>NC_073729.1:28326525-28651802 GCF_023634155.1 Falco peregrinus | reverse complement strand
CTCGGAAAATAAAATCCATAAGCCTGTATATCTATAGATGGCATGGACCAAAAGGTGGACTTGTTAAAAAGAGTAGCAAGTAGAGTACCTTCTGCCTATACCTTTTGCACTAGCTGTTAAAAGAACCATTAAACCAGCTTTTACTCATTCATTCCCTGTTTATGTATAGGGGTTGTGGGTTGACTTCCCTTCCTATGGTTTAAAAGAAAGTAGCAACTTACTGCCTCAGAAAGATGCTGCAAAATAGACCTTGGGAACTGCAAGGGGTCATGCTTCGAGGGTGCTGAATATGTAACAAAAAAATTGGCACAAATCTTTTGACCATGCTTCTATCTCCTCTGGCTCCTCCTTTTAAAGAGTGGTAGCTTGCAATCAAAAGAGTTAAATGCTGCAAGAAATGTGTATTTCAACTTCACATACCTTAATTTTCACTGTTGAAAATTTCTTTGATCTCTTTTTTCAGTTTAGCATTAGAAACTTGCACCGAACAACAACATTGCAATGCAGCCAAGTCTTCAGGTAATCTGTTCAAAGTAGAAAAGCAATGAGCAAGCATGTAGAAATAACTCTAATAGGATCTGATCCAATGTGTATTGACATCATGGAAAGATTTCTATTTGTTTGAATTGGTTTTGGGTTGGCGATATATAGATCTCAACAGAATCTTTTGAGAATTGTGCTGTCTGTGGGTGCTTCATCTGTAGCAAATGATGCCAAGTTTGTGGTTTAAAGTATATCTTGTTTTGTACAAAAGATGACTCAGTAATTTTAATAGCAGCAATCATGAATGAATGGTCATGACAAGTTGTTTTGAACTAGGCTTATTTCAATCAAGCATCCATTAGAAACATATTTGTGTCTTTTCGGCTATCTGTACAATCCTTACAGTTATTTCTGGAAAAGAAAAAAAAATACTATTTGCTTTTAATGGTACTTATTAATCTTTGTATCATGGGACTTGGGTTTTAGGTTTGATAGATGAAGAACTGAGTCTAGCAATACTTGCATTAAGAAACAACTTCTTCCTAATGTAAATTCAAAACATTTCCAAGGAAGAGAAAACCAAGTGCTTGTCAGTACTTCAGCTCTTCATTGTTTTGATTTGTAGATTTTTTGGGGAAGGGAGAGGGGAGGGGAATTAAAATGAAAATGTCAGAAACATTCCCAGTAGTTTTATGTATCATTAGAAAAATTAACTGTCGCTGTCCTATGTTTGGAGTCAGGCATCCAGATGCTATTCTCTCAGCACTAGGAAATCTATACTAACAAGCCTGATGCATGTTGACATCCAGCAGATCTCATTCCTTCACTTCCAAAAATTCAAAAGGAGAAAAGCTGCAGAAGTCCACAGGGGATTACCACCCATCACACTGTCTGGGAGAAAGGCAAGAAATATCCTATATGGGATACTGTAATTTTGGATGCTGAAGTTGTACTTGCATTTTAGGGAATACCAAAATTCATGTGTCATGTGCATGACTCTGTGAGGTTTAGACACTAATAACACTGGTGAAACAAAAGATTTATAAATATATCTGATATTTTATTCTACTTTTCCTTGTGTAATTACAACATTATATTTTTTTTTTCATTGAGAGGAGGTGCTGGGAGACGTATCACTATATTCCTGCCCTATCCAAGGACTTTTTCTAGGCAGCTGTTATAGGGCTGAAATAAGATACAAGGAGATACCTTTGGCAAGGAATATTCTGATATTCCCCTGGTGCTTAGGATTAGTGTGAAAGTGTTTACAAGGTGTGGGGAGCAGAAAATGATGCTGCCAAGACACCTTTTGTCACTGTCAGGAAGCCAAAAGATAATACAAAAGGAAGACCTAACTCCACCAAGTTTTAAGGACCTATAATTTTTTCAAGTAAGAGTTGAGCCAGAAGACTCAGCCTTTAAACCAGCTAAGCATTTTCCAGTGCTCATCTGTCAAAAAAGGTAGGCTGAACTTTTTGCAGAAAAAGACATCTGGTGGCATAAAAAGCAGAAAAGAAAATATTATAATTCTTTTCAAAACAGCTTGGGTCAGAAAAGATCATGGAAAGGAGAAAATGAACTACCTTAAAAAAGAAAAATGAAAGAAAGAAAAAAAATAAATCAGCCCAGGACATTTGGTTGCAGAGCAAACCTTGTAGAGTTATAGCAGTAAATGCTGAAACTGTGGATAATCAAAAGAAATGTGAATCCCTGTGTCATCCTTTGGCTCTTGGAAATTGTAAAGATTTCCTGGAGGCAAATTTGTTCCCAATTTCCTGGTTCAGGTCATCTCACATGTCCCTCTAAGTCAGCTAGTACTAAGTGCTGTTGAAGTTAGGATGCTAGACAAGATAGGCGATTAATTCACTCTGTTATAGAAATTCCTGGTTGTCTCTGTCTCTGGCAAAGAAACACCTGAAACAAAACTTAATCTTCAGTCTGATGCCTGTTTGTGTTCCAGACTCCATTTAAAAAAATATCTTCTGTTATTGTTTAAATATCAACCCTTCTACTCTAAAATATGTATAGGTAGCGGTACATTTAAACAGATTTCAATTAAGATTGATAAAGTAGTAGAAAATAGCTATAACAAAATATGAAATAGTAATATTCGCTTTCATAATAGAATATTGCTCCTGAAGTATTGAAGAAAATCAGCAATGACACTGCCATACTTTCCAAATGGTGTGTGAAATTCAACCATTGGTCCATGCAAGTTGCATATAATTGTGATTTCACTAATTAGAATGGACTGTGCCCATTTCCCATTTTTTAATAGAACAAGTCCTGAAAGCAATTGTGAAAGCATACAAGCAAAGAGGGGAAGGGCAAAAAGAGCAGTTGAAAGAAAAGTCTTTAACTTCTATGTAATTTAGAAAATCCTTAATTGGATCTTACTAAGTGAAAAACCTCAAGATTAAAATATTTCATTATTGTGACGATAACAGCAGGAATTGAAAGCAAGAAATGAGAAGACTGGGTCTGGCTCCTATTTTTCCTAAGTGGTTTACATATTTGCTAACTTAAAATGATGTACTACCATTTTTCACTTGTTGGAGAGCCCAAGCTCAAGGTGATTTGGTCCCTTCATTATTTCTTAGACTTTCTCTATGCTGCAAAATGGAAAGTCTTGCTGAATTTGATTATACTTGAAGACATCTGCAGTATTTAAGTACAACAATCACAAATTCTAGTTACAGCTGTGTATATAAATGCTTTTCTGAACTGTAGGGAAAACTGAGAAGAAAATGGGTTGGTGTGAAATTCCTTTTCATTTTTCTTGTGTTTTCTTCCCAAATGTTTTACTTTGTAGTGCTTTTTTCCATTGCAACAAAAACAAAAAGCCTGAAAGACAAAATAGAAAAAAAAAAAAAAGGGAAAGAAAAAATGGTATGTTGCAATCAATTAAAACCTTTGTTTAACCTAAATGAAAGACATTGTTGTAATATTGGTTTTGATCTTAATTATAAACTTTAAATTGGCTTAATTTTAAAATGAAACATCATTTAGAAAAGTCCAAATATTTCAAAACTCAAACCAAAATGTTTCTCATTTATAGAAAATACTGCATTTTTTCCTTGACAACTAGTAGCTGTGTTTTTCAGGGAATAAGCTGTCCATCAGAAAATATAGTTTGGGTCTAAAAGCAAATATTACATTCTACCGTAAAGGTATTTGTGAAAGTAGAATAGGTAAAACCAGGTCAATAGAGAAAGATGATAGAGGAGACTGTGTCAGAGGTGCTTTATATCATGTGGAGATTTAACCTCCAGTACATTGAGGGCCCTAAAACGTTTGTTTGACCGCATGCAGCATACCAATAAACCAGTTTTAGGAATCTGCTGAATATCCTTTGATGAAACAAATATCAGTTAAAGATAGTTATTAGCTAAACTGCAGCCAATTTGAGCCAAATGATCAAGTATTAAAGTGAATTCCCCACACAAAGCCTTGTGAGAAGTGCAACAGTGTCAGAAACAGCCCTGCTACAGGACACTGGAGCTGCTCATGCCAGAGAAACCCTGGAGATGGATTTTGATAGACTTTTCCCGCAAAGAATGGCCCAGGCTGCTCTGCTCTGCTCTGCCCTTGTAAGGCCAAATCTGCAGAACAGACCTGGCGTCTGAAGAGATGGTGGCAAAGCAGAGCAGTTTTCCATTGCCAACCTGCAACACTGCCGCTGCTGGTACCCTGGGCACCACCAGCAAGGGCCAGGACCACTGCAGACCCACAAACCACCTACATTCTTTATGAATTTTTGTGTCCTGCTGGTCTGAAGTTTATATAAAAGGTACATCCTGCAAGCTGCTAGTGCCCTCCACTATCACTGACTTCTCTGATAACCAGAGGAGTCCAGTAATTGTGAAGTTCATTGAATATCAAAGGCACCACAGCATTGCTCAGTCAATCAGGAATTGTATCTGCAAGCCTGGCAGGTAAAAAGATGTCTGGATTAAATCTTAATTCTCTCAAACCAGGCTCAGCAGGGGCTGGAGTTTGTTGGTGAAGACAAATGAAAAGGATTACACTGAAGCAATGTGAGAAGCTCAAACTGCTCTCTCCCTCAGCAAACTTAAAAATCTCTAGAAAGGTTTCTAGGCACTGAACAGAAAACTGTCAGCAGCCATGGTGATTTCAAGCAGTTAAGCCTTCACCTGTAGTACCCAAATACTGCATCAGCATAGCTGCTGTGTGAGAACTGGAAAGGAAGGAAAAGGGCTCCAATAAAACCAGAGCTGCTTTTCTCGTTTGACTAGAAGAGACCTAAAAGTGCAGGGGGGGGAGGGGAGAAGGTATTACTTTTTGCTTATTATTATCTGAAGCGTACTTTTTCTCTCCCAGGGATTTCAGTATCTCATTAACAATATCTCCCTGATGATGGCAATGGACAGCTCCTTTATTTCCCCCCAGGTGGGTGGGCCCACAGCAGAGTGGGGCTGGGTGCCGGCAGGCTGACACCAGGAGGGTGCTGGGTGCCGGCAGGCTGACACCAGGAGGGTGCTGGGTGCTGGCAGGCTGGCAGCAGGACGGTGCTGGGTGCCGGCAGGCTGACATCAGGAGGGTGCTGGGTGCCGGCAGGCTGGCAGCAGGACGGTGCTGGGTGCCAGCAGGCTGACATCAGGAGGGTGCTGGGTGCCGGCAGGCTGGCAGCAGGACGGTGCTGGGTGCCGGCAGGCTGGCAGCAGGACGGTGCTGGGTGCCAGCAGGCTGACATCAGGAGGGTGCTGGGTGCAGGTGGAAGTGGGCAGCTGCCAGCATGAGCATCTCCTCTCTGTAGCGTGGAGCCTCTGGTAGCTGCAGCCTTTTGCTCCCTTTGAGTTTAATGGAGACGGTGGTTATAGTTATTGTATAAGGTGTGGCTTTGAGGATTTCTGTTTTCAAATCCTTTATTGAAATCCACTGAACCGTGCTGTCTTGTCTTTCATTTATGTTTTTTATTATGCTTACATACAAGGTCTTGTCATAAAGTGTAGTTGCCAGGAGGCAAGTTGTTTATGAAAAATGCTTTGGTTGTTTTATTTGAATAGCAGAGTATGTGTAGGATTCCAGAATTTAATAGGCTGATTAGGTGTATTTAAGTAAGGTTTGAGTGTTGCAAATGCAGCTGTACTGCTGGGTGAACAGTGCTTCATGCAGCAGGGTCCTGGGCTGTGACTGGAGCTCCAGAAAAGCACTGAGATGCAAAACCCAGGCTACCACTTGAGATATAAGGTCAAGGTTAGAGTTAACCAGAAAATATGGGCAGATTTGGTGCATCAGAGCCCCATGGGTTTGATTTTCCACAAAGGGTAATGTGGGTACAAGTTCTGCAACGGAATTCTGCCTTCACAAAAAGCTAAACCTGTGCACACCCCACAGCTCCCATCTCTCTCCTTGCCTGCACGAATCTCTGTGATCAAGACTGTCAACCTCACCCCCAAAAGGTGGGTTCCCTTCCAGAGGGGAAACTTGGTGAATTGATCTGATACAAGTGAGCTGCCCTACAGAAATACCGTGAGGCTTGGGAGTGGATGGTATGCCTTTCTTCAGCCCCACTTTCCCCTGTTGAAGGTCTGCCTCAGCCTGACATGGAGCCAACTCTATTTATTATGTCAGATGATCTCGCTGTGGAACAGGCTAGCGTACTCTTCTCTGTTTTGGTTGTGAATGGTGACATTCACTTACCTATAAACCTTGTGGTGACACCAATAGCCAATTTCTTTATTGCTAAAGCTGGGTGTACATTCAGTCCTGGAGTCAGATAGATAGCCAATGTAATCATATGCATTAACCCAGAGTCCATAAACACCAAGAGCTAGTGACAGTCTGATTCAAGCTCCTCGCCCAGATCTATCTTTGTTAAAACTCCTGATTGTAAAGACCTTTGTAAGTGACATCCATGTAGCTTAGGATCTATCAGAAGCCATGGCTCCCAGTACCAGTTTCAAGAAAACCTGTTCTTTTTAGAGCCAAATTTTGGAAATTTGAAGGAATAGGGAAGAGAATAATACAGTTGTCTTTGAATGAAGTGGGGAACTCTGTACTACATAAAGAAACTGGCAGGGATCCATGAAAATTAACATCAGAGATAAAAGGAATCTAACCATTGCTATGCTGGGAGAGTACAGTGAAACCCTGGTGTTGGGCTTTTGGCAGGTCTAGGCATAAGACAAATGCTTACCGATGCATAGCCCAGGCAAACCTGGCAACATCTCCTCTGGAGCTGCCCTGCCAGCTGCCTCAGCCATAAATGGAATCCCACAAACATGTACAGTCAAGGATGAACAATGAGAAAGATGAAATATGTTACAGGGGTTAGGGAAGAAGAGTGGGACTGGGAAGCCTTACTGCTTCTCTTCTGTGCTGACTCTTTGGTATTAGTTTTAGTGTAACGGGGGGGAAAGAGAATGGTCTTGGCCATACAGTAAACTGGAGATGCTGGATGTTTTCTGTCCATTCTGTCAGCTGGTAGCCAAATAATCTCTGCTCAGATCATGCACGCTGCCTAGAAGACCTGAGCTCAGGCTATTTTCTAGTGCATGTGGGGATCCCCAGCTGTGTCTGGTCCACCCAAGACAATCGGTCAGCACCTTTGTGTGAGCCTCCACCAAGCACAATGGGTAACTCAGCCCAGTGGGTATCTGGGGACATACAGAATGGATGGCGCGTTGGCTTGGTCTTAGAGGACGTATGCGGACTTGCTTTTACAGTATATGCTTTGGTATAGACGGACTGATGGGTGACCACAGGCAAGCACCATTGCCTTGATCTCTGAGTACTTACTAGTCTATAAGCTCAGAGGCATTGTAAGGAGTAACTAATCTGAAATAAAGTGACAAATCATTTGAGCAAATGTTGGGTACCTGTCATAAGACATCCTCTCATAAGAGTGAGAATCTTCTAATAATCGTTAGAAGCTTATTTGCATGGATTTTTCTGGCATTTGATGTGAAATCTTGTTTAGCTAGATGCAAGGAAGGCTAAGTATGTGCTGAAAGCCAGTAATTTGATTATCTACACTCTTTCTGTCTAGTTATATGATCCTTGGGAAGTCCTTTATTAAAACCCATTTAGAAAGAGTTGCTAAACCTTGGTGGAATGCCAACCATGTTAATACAGTCTGGCCAGTGAGGAAGGGTAGGTGCTTATTGAACAGAAAACTTTAATCTTGTTAAGAGTGGATACAAGAGGAAATGGTAATAAGTGGGTTGTGCTGAAACTGTCGTTCAGACAATGAAGGTGGCACCTCCGCTGTGCTATGGACACACCTGTCCTTTTTAATACTGGAAAACTCTTCTTTCATGTAGGATAATCCTAATGTATAGGATTCCAAAAGAGCTTTTCACAGGTCATAATTATCCTCCATGCCAGCAGTTCCTGAACAGGCATCTTGGTCATCTCATTTGCATGTTCTGTAACTACCATTTGTTCTTCGAAGGGGAGGGATTCCTTTCAGGCAGGCTTGGTTATCAGTTTCTACCTTTTAAAAATCATTCTTACAACATGGATTGATGTTGTGGATGCTCATAGATAGTAATAAAATGATAGCTAAAATAAGATATGCTTTTGGCATTTTGTCTATATGTGTTAGGGTACAATAGAGGAGACCATGTAATTTGAAGACATTAGAAGAAGCTGTGCAGCTATATGCCATAGCATGTTGGAAAGAGTCCCCTGTAGAGGACCCTCAGTCCCAAATGTAAAAGGTATGTATGGAGACGTGAATCTCCAGAGTAGGACCACATTCCTTCTAGGGCCATAAAGTGTTTATAGAAACACTTGAAAGCCGCACAAAAATAGCTGGACTGAGAGTCACTGAAAGGTAGGGTGGTAGTTTCAGCAAAAGGTTTAATAAGGATGGTTAATTTGGGCTCAGTAACAGCACAACAGTGCTGAGAAAAACTAGGACATCTATTCTTCAGTGAGTTTTATTTAAAGAAAGTCAGGGCAAATACCATGGCTTGAAGTGGTACATGAAGGAGGGAGCCCTGCACAAGAATATCCAGCATTGCACTCGCATGCACCCAGCTAAAAGAACACACTGAGTCTGCATAGCTACACTTTGTTATTTCCTTAACACAATCCTGAGAGCTGTTCACACCCAGCATTTATAGCATCAGGCAGTGTGTGAACTGAATGGGGAGCTGAAGGCACTCATCTCTCCACCAGCTAAGCTCAATGTGGGATGTGATCACGGTCCTATGGTGGGACAGAGGTGACCCTACTTCCCATCATCACTTTGGCTTCAGCCTGCCTCAAGACTCATATGGTTGGTTCTGCTTTGGAAGTCATCACAGTAGCATTATTGTCCTGTCTGCACTTTTCTGGGGCATTATGTGTTGCTCATGTCTGTCCATCACAAGATCTAGTGACCATAAGAGTTGCTGTGATTCTGCATTTTCTCTTCCAAGAATGAGTGCCAGACATCTATGACTATGTTGTGTTTGAGTGTAGACTGAGTTATTCTCATAATTGTATTAAACAGTACTGAAAGTACAGGCTCTTTTTTAGTGGTAAAAACGAACTTTCTCCTTGGAATGAGGGAAGAATAAATGCTCATAGTTGTCCATAAATACCATTAAGCATAAGATTTGATAGAAACCTAATTGTTGTGAAATTAGACTCCGCCAGTATCTCTTCTGGTTTCATTTTACAATTCAGTGCATTGACATCTGTTATTGTTAATTATTTCTTCAAACTCCATCAACGATCTCTTGCACTTCCTGTAAGAAATGCTGAAAGCTTTTAATAAACAAATTAATTATGTATAGTCTTTGATGCAAATTAGCCCAATTAGTTGTAGCATTGATACCTTCTTCATGTCAAAAAAAAAAGAAAGACAGGTTATATACATATTTATAAGCACCTTTTTGACAGACGATGGTAGGTCATGATAAGGAACTATTTTGGGCTTATAGAATGACTTTTAAAAATGACAAATCAAAGTAACATTTTTGTGAAATGTTGTGTTGACTTAATCTCAAAACCTTTGAATATTTAAAGGTGGTCGTTGTGTGGAAAACCTTTGCTTTTGGCACCTGATAGTGTTTTTCCTAATACACTTCCAAACTTTGAGATTCCCAAATTGGAAGTATTGTTATACATGGAAAGTTTCAAAGCCTGTTTCAGGAGTCTGTACTGAGAAGCTCAGCTCTTCTTTCCTGTTACATCCTTTAAGGAGTGGTAATTCCCGTCTATGAAACTCTCTCCAGGAGCAGAAAAACATATGTAGGGGACTGGGACTACACTGCTTGGAGGTGGTTGTCTGCTCTCAGGCTCACAAACATCTTGGTGCCACAGGATAGTGTGTAGACTGGCAGAGGGCATGATAGAGGGCTTACAGGTCAACCATTGCCGTAACTGATCAGCTAGAATGAATAGTCATGAAGTCACTTCATAGGACAAGATCTTCTCTGTGGCAGATAATGCCAGGTTTAACCTTTTCCTTTGTACTGCACTGATTCCTTCAAATCCTATTTCAGACCTTATCTTTCCTCTCTGTTTAAGAAGTTCTCCCTCCCAATAAAACAATTAAAATGTCCTGAGGCTCCCGGTTCCCATGCTCAGTCATTTCTCTGGAAATGCATTTCACCATCCCTCAGTGCAGCACATCTGCATGCACTATCTCAGCAATCTTCTCCAAACATCCCTAACTTATAGTTTCACCTGCAGGAGAATCAGTGTAGAGGGACTGTTTTTCTCCAGCCTAAATGACATTTCCACAAAACAAAATAGTAGTGCCTTGTGTGACACTGATCTGTAGTGGATGTTATTGATCAAGTGGTATTTTTTTTCAGCATTTCATCCTAAATGTATTTGAACTCCACACATTTTGGGGGAAATGATCTACAATAGAATGATTTAAAAAGTTGACTGACAAAATCTGTGACTGTATTAGAAGAGGAGAGACTGGACCATTTGCTTAATCCTCGATTTTCAGCCAGGAAGGACAGTTTATAACACCTCAAACACCAAACTGCCTGGCTTCTCCTTTTAGTAAATGCACTTTCCATCCATGGACTACAGTTTCAGCTCCTGCCAGGAAGAATTGTTATGCAATCAATACAAGTTTCTATCAAGTTAGATTGCTCCATTATAGCTTTCCCCTCTGAACACATGCAATTTATTGACTGAATCCTATGACTTTTTTCTGGTTTGATTCTTTCCTTTGTTTCGTTGCATGTTAAAAACTGCAAATGACAAATCTTCTGTGGTTGGCTTTTGAGAGTTAGTAATTGTCAAGAAAGGGTGTGGCGATAGTCACTGCTGGTATGTGGTGGGAACTTAATTCCCCTTCTGACTACTATGCCCAGGTATTTCATTAATTCTTACCAGTACAGATTGTGGAGAGTTGCAAAACTGGGACTGCAATGTTTGTAAAATGTCGATTCCAGGAAATAACTTGTTTGTTTTCAATCTGCAACTTCGAAAAATTACAGAATCAACCAAGTGCTGCTGTTATGGTAGAGGTACATTTTTTGCATATATAATTTCTGAGATTAGAACAGAGAATGATAATTTGCCTGCCATAGAGCTGTTTGAAATCAGCCATATCTTCTGTTTGAATATGTCAAAGGAAAAGAAAAAATAATGCTCTGTTTGAATATTTTTTTCCCCAATGGAACAGAGTCAAAACTGCATGTTTTGTAACTCCAAGGCAAAACTCTTTCCCTAAGAGTGTGTCAGCAACAGAATGGGGAAGAACAAATTGCACTCCACACTTTTGTTTTTCAAAACTTCAATGTTTGAGGTTTTTGCACAACTTAAAATTCATCTTCTGTGATTTTTGTGGAGAAGTAGAAATTTCGTTTGAAAAGCTACTTTTTATACTGAGAATATTTCAGCGAGAGCTTTTGACAAATTCTTCTCAGATAATAGTACTGTAAAGTAAGTTTCCCAAAGCTTCTTGGTCAGGCAGTACTGATAGCGCTGGACTGAAAGCATTCACTCCTACAATCATTCATGGCAGAAGACATTGGGTCATTAACTCAAGATGTTCTTCTTTTAATTTGTAGTGGCCATGAGACTAGATGTGAATCTTTCTGTGTGCTTTTTAATTGAATTCTAAAATATTTCTTATATTTCCCTGTAATACATTTTTTATCATGCTAGTGATGAAAACATGGCTTGAAAGGATAGCTGGATAAGATGATGGACCAAAGAAAAGAAAGGAAATAGGAATATCAAAAGTCTATTATGGCACGTAACTTAACTGTTCTTTAGTGCTTCTTCACATCTGCTGCATTTAGTCCTTGAACTCCCTACAGGGTGAAGACAAGATCTTGTCTAAACAGAGCCATTGCATAAGCTTTGCTACAGCTGGTCTCCTGTAAAAGCAGTGTCACACTGCTTTTAAACTAGCTCTGCTCATTTATCTTGGATGTGAAAGGGTGCAGCTATGTGCAATGTAGCATCACCTTAACAAAAAAATGTTTAAAGTAAAATTTGAAGGTGCCAGGACTCACATAATTCAATGTAATAGCTTGTCCAAAGTTACCTGGAACATTAGAGGCAAAGGTGAGTGAATGCCAGTATTTCTGAGTTCTCTTACTCTTAGGCCAGGGTTAAATGAAGCAGGAAGAGGTGTTTCAGTCTATTTCTGACATAAATGCCCAGTTGGAGACAGCGCGAACTTAACCACAGAGAGATGCTACAGAAACTGGCTCTGGAAATATGGAGGAACACCATTTACTTCATGGTATTCCTTACAAAGATGGGGCATTGCAAGTTTTCCACTCTCTTGAAATAACAAAATGAAAGCTTGATTCATTGGGATGATTATCAATATTTGCTTTTTCACACCACTGAGATATTGTGATATTTTGTTTTCGGTTTTGTAATCAGCAAAACTTTGTTGTAATAAACCAAAATCAAAAGCCAAGTCTAGTGTCACATATCATAGGAAGTACCCATTTACAAAAGATCACTCTAGGAAAGGAGAGTTACAAGTTTAAACTATTGTTCTGCTTTTTATTGGGTCACCAAGCTGTGTAAAATAAAATAAACCAAACTGGGTGGAGTCACCTGTGCCATGCACTTGTGCAGGCAGTGAGCATGGGTCATGCACGTTGGGGTACCCACTGGATTGGTGTGAAGGGTCTGTGGATATAACATGTGGGGCTTTTTTTTTTTTAAACCAACAGATGCTGGCTTTAAATCTCCTACTGCTTCCACAGACCTTGCAGGGACTGTTCAGGGATCTTCCTTCTGTGGCAGTTTTTGCGAGCCCAGGGAGTGTGTGACGCACCTGGTAACCAAAGGAACTTCAGCCTATGACTGTGGCTTGTCCTTGTCCAGACTCCATCCTTTCTTTTACTCAGTGCTTTTATGAGTAGGTGACTGGGCATCCAGGACCTTGCAGCCCAGGAGTAGGCTTAGTGTTAACCAGATTCCCACCTGGAAGCAGCTGTTTTGCAATAAGCTTGCAGGAGCATCGCACCTTCTGCTGGGCACATTTCTTAGCTTGAGCCATTAGATGTGATTTGTAGTTCAGGACTGGTGGTGTAGTACTAATCACTGCAGACACTGAAGAGCTCAAAGGTGCAGGCAAGGCCAGCTGGAGGGAGGGTGACACAGTCCTGCAGGCAAACGCGGATGTAACCAGAGCTGAGCAGACTTGGCCATATTCACCCTGGGTCCCAACAGGGAGCCCAAGTCCTCAGCCTGTGCCTTAACTGCAAAACCAGATTCTTTTCTCCCCAGCTGCATTGTTTTCTCTTGGAGTTATGCCTCGTGTTTTCCTAATTATTCCACTGTAATAGTCAACCCAATAGTTGCATGAGGAAGCCCATCATAACAATTTAAACACTTCTACAAAAAAGACAGATAAGCAGATTAGTAGCTGCTCTGGAAAATGTGTGGCAGTGCTTGAAAATTAACTCTGCTCTTAATGTAGGGGAAAAAAGAAGCAGGCCTGTTATTACTATTTCCTATTTAAAATAGACTTCAGCTTCTGATTTTAAAATTGCAAATGCTATAAAAATATGGTGAAGTATGTGTTCTGAAGAAACCTCTTGAGGTTTCCTATAACTAATTATTTACAGTATGAAGATCTGGCATAACAGGTACAGGCATCCTGGCGATTATGTATGAACATAATCATGGCCTGTCAGATGTTTTTAATTAAGCTTTCCCTAGTCTGAGTGCTCTGAATGGTGATGAGCATTAACATCCTTCAGCAGAGCAGTGCACAACTTATTTGCAGACTTTGACCATGTGCTGTACTCAATATCAGGCTTTGAAGTATGGATTTAGTTTGGAACTGGGTGAAGTGAGGTCCTGTCTTTGTGTCTTGGTGGTTCCTGTTCCCAGTTGTTCTGTCTGCAGGTAGAGTGATCGATCGTTGAGTCTCTGTCTTTCATTGTAGACTAAGCTAGGTATAAGGAGCTTTTCTGCAGTCAACATCTCGTGATCTCATGGCAGGATCTAAAAAAGACTGTCTGGATACATTCCCAGGTACACTCCAGTATCAGGTTCTGCAAGGTAAACTATACTACCGACTCCTGTCCCTTCCTTGTTCTCAGGAGAGCTGCACAAGTATGACTAACATGTTACCTGATGGAGAGGTTACGCATAGTTGGAGAGTGATATTGGAAAGCTGGGGGATAGGCTTGATGGGTACAGCAGGTAGAGGAAAGTGAATTTTTTCCACTCTATTCAGCAGTAGTGAGGCCACATCTAATGTGCTGTGTCCAGCCCAGGGCTCCCCTGTGCAAGGAAGGCATTGGCAAACCAGAGCAAGACAAGGCAATGGCACCAGGGCAGGTGGGCACAAGACATTTGGGGGACCCTGGGACAACTGGGTCTGCTCAGTCTCAACAAGAGAAGGCTAAAGGCAGGGAGAAGGGCATAACTGCTGTCTTCAGTTCCAGATAGGTGGTTTGAGAGAAGATAGAGTAAACCCTTTTCTAGAGGGGCAGAGAAAGGAGAAGAGGTAGTGGGGGGCATGAAGCAGCAGGGGAAACTTCAGCTACATTAAAGGGAAAACTTCTTCAGTGGAGGGGGGTCAAGCTAAGGACCAGAGGGGCGGTGGGATCCCCATTCATGCAAATACTCAGAGCTCCACTGGAAAAGGCCCTGGACAACAAGATGTAGAGGCTGGTCCTGCTTTGAGCAGGAGGTTGGACCAAATCACTTCCAAACTTAGCTCTTCCACAGTCCTGTCAAATCTTATGGTGCATGCAGGTGTTACTCTTCCTGTATAATTCTGGTTTATAGTGTGCTTAGAAATAAGAGCAGTCAACCAAACTGAGTTTTTCTGTCTCCTCAAGGCAACTTATTGGTGTTCAGTTTGGTCATGGGAGGAAATACGTGTTTGTAGGTATGGTGATTGGGGATAGCATACATATACCTGCACATAGGTAGACAGAAAGGTTTTCTGTATGCTTAGGAAGAAAGATTAAAGACTTATAATGTAGATGCTTTTAATATATAATCAACTGGATATCACTTGCTGTATTAGCAAGAGTTTTGTCCTGTGGAAACAAAAGTACCACGGGAAGTGACTCCTTGATCGAGCTAAAAAATATGTTTAAGTAAAACAACAAAAATTATTTAATATCTGGGGGTAATGTCCTGACTATGAAATATATTAGAGTGGAATCTCTTGCTAAAGAATGTGGTGGAGGGCCATTTCTTTTTTCTTTCCCAAAAAATTAATCTTAACAATAATATACAGGTAGCTGATTGCAGCCTTTTCAGTTTGAGGTGAAACCCTAAGCAGAAGTGCGCACCACAACTAACAAAGTAAGCCAAGCAGCTTGTTTTCAGTCATGAACTTTAAAAGACCACTGAGTCCGTGGACCCACTTTCCTCACTCCCGTAGGGTCCACCAGTTACAACCGTACTGCCCTTATATGATGGTATTTATTAAGAAAGCCACACTGCATGGAGAGTGCCCAGCTGACTTGCAACGTGGAGGTTTTGATTTCTTTTAGTCTCCATATTCCAGATTCTAAATAGATTCAGATTCACAAAGTTGTACAAATCAGCATAGAGCGCTGGTGCAGCAGGAATTCTCCTGTACGTCCAATCCAGTGTGTCCTCTTTGTTTTCATTTTTCTTTTCCTCCCCCTCCCCCCCCCCCCCCCCCCTTTTTTTCAGAGGAGTTGTAGGGGGGGTCCTGTTTTTTAAAGAGGGAAACTTCTGGCCATCTGCATGTAAAACAGGTTGTTACTTGCATGAATATCTATGCACGGTCATTTAGGAGTGCTCATGCATTTCTCTATTTTGTGTACAAAGCTCTGTGAATTGTATACAATTTAGGGAAGTGAGCATGATCATAAAGTATTACTGCACGAAGTATAGTAGCTCAGCTTTTGTCAGAAAATAAGCTATGTAAATAAAGCTAATACTGGCGAAGATGATGAAATTAAGATTAGCAAGTAATGAGTAAAATCATTTACTTGACTACAAAGAGAAACTGGATGAGAATCTTATCTGGGAAACAAATGTAAATCCTTAGATTCCATTAGAGATACACCGATTAGTGACAATCTGTATCTGATCCATTATATATCCATATTAGCCCTGAATGGGCCCATTACAAAGATTATCTGTGTATGGCTGGGTGTACTAAGTCCTTGCTGTTACAATAAAAATTCTCCCATTACTTAACCACTTCCTGCAATCATCATCTGCGACTGTAACAGTTTGAAATTAGTTGAACAGGATCCTCTTTTTTGTTCATTTGCTTATGATTATAATTGAGGTAAAACCATCCTTTCTAAAAATTAGTTAGCTTTTAACTTCAGGCCAAAATCTTCCCATTACCCAAATGAGAGAGCATAGATAAATTATTTTATATTTTATTCAGTATCAGCTTCCTAAGTATTTAGATTTTTTTTAGCAAATGTTTAAAAACATAAATCATGCAAAGTTGTGATTATGTGCTTGCATAGTGATTTGTAATGTCAAATTTTGGGAAAATGATCATTTGCATACATGATAAAGTAAATGCTGTCTGTTATTATACCTCTGTTTCTGCTATATGGAAATCACAGTGCTTAAACAAACTGCATTATGAAAAACATGTGTTTTGAGAACCTGTTCTCTAAAGATATTTAATTTCCATTTAGAACACTAGCTTTAAAATTAATGACTCTGCTTCAAAATGCAAATTCCCCTTCTCTATTTCAAGTAGACAAACTGAAGTTCACTGACTCCTGAAATATTGCTGCTTTGTCCCAAGAAAGCACTGTCTTTTTAAATCTCGGCTCTAATTCCTCTTTGATTTTGCATCAACACCTTAATGGGGAAAAAATTCGCCACAAATCAGCATCTGATTAGTCCAAATCATCCCCTCCTAATCCCCCTATGCAAAAACGCAATTTACAAAATACTGTTGTGCACCCATGTAACATCTTTGTAAATTTAAAAACCCAGGTGTATGGATGAAAATACATAGAACATTTTAATTAAAACTCATAAAATTGTTGGACATCTGCTCCAAATTGTTCAACATTTTAGTGGTTAACAGATTTTGTGCACCTAGATAATGAATTACTCGTTATTATTGGCATAAATAGTAGCTGTGGGGCTTTTTATAGCAAGATCAGAAGCCTCTTTGTGAAAGCTCTGGCTTACTTTATAGTCTTTTGGCAGATGCCTATTAGAACCAATAAGTTTAGCTAAAAAAAGGGAGGCAGAGTTAAACACAGGAAACAAGAGTTGAATGTCCGCCAATAAAAATGATCACAAATCAGGGCTGCTGATGTCATAACCCTTGAGGTCAGAGGTTGGGTGCGGAATAAATGGCTCTGAAAGGGGCAGCCTGTCTGGAGGGCTGAGCTGTTGTTGGCAGGCAGGCATGGCCATGAGTAAATGGGAGGCACAATGCCGCCAGTGGGCCTCATTAGCAGCCGGGGCCCGGGTGAAGAGAAGTGTTTGATGAGTCCTTCATGTCCCACTGTGGCACTGTGTGATGTAAATGGAATAATTACTATGATCTAATGGGCGTCTCTTTTGCATGCGGGCCCCTGGTGAATGGAGCCCCTCTTTTATGGCATTCAGCCCGGGTTGTGTAAACTGTGGGGTGCCACTGGGGATGGGAGCCCGTGAGGCCGGCGGCAGGTCCGCGCCGACCCGCTTGTATTCACCCTGAATAGAAAGAGAAGGCCAAGTAATTTACTTCCCTGCCTTTCACCATGAGAGTGGCAGATTGAAGGTCACACTCGATTTGGCAGGACTTGAGTCGCTCTCTGTGCTGACGCCGAGTTAGACAGATGCAACATCTATTTGCGGGACTTCCAAGGACGGGCCGTTTAATTGCCCCGCGCGCCGGCCTGCGTGCTCCCAGCCGTGCTCGCGTCCAGACAATGAACCACGAGATATTTCGCTTTTAAGAAAGCGAACGGTGCGGATTTAAAGTATCTGCCTTTAACGTGCTTAATTTTTCATCAGTTTCGCGTGTCTGCCCGCACCCAGCTCTGGGCAGGGTGCTGTGGTGGTGGCAGCGGCGGCTCTTGAGGTCTCTCTGGCCTGGATTCGATTCAGATGATAACAAACAGCCCATTGTTGTCTTTATATAGATCGTTAAAAGTCTGAATTAAAATAATTGCGCCTTGTGTAGACATACTACTTTTTCAGGCTGAAAAGATGTGACATTGTCTCTACATAAAATTTGTTAGGAATGTCCTGTTATAACATTATATTGATTGTGTAATGCTATATGTTCCTCATTTGTGAATCCAGGCTGACACAATCCTGACATAACGAGATTTCGTTGTGGCTGATTTAGATGTCTATATTAACAATCAGCATCATTTCCTTATTAATTACATGCTTTGTGCATCCATATGGCTTAAATTAAATTTTTCAGACTTTTTTTTTAAAGTAGGATATTATTCTTTACAAACTCCCTCCCCTCCCTCCAAAAATGTTTTGTGCATTTTTCCTCAGTACTCCTCGTGGGCATGCTTTTTAGGGAACTATAGAACAACTTTTATTTTTGATGTTTGTTTTTATGATATGCTCCATGCATGGCTAATAAAGGCCAAACCATGGACACATAGAAGTCAATGGAAAAACTCTCAATGACTTCAGTAGAACTAGGATTAAAGTGTGTGGTCTACATTAAAATCAATGGAATCCAGTCTGTTGGAAAATAGTTTTCCATGGGATATTTTATAAGGTCATTTTAATTATGACCTGTACAGTATTTTGTTGTTTGCGGTCACATGGAATCTGCACTCATCATTTGTGAAGACAACACAATCTTTCCTTTAGGCAATATTTTTTATTTTTAAAGAAGGAATAGATTGTGGATACTTGGGAAGGTCAAATCTAGGTCAGCATCAGTGCTCTAAGCAGTACTCTAAACACATGTTTACATCATTTGGAACCTATTATTCATGGTTTTATATTACTTATTGTGAAATAATGCATCAACAATTTTGTTTTGTTTTGTATTTAACTGGTAATATTTGAGTGTTAAACTTCACATCAGCGGAGTGTGGGAGAAACAAACATGTACAATTACTAGACAAAATAGATTGGAAGTTGATGATCTTCTCTTGCCTGTGGAATCATGGATGTAGTGATGTGGTTTTCTTGGCTACTTCAAAGGAATCCACAAAAAAGCACCTACTAAAAGCAAAACCTATTGTCAGGAACTGTAAATTCTATATACCTGGGTCTATCTGCTAGGTCTTTCTAACTGTTTAGAAAATTGTTTGAGGTCCACAGATTGACAAAGGCTGGAAACTCCTGATGAAGTGTCTTTCAATGTGTTATGGGTTGCTTGCCATAATTCTTTAGTTCCTCTCTGTTGCTTCTTTGGCTAAATCTAACAAACCTGGCCAGCAACAAGCATTCAGATCTGCCCAGGGCTTGGTCACTGCACTGAAAGACAAATAACTGTGCTTTTCTTAAGAGTGCCAAGTGTCTTAAATTGTTTGGTTTCGCAACCACATTTTCCAGATGCAAGCGAAGCCAGCAGTGATGAGCTTTCTAGACAGGGAAGTGGCAGGAGGCTTAGTGTTTCCTAGTCCACTCGCACGTTCGCAGTGCTCAGGAGTCACCAAATCCCCCAGATTTAGCTTCCGCTTCATGTAACTCTTTGGTCTTCCTTTGGCCTCTTCTGTCCCTGCAGAGTCAACGGGGGTTTTGTCCTTCGAAAAGAGATCCCTAGGATTTTCTAACACCAAGTAAATGCCAGGGGAGCAGAGGATGCTCAGCATAAGGCACTGGTGAGCACAGGTTTTCAGGACCCTTCCTTCCTTTGTTGGTTTGGGGACGTGCCTTGCCATAGCCTCCCGCAGCCAGGCTCTGTCACTCGGGCTGCCTCAGTCCGGGTTTGCTTTCTGTTGCCCCACGATCTGGTGCATCCATAAGTGAGCAAGTGGCACACCGAGCCCATCCAAAATCACTCCCCACTTCTGGTGCCTCACGTTTATTGCTGTCACTCTTCCAGCCAGCATAACGCAAGGCATTGCACACCCTGATCTGAGGCAGTCCTTCGTGTGGCCAGGGCTGGCGGCTCCAAGTTTCTGTGAGTACATTGAGCAGGACTTGTGCCAGTGAGTTCAAAGAGCACTAGAAATGAAAGACGGTCTGAACCAGATTTCCCAAATTGCTCAACACTCAGCAGTTCCTTTGCTGAGTCTGCACCTGAATAAGTGGCTTGATTTTTTTCAAAGTTATTTGCCAGCCTGTAACTCTTGCTGTTCCTCATGATAAATAAGGTTTCAGTGGGAGTTGTTGTCCATTAAGTACCTGGGAAACCTTCCCTGGTATAGATACTGTTATTAGAATTATTATTCCTTTATTTGTTAAAGCTGTTATTTGTTCCTATAAATATTCTGTGGTAAATTAAACCCACTTCAGGAGATGAAGCAGGTTGGCTCTGTCATTTAATACACCTGAAGCTAAACATTGCTGATAGAAATCTGTCAAGGGAAGTAAAACACAAAAGCCGGTTCAGAGTTTCAAGAGTGTTTTGGTCGGTGTTGATCCTCCTGAAACTGGTTTTCAACTGTTTCTTGGTTTTGGGGAGCACACTAGCACCAGCAAACAAACAATTGCAAGTCCTGTCCCCTCTCAAGCGCTCTGGGAAAAGGTTGAATTTAAATAATAATTTCGTGCGCTGTTCCTGTTGTAGGTGGGGTTTGGAATGCGGAGTACAACAGACCCTCACATTTTTCACTGATTATCTTTAATTACTTGTGAGGGCTGAGCAGCTCGCATTACCCCCAGGCACTGCAGACTGACAAGGAATCTTCTTTCAAGCCATTTATAGTGCATCGCATTATCAAGCAACTAACAGAGCAAAACTGACGCGAAAAGAAAGTTCATTATTACTTTCATTATTGTCAAAAGAGTTTTATTTACTTCTGAAGCCCTACTTTTAAACACACTTTCTACTCTGAAAGTGTTGCCAGTGTGAGGCTTCTCCCCTGCCCTGGAGGAGGCTTTGACGCTGCAGCACAGTGCGGAGCAGCCGCAGTGCCCAGCAGCCTGAAACTCCTTCAGAAAAAGCTAATTGTGCTTTTAGAAAGTTACTGCATCTGTGATTTGAAGGCTTGAAGGTATGTCTTTTGCCAGACTTTAGGTGGGATAGGGAAAATGGAAAATTATCTGTACTGGGAGTTTTTAGCCCCTTTTTTTCCCATTCCTTCTGTGTTTTTCAGGGAAGATATGGGCTCGACACCGTGATGTTAAGCTCGCTGATGAGAGCTCTGATGCTTCTGTGTCTGTCACAGATACTTTAGAGGAAGGCAGCAGGACATGGGATGTTCAGAGCTGACAGATCTATGCCAAGGTGTCAACTTTGAGCACTTAAAATCCCAGTGTCTCTGATATGAACCTTATTTGGTGAGGTTGACGCAGCACAGGATAAATGCATTATGTGACAGTGGGAAGCCATGGAGGTTTAATCTGCAAAAAAGCCTGTCACAGTGCCTGATTTTTAGCACATCTATCTTAATGAACCTCCAGCCATGATTTAATTGCACAAAATCCCAACATAGCACATGGGGGAAGTGAGGCACTGAGGCAACAGTTACCAAAAACTTGAACTTTGCAGAAGACCAGACTAAACCAAGGGTATGTCCCTCTTTCACTGAGCCTGAGGGATCACCTGCATCCTGAAATACAGCGGTGTTCAACCAGCTGGCATTGCTAACCAGAGCTCATAATCTGGGCTACTCTCTTGAAGATGAGTGCTGAGACAGGCTGGTATTATCTAATAAAATACTGCAATACCGCATGCCAGCTCTACCCATCCCGTGGACTAGCCTGCTGGCCTACTTGCACGTGCCACTACTTGGAAAAGTCCAAACTCAGTGTCTTGTCTTGGGTGGTGGGAATTTGAACCAACATTTTCTACTTCATTATTGTAGGGTAAAAAATGCTCACAGTGTTATCAGAGTGTAGCAATAGCTGTGTGAGGTCTCGGGTGTAGAAGAGTGGCACCTTTTGTAACAATTTTGTTACTGAGATTAAAGTTGCAAAATACATCTGCAGTTCATAGCATGCAATTCCATTTGTCTAAGAAAACGTGCCTTGAGAGACATCCAATAGCTAGGCACTGGGATACCAACAAATATCATAATTTTAACCCCTCCATGTTTTACAGATGTTATTTAAATTACTAACAAGAATCTAGTGGCCAGAAATGAAGACATTGCTGCTGTATGGGTAATTATTTATTAATCTAGGCATGTACTTGTCTTGCTTTAATAGTGCCAGATTCCATATGTAATTTGTTTGACCTATTTGCTTTTAAAACTGGATTTTTTTTTACTGCATCTGTGGGAATGCTAATCGAGCCTTAATAGGCAGATGGAAGTATTTGCAAACCATCTTATTTGTCTTATTTTCAGTACTGTGGTTTATCAAGTAGTTCATGAGCAAATTGAAAAGCCAGTCTGTGTATACAGATATTTTTAATCATAATACGTACTGAACACATAAGGCAGTGATATCATGTTTTAAATTAATGTCTTGCATTGTCTGATGACAGTGGTTGTAGGTGGGAAGGATATAAGCATGTCCAGTTATATTATAGGTAAAATGTGACCAAGCATATGTCCATGTTATAATGTCAGCAGCACTGACAGCCTCAGCACTCTCTTCAATGACTCATTCCTCCTCTATATGTCATAAGTTCATGGTTATTGGTGTGGTTTTTTTCCTTTCTGCAAAAAGATGACCCAGGTTACTGGCAATCAGGTGGAGCCATAGACTTTATAGATCATTTTCTGAAAACCTCACTTAAAAATATAGCTTTGAAATGTTTTTTTAAAACTCTCTCAATATTTCTGCCTATTCTTAGGACTATTTTGTTTACATATTTTTTAATCATGGGAAAGATCAATTTAAGAATAAGATTGATGAAATCTTACATAGTTGCTAGAAGAAAAGTGGGGTTACTCTCCATGCTTAGTACTTTGGAACAAACCCTTTCCCGAGAAAAGTGCATAGCACTGCAGGATAGAGAGGCAGTGCAAGCATTTTTACCCAACAGCATGAGAGTTTTCAGTGAGCAGAAGAGCAAAACTGGGGATGGGCAGCAATCACTTTGCAAACCCAGTTCATACACGTCTTAGAACTTCCAGCTGTTATACCAATACAAAATTCACAGGCATCTTTACTGCAGCTCTAATATTTGAGAGCAATTTTGTCCACAACATTGTTCTAAGTTGTTCTTCTGATTTTTTTTTCCCCTGTGATGATGGGAAACCAGTATATTGCATGTCCCTCTGACCCAGAGTAGGCTGAAGAAGCAGAAAGTGGTAGGTTTATAGGTCAAGATGGACAAGCTGTATCGTAAAGCTACTGCTAGGAGAAGCAGGATATATTATGAAAATTGAGGGTGCATCTTATATTACGATGGTGTCTTCAAATGCCAATATAAATAAGGTAAGTAGGGCTGCCAAAAAACAATTTTCTCCTTTATTATTCCACCTTTTCAATTCTAATTAATTTTTTTTTAAACAAGGCTTAATGGCCTATAGCTATGGGATGGGAAGATAGGGCTGAGATAATGGGAACATCATTATAAAAAGAAAAATGCTGTGTAAAAAGGTAAGATAGTAAAGGTGAAGCACATTTGGCAGAGGTACTTTACAGTACCCACTGCTGCAAGCTAGTAAGATGGGTCTTGACTGGTTCTCCCAGAAACTTTGGCAACCTTCTTTTCTGTTTTGAGAGAAACAAGAGTCTGTGCTGAGCGAACTGGGTTGGGCTGGGCTGCAAACACTGGGCTGTCACAGCCACGCTCCAGAAGGAAGGCTTGAAAGTCAGGACATAGTGGCCTCCCCGTGACATCTCGGGCTTTGAGACACTTGCACAGGGATTTCACTACAGGTCAGGAAAAACTGCATCTGCACTTGGATGGCATGAACCTCCGGGCTCTGCTGCTGACCTCCAGTGATTGCTGAGTCCCGAGAATTGCTCCGGAGGGAGCAGGTTGGTAGCTGCATTGTAGCTGGGAAGATCCATGCTAGCCAGAAACGAGTTAAACTGGATGTTTGAAGCATTCATCACATGGCATCAGGGCGCTCCTAGTGGGTTCATTTGCCTTTTGCAAAAACAGAAAATTTGGCCACATGCAGCTCTCGGCCACGAGACTGCATTGCTTCCACTTATTCTGGCCTGTCCTTGGCACACTTAAAAGCTACCCAACTTAATAACTGTTAATAACTACGGGGGACCAAAGGAAGCTTTGACTCCGCTTTCATGACTATATTACTTCTCCATCTGTTGCCAGTACGGCATCTTCTGAGTAGGAGCAAACAGAGAACATATGTATTTTAAATCCCTTGCTTTCTGAAATCTCTGCTCTGTGGATTCACTACGGAAAGTTTCAAATAATGTGGAGTAGCAAAAAAAGAAAAATTTCTTAATCCCTCTTGAATGCACAGAACAAATCTAGAGGTGTTTGTGTCCTCACTGCTACAAAATGGGTTTTCTTTCTTAAGTACAGTCTCCCGACAGCCCTTCTGGTTGACCTGATATATATTTTTGAAGTACTTTTGCCTCTAGCTTTCCCTTGCCTGCTCTGCCCCTTTGTGTACCCAGCAGCGACAGCAACGCTCTCCAACCTTCTTGTTCAAGTTTGTGGGTAGCTTTAAATCAGTTTGTTTTCTGTCCCAGGGCTGCAGACATGGTATTGGCTCTATGTTGCCCAAGTCTGTCCGCAGAAATACTCTCTACAGGAAGGCTACTTCCACATGAGGTGAAGATCAGGCCCAGCTGAATATTCAGACTACTTGATGGTGCTACAGGATAAAATTTTTTTCTTTTATTTCATGAGGTATCCTGCTCATATCTGAGACACCTAGACATTTGTCTAATGATTTGGCACATATATATAAAAAAAAAAAAGAAAATGCTTTGTACAATGCAGTTTATTTTTTGAATGTGTGATCATTCAAGAGTGTGCAATTAAAAAAAGGAACCTAAATAACTGTTACATTCTCAGCAGCATAGTCTTGTGAATAACTAGAAGGACCTATTCATTATTTGCCTCCAAATATATCTCCACTCAAATGATTCTTCTGTTTGGGGGGAATCTCTATTAATAGAGACCAAGGAAAATAATGTCATCTTTGTCTCTTTCTAAGACATGTCCTTATTGTGTTTTGGACAATGGGGTCATTTATGATGATGAGGTAACTTGTTCTGAATCCTGAAAATGTAATTTCAGATGAACTGTGAGTAGTTTTACTAGTTGTTGAAATGTCTTTGCAACCTAATTTACAATTTACAATAGGCAGCATTCTAACATTGGTGTAAACAGCAGCATTAGGCATCTGTACGTTTCCTTGAATGAAAAGGAGGGGGGGAAAAAGGATTTAAAATAACATGCCATGTCTGTGAATTCTGCTCTTTTTCATATGTTACATCCATATATTAATCTTGGGAGAGCAGGGCAAGCTGATAGAGGATGTATGACTGAGTCACCTCAGCTGAGCAAGCTGCTATGCAGCAGCGCGTGTGCCAAAATGCTTTAGCGCAGGCGGTGTGCGGGGATCGGCTGACCTGTGGCAGCACGGCAGGCACAGCAGCGAGCTGCGCCTCAGTCTAAAGCTGCTCCAAGTACAGCAAGCAACAGCTGAAAATTGATCCTTTGGCTCTTCTGAATCTCACAGCAGCTGCTCGCCATCCGAGACAAGCTGCTGATTTCTATCGGAGAGCAAAGCCATGCCTCTGCCCTTCCATTTTCCCTTATTTTGGAAAAGTCAAGGATTAGGATTTACAACAGAAGCTATTACAAATGGCTCATAAACCTCTCAGGCCTGCAGATTGTAAGCATGTAGTTAAAGTTAAGCACCTGCTTAAATGTTTTGCTGATACGCAGTGTGTTCTGCCCCTGGAGTCTGTGGGGCAGTAGCTGCAGGAGGATGGCTCCGGTTGTCCTGTCCTCCCGGTGAGATGCACCTGCACCGTCAGCTCCTGCGGGGGATTTTCTTGCATGGACAGAGAAAATAACATGCACTGGAATGAGGCGTTTCTGTACCACTTGATAGGTATCTGTAGCACATTACATTCATAGAACTGTTTGGTATGAAAATAGAACTAGTGTCCCTGCCTGACCCTTGCACAGACCCAAACCCCTTTAATTCATAAAATGAGTTTTGTCTGAAAGAAGCGAAGTGGACCTGTAGTTTCTTTCTCATTCGGAAGATACAGGGAACAAAGATTCTGCATTAATATCTCCTTTTATTTGTATTTGAATGTCAGAGCAGATAAAGGAAAGAATTTTTTCATCTCACCTGGTGTCCAAGTGTCCTAGCTTTGGCCGTTCTGTTACTATATACCTGTATTTATCAAATTATGCTTTATGTTTTTACAATTGGGCTAGAAAAACTAACAAAACAAGGAGAGGAGGATGCAAGAGCTTGACTCAGCATGGATATTGATGTGGTTTAAGGCTCTGTTTAAACTATGCACATGTAAACCATTGTGCTGATACAAGTAAGTATGTTGAAGACTGCTGCTGCCAACCATTTTCACTGCAATTTACAGCTGCATTGTAAATTAACCAGTGCAGCTAAACTCCTATAAACTAGGTTAAGTTTATTTCAAGGGTATTTTCACATAAAGCTGTATTGCTTTAATTATCTATTTTAAAACCACATAATTTTGTTAATCCAGTGTAACTTTTTATATGCAAAGTAGCCTTCAGAAAGTTGACAGAGCGCCAAATTCTGCTCTGTCAGTGTCTTTGCTTCGCTGAAGGTTGGAGTAGCTTTCTTTACAGTTACCTTTAAGAGCAAAATATGGCCTTTTCTCTTCTGTTAGAATATGGATGGAATAACTTCTGATCTCATCAATTTAGCTTGATTGCAGTGTCATATGAAGAATGAGAAATAGGTTATTATCTAGTCAATAAAATCAGATATCATCCTCCAAAGAAAAATGCCAGCTTTTTCTTATCACTCTGCTTAAAAAAAACCCAACCAACCAAGCAAACCAGCCCCCAGAAAATCACACACTACCTTCCACAGTGTTTTAAGATTAAAAGCTTTGGGCAGGGAGGGTTTCACCCAAGCACAATAATAGTGTTAGTCTGTCATAAGCTTTTCTTTTTATACTTGTGCTCCATGAATGAAGTTCCATCCCCTGTGTTTTATTTCCCCTGTGATTTATTTCCACTTCTCTACCCAAATAACCATGGACAAGAAAGGCAGCACCAAAAGCAGCAACTTTAAGTGAAAACACTAGTCTGGAAGATGGGTAGGAGTTTTGCTGAGACAGTTCTGGCTGGAGAAAACACACCTAATATTTATAACAGAGGCTCTAGCAGGGGAAACGTAGGTGGGCTGTTTCTTTAGCTGGTGTAAACTTGGGTATTTCCACCAATACCATTGGAGTGATAGTGACTTCGCACCACTTTGAGGCACATTTGTGTCTCATATCAGTTTCAGCTTAACAGTGCTGGATGGCTGTCTTCATTCTATTACACTATTTACAAAATGATTGTAATTAACTAGATGATGACTTAATAAATGTGTAAGATAAATTCTTCTTGGCTGGAAAGCAAAAATGGTTGGCAGCTTCTGCTTGCTTAAATTAAAACAAGAAGCTGCTTTGACATTACATTTCCAAACAGGCAAAAACTTGCATTGCCATTCAGAGCGGTAAAATGAAACCATGACAATATTGTTGTTTGAGTGGGTGGTGCTGGAAATTGTTTTGCTTAAAACCTCTCATTTATTTGTGCACAAAAAGCAGCCTGTTGCTTTCTTTTCAACGTATGTGAAGGGGCAGCATGGCTATCTATACATGATTATTTACTAAACAGTCTCAGAATATTTGCTGTCTTCACGTATGTACATATATGTATTTGGATTAATTGAGTGAATGCTTCCTCTAGGTAGCTCTCCCTTTCGTTAACTGTTAGCTCTGCTGCATTTGCATGCATGCCAACTGGTTAGCTTTGAAAGAAGCAATAATGTGGTTAAAAAAAGCAATGCAATTATTTTAAACATTTTCTTTCTAAAGTTTTTTTCCAGCTGTAGTTAATTTATGTCTGATTAGTCTGACCTTTCACCCTATAAGGAAGTAGTTTAACAAAAGGGATAAATGTGGTCACAGTATATGTGTATGTGCGCGCGTGTGCTTATGTATGTAATCATCATCTTTTTATTGGTTTATGTTCAGCATGGAGAAGTTCTGATTGCAAAAGTTTATCTGTGCTTAACTTTACCACAAGTGTTTGAAATTATGCATTTTTCCACTTACAAAAGTTTTTGATAAATGCAAAATCACAAAAAAAAAAATCATTTGTTTTTTTCTGTCTGATTAGAACAAATTAAACCACAGAAAATAGTCTTTGGTTTTACTTCTGATTTCATTCCTGTATTTTAAATATATCTGTTTACTGGCCAATCATTGTAAAAATCTAAATCTTTGCTTGTGGTTATAAAATGAATATGTTTGCCCAGAATGATGCTGAAATGAAACACCGATCTGCAACACTAACACAAAAGGAAAAAAAAATAACATCTAAAAAGGAAGATGGTAAGAGAGATCTGAAAGCCTAGCAGAGGGCCTGATCTTTCATTTTCTGTCCCAAGTATGTGCCTACTATTTTACCAGGCATACTTCTTGTGGAGAGGAAGCACTTGTTGATTTGTGTGTTATATGCAAAGGATTATTTAATTGTACTGTTGTCTTTTGCTACTGTTTGAGCCTACAATGATTTGAAAGTAGCATGTCTTGGGTTCTGACTTTGTGTTTGTACAAAACGTTTGATGCAGCTATGTTTGAGAGCTCAGGGCACCTGCCCTGCTCCAGAGCGGCTGCTCAGCTGGCTTGTTCAGATCCAAAACCAGAGCTGAATTTCTGTTGTTCATGGATCATAAGAATTGGTGTTGAGATAATAGCTCAGATTTAATTTGGAGCTGCTTTTCAAATGACACAAGTTACCGGATATTATTGGCAGAAAGATGACTCAGTTGATATATCTGTTCCCTCCCAGTTTGACTTGGTGTGGTGCTACAAACTCAGTGAGGGCAATTGCTGACGGATTTGTAACTGTGAATTTCCTCTGGGATCTAATCAGCTGTTGCTGTGATGCCTTTACAGCACTTTCAGCAATAATTGGTACAGTCCTTAAATGGTATCTTTTATGGGTTGTCTTTTTTGGCACAAGGTCAGGTATTTGAAAAATAAATCCAGTTTGTGAACGCATACAACCAAAGAGGTGTATTCCAAGAGCAGTTTATTCAGATGAATGGATACAGATTATTTCTGTATTCATAGTGTGGCAATCTTCTGTTGAGCTTTGGAAGCCTACAAGATGTAGGAGCAGGAACAGGTGACCTAGGAGGGCTGCCAAGACACTGTCCCAGCATGCTGGGATGGAGTTAGGAAAGCCAAAGCTCTTCTGGAGTTGAATCTAGAGAGGAATGGGAAGGGGACCTGGTGACAAAGAACATGAAAAAGGCCAAGGAACTCGATGAATTCTTTGGCTCAGTATTTACTAGTAAGATCTGCCTACAGAATCCCGGGTCCTGGGACCAGAGGGAAAATTCTTAGCTTCCTTGGAAGGCTTTCCCTTGATGGAGGTGGATCAAGTCAGGGAACAAACTGTGCATACAGAAGTCCATGGGAACTGATGGGATGGGCCCATGAGAGCTGAGGGAGCCAGCTGATGGCCTTGTGATGTCACTGTCAACGATCTCAGAATCACAGAACATTTGAGGCTGGAAAGGACCTCTGGAGGTCATTTGGTCCCACTCTGAAAGATTGTGGCAATACCCTGCGAGTGCTGGGTATTATCCTGTATGATAATGGACAGGTCAGATGGCTCTTTAAAATCTCTGCCTCTCTTTTTGCTTTAAAATGTATATTTTCCTCAGTCTTGTTTCATTGATTGTTTTTTTCACTCCTTGGAAGCCTTGGAGAGTGTGTGTTCCTGCTCGGTTAGAAGGTCCTGATATTGCTGTGTTACTCAATAATAATGGGAGAATACTATTAAAATACGGCTGTTGTTGTCATTAGTTGATACCGACAAGTAAAACCAAGTTACATGAATGTCCTTTACTCCCCAAATGGCCCTTTTCAGTGAAATGCTTAAAATTTGGCAGTTTTCTAGGCCTTGAGATATACCTTGTGGCAGCGATGTCTTGCAGATGGAAGAGCAGCCAGTATTAAATTCCAACAAAATTACTTTTTTATTATTATGTCAAATCTTTTAATTTTGCAATGACCTTTTCATTTGGGAAACATGATTTCCTTGTCTTGATGCTGACAAAGAGGAGACAAGCTCTGTACCTGCGTTTCAGGATGCACATTAGTGCGTATTAGTGACTGTCGCTGCAGGCAGACGATGTGTTGTGAGAATCTTGCCCGAAGCACGTAAGCAAAGTTCACGTTAGGAATCCACTAAAATTAAAGCAAAGCTTGGCACACTTAACAACAGTTCAAAATCCAATCTTGTGTTGTCACAAATTCTGTGTCATTAGCTTAACGTTAGCGTGAATTGTGTACGCTGTCAGATTTCCTTTCCTTACTGTAGGGAATTTTGTATTTTTGCTCCTATTATAGTGAGAGTCCTGGAGTTGAAAGCTGCTAGTAGTGTTGCTGGTGCGTTACTTATTTGCCAGAATGGTAAGAGCTGCTCACAAAATAGTCTAATTTCAGCATCTGTCAAAGAAATGAGACTGATCAACAAAAGAGTTCATTTGATTGCTTTGAAAAAAATTAAGTACTGGCTTGTGACACACAAGGCATAAATTAAATCATAACTAGATCAAGATTACTGACAAGAAGTGATGACAGGTGTTGTGAATAAGTTGACATGGGGATACTGCCCTGTATAACAATTGTCAGTCATTGGCCAGTTTTGAGGTTCTGCTGTGGCTAATGGGGAATGGTTACTAGAAACACCTAGGAACTGTTATGAGCAGTCACACCTTCAAAAGAATAATTTATGGTACAAACATTTGCTCCTTAAACAGCTGCAGACACTTCTGATACAGCAGTATTAGTCAAAGCCACAGATAAAATACTGCAAGTGTACTCAGTACAGTGGTTAAGAAACCATTTCTGTTAGGTACTGGACTGGGACTAGGAAGATCTGGGTTTGCATTCTGCCACAGCCCTCTCTGTGACCCTGAGCAAAATGTGTCACCTCTCTGCACATCAGCTCTGAGTACAGGATGATATTTCTGTTGTCTGTCTTGCCTGTTTAGGCTGTTAGCTCACTGGTGCATCGCCTGACCTGCCTGTGGAGCTACACACCTGGCACACCTGATTTTCTCTGCTGTAATCTGCAACACCACAAAAATACAATTAATTGCTGATGCTGGTGGGGAGGAAGGCAGATTCCTTTCCCCAAAGAACTTACAAACTTACATTAATGAGAATTATTGCTTCTGAGGTTAAAGCCGTGCTGCATGTGCAAACAGATGATACCCATGTGCCATTATTTAATAGATACAGACTGATGCCAAAAATATATAAACGAAATGATATCATCTTTATTGACATGTTTGACACGTGTATTCGCTCTGCTAGATACTGTGGTCTCTGCTGCAGTTTGGGATGCATAAAATGAGAGCTCCCTGCCTGCAGCACTCCACAAGAATGTTTATGGACAGAAAAATGGATGGGGGTGTGTGGGGTATGTGTGTAAATATCTGCCAGTCAGACCACTCTCAGCATCTTTCTTCAGAGAAATGCATCATTATGTCTGAACTTTGCTGTTTATGAAGTATCATTAGCATTATTCAGTTACTGACTTCAGATGTCTTCTTCTCTGGTCACAGCAATCATTATAGGCTTACCCAAGAAGAGCTGTGACAGATGTCATATTTTGTTACAGTCACTGTATGCCAGATTTAGCCTCCGGTTATGTACTGCTTGAGTACTTTCTCTAAAAGCATCTTGTGAGCACCCTGCAGTAGAAACAAGTGACAAGGACTTCAGATATATTTGTGACATTGAATGGACGCGTTTTTAGGATGAGATTATGATGTGGTAAGCAGGCAAACAAAGAAGCAGAAGATACTTGCACAAAGGCCACTTCCTACGTTTTCTTAATTACATCCTTTGAGTCAGATGATGCACTAATAGTAGTCTTGCCCTGCAAATCTGAGGTTAAAGGGTTTTTTGCCACATGTTGCAAAACTATTACACTTGTTTAATATATTATCTGTATCTTCCTCACAGCTCAAACTGCTGTGTTAAGTATTGCAGTAAATTGTGAAGATGATGAAAGAAAGGAACAAATACGCATGGCTTGTCACACAGGGGCATAGGGTCCCAGCTCCTTTATGAACTGTATTTGGTCTTCAGCTACAAAATATATAACTAATCACAGACCACCCTATTGGTCTGGCCAGTATATAAATACAGGCAATAAACTGAAAGATCTGTGTCTGGCTAACTATAAAGACAGGATCTGGTGTTATCACATGAACTCAAACAGGTTTCATGTGTCAGTAGACTTGCCTCATTTCTGGGACAACTGACGGCCTTCCCGAACAAGAAACGTCCCTTTCCCCTTACCTGTTCATGCTGGGGAGGGGGAGCTCCTACATCAAATTGCAGCTTTATTGACTGGGTAAAGAACTGTATTTTAAGTTGACATGATACCTCTCGTTACGTATGTAAGTCAGGAGTTACAAGCTGGCAGCAGTCACTCGAGTGCCGTGTTCCAGGTCAGCTATCAAGTGTTCGTGAAGAGGACATGTAAATACCATATGTTAAGTATAACTGATGAAAACAAATACACAAACCCTGGAGAGCTCGCTGGTGTCATCATAACCCTCAGAAATTCTTTTCTGCCTGCTAGAGAGGGAAGTGAGAAAATGAGTGACAGAGCATAGATTACCAATTGTGGGTGATACTTCAGTGTTCAATTAATGCTTCTAAAGTTGTGAGAAAGGATGCAACAATGTCTACTGTCCAATGATGCGTAAAAAAGAAATTGTGAAGAAATTCTCTTATAAAAAATAGTGCTTCTGCATGTACCTCTGGGAAGAAATCAGATGCAGGGTGTATTATCCGTCTGGCCAAATGGTCCATAAGATACTTCTCCCTTCCAGAATAACTGCATTCTTCTGCAAAGGCTGCTTGTCCCATTGATGCTTTCCAAGAGACACTGCTGCTATTCGCTCCTTAATTAGGAGATTAGGAGAATTCTTTGACTGAAAATTAAGAATCACTATGGCTTATTTTTATCACTAAAAGATCACTCCAGCAACTTCCTCCAGGAAATTGCAAAGGGAAGTCATTATGTGAGGGGGGCTGGGGAGGCAAAAGCCAGCTAGATTGTGCATATGAACCCCAGATGAAATGCGTCCTAAGTCTGTGAGGGGGGCAAAAGGGGTGTTTACTAGGTCATTTACCATGTTCTTGTTTTTAAAGTTTCCTTTTCCACGATTACTTGTTGACCTTAATTGTTTCCATGCCCATGAGATAAGTCTTTGTACTTCCTACGGAGGCTTAGCGGAGAGGTCTGGGGATTGCTCTTGCTAATTGCCCTGTATTCCTTCATTTCCCTTGAGTGTCTGTGGCAAGCCTATTCCCACATATGCTACCAAAATCCATTTTAATAGAATGGGCAGCAATGCACAGCTGACGACATATGTTTAGCTGCATTCAGTACTCGTTGAAGCATGCCTATCATGTTACATAAAAGGAGAAGGTCAGTACAAAACAAACAGCTTTTTACAAGCTACGGCTTAGGGATCCTGTCCTAAAGAACGCTTATGTTTCAGAGAGAGACAAATAAGCTTGTCGTTGAGCTCTGTTCTGTGTCTAGGCGCTTTTTTCTGGTTTTTTTTTCCTTTTTTTTTTTTTTTTTTTTTTTGCATACATTAGTAATGCTGTTAGTCTCCCAGGACAACCTGTGTTAAAAAATTCTCTTCTGGCAGAAATAAAGCTCTCCAGGGCCCGATCCTCAGCGTCCCCGAATCACCAGAGCAGGCTGGAGCGCAGCAGCGGTTCCCCTGGCACTGCATGCACTTGCTGTGGGAGGGCAGCCCAGTATCCCTGCAGAGTAAGTCTGTGTCTCACAGTCCGCTGGGCTTTGAGAAGAGGTTTGGCTATGCACAGGGTAAAATAAAGAATAGCTAGGAAAGAAGAATACTTAAGGAAAACTTGGGTCAATTTCAGTGGAATTGGTTATTTCCTTTTATTTCCTTTGAACCTTTTTTTTTTTTGTCTCCAACTGACCTGGAACCAAGGTATGACATGACCCAGAGATTTCCTAAGGCACCAAGGACAGCTGGGGCCTCAGTTCCCATTGCCTTTAATAGGAGCAGTGCACACCACTCCTGTCTGAGCACTTGCTCACCTCTGGCAGGAGATGTGGCAGAAGGGATGCACAGAGCTCTTTGCTGGGGCCAAAGTAGTAAATTCAAACCTTGTTCCACATCTCAGCTGAAGGCCTCTCCCAGCTGCAATTGAGTATGGCCTCAGGCTGATAAATCAAAACCAGCTGGGTTGGTGCCAGCCCCATCTCTGCCCGGTGCGTCCGAGGGCAGCTGCCTGCGCTAACCCAGTGAGGGTCTGCACAGAAGAGGCTCTGAAGGCAGGTTGGGAGCAGATTGCCCATGGCCCTGAAAATCCACTGGGGCAGGAAGATATTGCTTCCCGAGATCAGTTCTTGTGTAATGTAGCTCGGAACATCTGTGTGGCAGTATCTGTAAGGGCATCCTTGCATTTGGCCCTTCCACATTTTTTGGAGCCTTTACAAAACACACCTCCCCTGGGAAGCATTGCTGATTCAGCAGATTCCTGCAGACAAGGGCTGTTTGTGGCACTGATTCATTCATTTCGGTTATTTATACCACTGCGTTAGGTGCTGTGTGAAGCAAGAGCAAAGCACTGTTCATGCCCCAGAGGCATCTGAAGTCAAGAAGGCAGCAGGATAGAAGTGCACGTAATACATGACAGGGCTGAAGGAGCACTGGTAGCCAAATGGACTGAGACAAAATTGTTCTTCCAACTTCGTATCTGAACAAATCTGTAGCTTCTCCACTTGATTTCTGTGTGGACACCTAGTTTACGTAAGGATGTGTTGTAATTTTAATTCCAGGTGCCTAAGCTGTATTTGAGATGGTTTCCAGCCTGCATAGGGCTGGGGGCAGCTGCAGCTGCAGCAGGAGGGCTGTGGGGTGGCACAGCAGTCCCCACACCATGCGACACAGACCATGTGCTATGTGGGACTGCATGGTGGGATTACTGCCAATTAGTATTGCTGAGAAGTATGTTTGTTACAGATATTTAATGCACCTGGAAGCTCCCATCAAGAACAAAATTATTTTAAAACCTGTGAAAAATCTGGTCCATAAATACTACTCTTAATGTGCTTTTCAGATGATGTTTGGCTCAGTCATGCCACTGCATCCTGCAGATCCTGAACAACACTTGCAACAGGACAGATCCTTCTGATTCCCTCTAAAGCTAGATGGACCTGATGGGTGTCGGGAACATTTAGAAACATGTTTCTTCCCCACTTTGTACAAGTGCTTTTTCTGTTGTTAAATAATGGCTGATATAAATAGTATCATTCTTGTTTAAATGGGACATGATTTCTTCCAGATTTCCCTGTATTTAAATATGTGGCTCTGCCAGCTGTGGGCTTTGTGCTGTGATGCCAGGGTGCTTCAGCGATGTTAAGAACTGAAATTTCAGGATGTGGCAGAAGCAATGATGCCACCAAAATGGGTGCAAGTGCTCTTTTGCCTGAGGGAGAGTAAACTTGTTTTAGTGAGTCAATTTTGTAGCGGGTTTTCTTTTTTGAAATTATTTTTAAATTTAGTATAGATTTTAAAAAGCTATTCTGCAGCCAGCTAGTTAAAATGATGCAAATGGTTTCAATGTTCTTTTTGGGAAAAGTTTACAGAAACAGTTCTTGGTATAGGCTAATAAAATTCCAATGCTTGGCCTTGAAATAAACACAGAGTGAGTTTCAGATGCAGGCTGTCTTACTGCTTTTAAAGTTAAATAAAAGCTTTGGGGGATGGGACAGGAACTCTGACAGATCTACTGATACCACTTGTCTCCCTTGTTTTTCCCAGTTTTAATGTGTTTCACCAATACTATAATCACATTTATTTGTCTGATAAGGAAACCAGTCAGAGGAAAAAAATAATTTATAGGGGATACCATTGCTGCCTGTTTATACTTGGGGGCAAAAGTGCTGTATTTGAGCAGTTACTTCAGTCTGTGTAAAGACATGTGACACACTGACAGCAGATCCACCTGTTCCAAAAGGCATTCAACACCCAGACTGACACGTTTAATTACTCTGAAGTATATGAAGTGAAACCCCAGCTCCAAGGGGGAATTGTCACTGTCTTCAGCCAAGCCCAGGATTTGTACCACAATACAAACTTTTCTCAAGCCCAAGGATGCAATGAGCCCATGAGCAGAGCATAACATGATTTAAGCCCTTGCATCTTGTGTGCCCCTCTGCCATGCATTTTGGTTTGCTGATCTGATGGTTTAGATGAAGACCTTTGCAGCTGGAGCTCAGCTTGGTGTTTGGCTGGTTTCTGCAGCCCAGCCTGTGTTCCAGGAGCTGGCTGAGGAACCCGCGTGCTCCGACTTGATCGAAGGCTGCGGGGTTCCCTCCTGGGGCCGCGGCTCAATGGCGATCGGGAAGCAGCATTCCTCGGCAGGTGTAAAAGTCCCTCGATAGAAGAGAGTGGAGCCTTATAGCAAAGTAGACTTCAGTTAATCTCTCATGCCTAGATGATTTTACTGTGACGTTCTGCCAAGCAGCCCGAGGCAGTGAAAAATAAACTGCTAGCATTACAGTATCATTATGTTTCTGATTTTCCAGAGAAGCCAATATTTGTTTGTTTTTCTCTGAAGTGTTTCATGTCACCATGTATGCTCTCTCCCCGTCTTTGCAGGGCAGGGAGAGGGGGAGGAGAAAAGCTCCACAGCAATCGCACAGCACAGATTTTGTGCTGCTTGGGGCTGGAGGGTTGGGGGGGTTTCTGCTGCTCTTTCTCATGCCTGCAAAATTTGTGAAGGTTACTCGGCTACCTGCTACTGTGGTGTCTAAGTGAGCATTCTTTCTGAAACAGGCCAGTCTCTGCAAACAAATTTTGCAGCCAAAAGCGCTTATAAATTTGACAGGCACAAAAACAATCTGAAAGGGGCACATGGGCTGAACCCCAGGCTCTGAGGAAATGGGTCCTCCCTCTGTACCCAGGCTGTGTGCTGACCTCCCTCTGTACCTAGGCTGTGTGCTGAAGCCCAGCCATCCCTCCAAGCCCCACGGCTTCGCACCCGCTGGAGCGGCAGGAGGGTCTGATCCTCCTCTCGGGTGCGGAGCGAGGGACCGCGGGGCTCAGCAGCCCCGCAGAGCTGGGAAATCCGGTGGCCTGAACTTAGCGGGGTCAGCCAGTGCCCCAGGGGGGCAGCTCCCGCTACTGCCTGCCCCAGCCTTCCTCCTGATTTACACCCCGGGGGCAGGGCGGCTTGTTCAGCCCCTGGCCCCCGGGCAGCCGGCCCTCCCCTCTCCGCTACCTGGCAACCTCCTTCGCCTCTCTTCCCCCAAGGGAAAACAACACAGTATCATCCCCCCTTCCCCTGCCTAATTTGTTTAAGAAAACCCGAAGTGACTGCTGCAGTTAATTAAAAGGTAGTGTCTGATGTATTCAAAGGGAGCGCTGCCCTGGCGCTCTGCCGCAGGCCGGTGCTGCGCTGGGAGCAGCAGCGGGGCCAGGAGTGTCCCCGGGCACCCCCCGGTACCCCCCAAGCACCCCCCGACATCCCCGGCAGCGGGGATGCTCAGCCCAGCGCCATCCGAAACACTTCATCTAACCGAGGTTCTCACAAGCCCGCCGCTTGGCTTCCAGCTCAGAAGATAAATGGGGACAAGGGTTTTTTGGTTTGGGATTTTTTTGGGGGGTTATTTCGGTTTTTGTGGGTTTTTTATTTGGTTTTTGTTTCGTTTTAATTTGCTTTTCTGTAGTAAGAGCAACAACGCATAAAATTTTTTTTTTTTATTTGCTCATCTATAGCAACAGCTAGAACATAAAAATTTATTGCAAATCCATAATGCTGTTATGTAGGCTTCGGGCAAAAGTATTTTAAGGGGGTTTTTTTGTTCTCTTTTTGCTTTCTCTTTCAGATAGCAGGGGTTCTAGAAGTAGCTGTAGAGTGGCTCTTATCATAAACGTGACTTCAGAAGCGATGGTAGAACTCAGCCACTCTCAGGAGGCACTGGGAAGGCACATATCAGATGTGAACAACCTATTCAAAGCACTTAATCTTCTCTTTTTCTCTCGTCTTTACTGCTACCTTTGCAGCTGATTTTAGCTGATAAACATCATTCTTGTGCTACTTGGATTATTGTTACGGAGATCATAAAAGCTCCAAATAACCAAACTTTAGAAACGAGTCATTGAACCAATTGTCTCACCTAGAGATGGCTCTTTCCCCATTGTTCCCGAGGTGAAATGTTAACTTGCTTTTCTTTGAAGACTTTCACAGATAGGCTTGCTGTGAGTATCAGCAAATTACAGTGATCCAACATCCTGGAAACCAGCGTTCATTTTGGGCATCTATCTGAAAGTTACCTTTTTACTCTTGCAGATGATAAAAAAATGTGAAGGGAGTAGTTATGTTGCTTTATTTTGCCCCTATGTAATACCAAATGCTGAATCTTAATATGATGTTAAAATGTGCAACATTCCAGCTGTTTTCAGAAAAAATCAGGGAAATTTGGTCACCTATTTTCGTTAGAAATTTGCAAGGAAAGAACCTCAGTTGTAATTGTAACCTGTGATATATACCTTTAAGATTTTTTTTTCTTTAAAACTTCAATTTTTAAAATACTCCTTTGAAGTAAAAGTAGGAAAGGATATCACAAAGGTCAAAGGTAGAACAAACGATCAGGAGATTAAAGATGCTATTAAAAAAAACCTTGAAAATTGCCCAGCTGTTTTTTTAGCACAATTTTTTTCCTGCATTTCCTACACATTTGCCTGGAGGAAGGGAAGGAAAGTGATGACAGGGCAATGTTATGACAGGAGAAAGATGATTAGAAGTGGCATTTAAAAAATAAAAATAGTGGTGAATAGAATTGTGAATAGCAATGCCAGTTTCTATGGGTTTGTAATTCTACAATTTACAAGTTACAAGGATTTTCAGTCATTTAGAGGTGTGTTTATAAACACTAGCAAAACATACATTTCAGATTCTATACTAAATTTTTTTCTTCCAGATTTTAATTTTTCTGGATTTTTGTTTAACAGTTCCGTTTCTAATGAGCAATTAACATGTCTAGAGTGTATTGCAAATGGCTAATACTAAACAGCTAGAATTGAGATGCAATACATACCAAGAAAGTTTCTCAAACTGTTTGCTAAACACTACAAAAAAAAAAACACCTTGTATCAAAAATGGTTAGATGGATCATTCTCTAGAAGGGATACAGAATTCATGTTTAAGATGTATTAATCTCTTTCCGTAATACCTAGGTGTTTTGATTTTTTCCTGGAGCTATTTGGATTTATCACCCCTTTTTGGTTTCCGTGTTTGCACAAGGAAAATCACTGTCCAAATCTTTAAAGCATTTTAACAAAAATGCATTAAAAATTGCCACTGGCATCAAAGGATCGATATTTTATCAGCAGTTTACACCAGAGAGGGATCTGCCTCCTCTATTTAAGCAGAGATACTCAGAGCAGTGATCAAGCCACTCACTACCTGTGTGCTGAAATGTAACTTCCTCACGTTTCAGTAAAAAACCCTGAAGATTTCTTGGCCTTTCTGGAAATGTTGGGTTAGCAGCACACAGCCTGTTTAGCTCTGGCAGTTGCCTTTCATTTGCTTTTTGGAAGGGAAAAGCATGGTGAGGAAGAGCTGCCAGGATTCCCCAGACCCCTCTTTTCTCCAAAGACAACTCCAGCGTGTTTCTGCATTAGTCCAAGTATCCCCGGGCTTGGTTTTGTTTTCTTCTTGGATAAAGGAGGACTTGCTGTCTGCTTTTTGCAGAAAACTGAGTCCTTCAACAGCTCCTTGGAGAGGAAAATTAGGCATAAAGAAACAAAACAAAACAGAAAAAAACCCAATTATTTGGGAGAAAACCCAAAACATTTTCACCCACCTTGTAGCTGTTGCAACTTTACAGTGTGTTGTGACCATCACACACTTAACACTGATTTCCTTCATTTCAGCTGTCTCATACAAATGAGATGTCCTTGGAAGGAGCTGAGGGATCTCCTCCTTCCTGCAGTGCCTTTGGGGAGGGATCTGGGGATGGGGAAGCCTGGATGGACCCCCAGGCTGTACAGCCAAAGGCAATAGGTAACACAGTGCCACCCAGATTTGCTATAAAACATCTCAGCAGCTGAGGCTGCCACTTTGTGAGCCCTGGCCCGCTGTCACCGGCTGCGCATTACCCGTCACACAGAGTGCAGGTAACCTGGTTATCTTTTCTTACTTAGCAGTGGGAAAGCAATATGGTTACAAGGAAATTTTGGGAATATTCAGCTTTTTTTCTGTATTAAACCGTTAAACAATCTGTTTGCAGTAGTGCTAGTTAATGGTTTGTGTCCATGAAGGGAGGGGGTGAATATTACTGAGGCAGAGATATTAGGAGCAAGGGCAGAATCGTTTGTCAGCATCTGGCCTTTCTGCAAGAGTTTCACAGCAGGTAAAAATGAAACAAAGTTGCATCAGGAATTAGTTTGGCTTGTAGGACTGCTCCTGACTGAAGGCTAGTTTTTGGTCCACTTTGATGTGTTGAAGAACAAGAACTTCCAGTACCAATTCTGCTTAAGTACATAAATCATGGGGGTTGGTGAGAAAGAGAAGTGACATGCTGGTTCTCTTCCTTTATGAACGTAGGCTGTAGTCCATCCTAGTGGCTATAAGGTGTGTAAGACTGATAACGAATGCTCAACACTATTTAAGTTGAGGCCAATAAAGCCTGAAGTATTTATACACCTGTGGTTTGAATAACTGGGTAATGAATGACAAACCTTTTTCTTGCATGCATGTTTTTCTTTTCCCATTTCTAGCTTGCACTGCAGCGAGTCTAGTGCCCTTTGGATTGTTTATACCTTGTCAAACCTGTTTTAAATAAACCATTGTACTGCATTTCTAGTCTTGTCAGGGAAATTGCTGCCCTCTTCTGGTTTAAAGCAATTCTTGACCATCTGAAAGCATCTCCAAGCGAATGCCAGTTGCAATGTGATAATACGAGCCAATATGAAATTAATTAAGGCTAAACAATAGTTTCTTTAAGACTAAATCAGAAATGAGGGCAGGCAGCCCTATCTAGGACAATAGGATTGGATCCAAATGCAGTTTTAAAGACTTGTCCCGCCTCCCCTGATCAGAGTGCATTTAATGAGATTCATGCAATTTCTTTCTGAAAACAATAGCTTTAACCATTGGTTGCATAACCCAGGATATCCAGCTGAGGCCCCCCAAGTACAGAGTGTTCCACCAAAAGGAATGACAAAAACTCTTCTAGCTCAACTTAAATAATTAAAACAAGATCTGGAGAAATAGCCAGCCCGGTGAGATGCCTTTTAGGGGGTCAGCAAGCGGAGGAGGCGAGATAAAACTCCTAAGGGCAAAGTTAAATTTGTCCATTACTATCCTCTTTCTGCTGAGATGGGGCTGGGCAGCACGAAATGCCAAGACCCCTGAGAGTCCTCAGCTCCCTTTGCCTTTCGTGGCTTTCAGCACCTTGCAGGATCAGGCCCCATGGCTATAATTCAGAAAAGACTATCCATTGTCTTCATAGAAAGTAGGTCTGGAGCATATACTTGCTGAGATTAGTTTGAATTTAGGCTGTGATTTGTGGCTCTCATTTTACATGAAGTTTAAAGTTAAGGTTTCTTGGCTGCTGGAGTTACTGTTCTGAATTGAAGGATCTTATGCCATGTAAGTGGGTGGGAACAAGGCATGGCAATACAGACAGTGCTATAGACAATGCTTATTTAGGATTGTGGAAGCATTACAAACAAAGGAAAAAATTCCTTTTGCCCCTCCAGCTACAATAGCTTCACAAAGCATTCAGAGCAACAAATGCCATTTTCCAGAAAGTTTAGTACCAGCGATCTGAGAAGTGTGTGCTCTTCGATGGATGTGTGGAGAGCTATGGCCTCTAACAGGGCAGATTAATGGCAAGCACTGTATTTCAGAAACTATACACTTCATGCATAGCAAAATGATTAAATTAGTTTCCCTCCACTCCTCTTTTAAGAATAAAATTATTTAAGTTGTGCTTTGAAGATCTTGCTTCTGCATCCCATTTTGATAGCATACAGCAGCAATCCTGTTTGCCAGGTGATTTTGAAACAAAATGTAGCCTTGTGGCAAACAGAATCTCCTGTTCCCAAGGCAGAAATGAAGACAAATGCTAGGTGCTTCTCTGCTTCTATTTAGAGCTGCAGAGAGATACACTTTTAGTATTTTTGGTGCTCAGAATTCGCAGATGTGGTGAGTGTGAGTCAAGCTGAGGCTCAACTTTAATCTGGTTATTTTAAAAGGCTCCATTTCCTCCAGTGCTGAAGCAGGATACAATTAAAGGTGCATTACTGGTGCCTTTCATGTGTTTACTTATGATAAGGCCATGTCTGACTCTCCTCTTCACAGTACAGCACTTGGCTGTTCATCAGACATGATTTGGTCCAGCAGGGTTTTCTGGCACCCAGTCTTTTATAAGCATCTGCAGCAGCATTTATACCTAAATAACGATTAAACAAGTAACTACAGAACAATCACTATGAGGGATAGCACAGGAGTTTCTTTACTTTGACCAGCTTTATCCTGCACCTAAATCTGTGTTACTGCTCTGTGTGTTATGGTGTGGATACGTGCAAAGCCAACATGCTCTCAACCCATCCTATTTTTGTTATGTGAAAAGCAACAGAAAGGGAAACGGGGCTGGAGTGGCCAGAATGGGATGTCCAGACTACTGCTTCCCTAAACACCACCTGAGGCTGAAACACAATGGGATTTGCCACCTTTTTGAGGTGTTCCTAATCAAATGTTGCCTGGCAAGGATGCCGAGATAAATACGGTTAAGTTTGTTTCTCATGAGCTTGCAGCAAGTCTGTTTCCAGCTTTGTGGTCACATTAAGGGGTGAACAAATCCACTTGCTGCCCACGTAGGCTTTAAAGACTCTTTATGCATGATGGAGCTACCTTTTTGCACAAAACAGAGGAGAATCACTGTGAGTACTCCCTGTAAAATTTTTCTCTGAAGGTATCCAAGCACAGCCCAAAGCTAATTTGATGGCTACTGTACTGGAGGAGAAAAGCCATGGCCTGAGTGCTTCCAGGAGGTCCTTGCAGGTGCCCAGCTCCTTACTGGGACCAGAGAATGGAGCTGGCAGTGGTATCAGGGCTGTGCTGTGAGACATTTCCCCCATCTGATTTTGGTCAGCCCCAGCCTGCCATGGGACAGCTTTCACTGCCATGCTGTCACTTCTGCTTCCAATTCCACGATCAATTTCCCATTTAAACAAAATAGTCGGGACAAGCATTTCAACAGCTTTATATGGTGTCAGGGGTATTTCAGTCTGGGCTGAAGGAGAATTGTAAAATGCTTTCCTTTTCTTAAAAATAATCTGAATCTTGGCAGAAGATCCAGCCCAGCTGTTATTTGGTGAACCGGCAAATGCTGCCATTATCGGCTGTCCCCACCTTGATGTATTTGTGTCCAACCCACATTTGTTAATAATCAAAACAAAGTATGGGGGCTAAAAAACCCCAAACCAACAAACAGCAACATGGCTCTGCACGTTACCAGATGCCACCGTTGTGATCTCAAGCATAAGCTGTAGATTTTTATCTTTTAAATGGAGACGTCCCTTGGGCACAGCCACTGCCCCTGTCCACAGCTATCCTTGTCACCCAGCTGTCCTCCGCGCTTGGCGCTGCAAGGCTCACACCATAAGGCCATGTTTGCTGTGTGAGGAGTATAACAGCGGACAAGGGCAGAGAGCGAGGTCTGGGGTCCTGGGGACATTGCGGTTTTAAGGGACTGGCGTCTCAGTGTGTGTAGTGATCCTTCAGAAGGGCGAGACCACAATCAAAAACAGCCAGGGCTCAAGGCTGCTGGATGCTTTTATTTGCATGTATTGCTTGCGATTGCAGACATTCATCTTTAGATATTTCCAGAATTAGGGGGTAATAAGACAAGACAACAAAGGAGTCAAAGGCTTACGGAGGGAGGCTGGGATGCTGTGTGGCACTGCAAGATGTGAACCATTTCCAGGGTCCTGTTCCTGGCTATGCCAACTTGCCACTCTGGGGAGCCCCCAAATGCCAGTGCTCCAGACAAGCACTCACAGCATGCCACTATGAAGGTTTTGTCCTGTAAGCATGCTGAAGAAGCTTACATTTAGTTCTTAATTCCTCATTCCTAATTTCAAGTATGGCCTTACCCAATATAATTAACTCCCCAGTTATTCCAGGGCCCTGATGAGAACGGTCCCCATCTGGGTTTGTCATTGCTCCTCACACCAGCTGTGTGTAAAACCACCTCTGTGCATAATTCCATTAGTGCAGTGGGTGTAAAAAGGGGTCACCCCCTTTTCTGGGGTCTGTTTTCCATCCCACATTGGCTTTACAATGTGGTCTCCTACCCTCTCCCTACAATCTCTCTGTTCTTGTGCACAAAATTTCTCCCTGCAGATGTTTTCCTAGAGCAGCTTCTGTCCATCTGTCCATCTGTCCATCTACTCCATCTTCTGTCCACCTGATCAGGACAGAAAAAATCTGTGCTCTTTTTTGCCCCCATTTGTACTTCAACAAATATTTTTTTGGTAGAAAGTGAAGGGTGTCAACTACATGAATAATCTGCAGTGTTTAAATCTGTAACTGTTTAAATCTGTCTTTAAAACTTTATGGGATATTGCCTGCAAGAAAAATGGTAATAGCTTTATTTTGTACTTCAGTCACAAGTGGTTTGACTGTGGGGCAAAGATAAAAACAAAAAACCAAAACAGATTTATACAAAAGCAGATAACATAAATACAAAGTCATCAAAGTGCTCATAAAAGACTCCCCAAAATACATCTTTCCAGGGATTTCTAGTATGATTTTAGGGCAGTTTAGGTGACTGCTGCCAATTAGGCCAGAGTGCATTCACAAGGCAGAGCAATCCCAGCTGTAACAAGCTACAACCCCAAACGATTAGAACCTTTATCCAGTGACAATCCTAAGGATTGACAAACACTGGGTACTTGCGGGAGGTGACCTCCCAGCAAAGCTACAGCTGGGAACATGATGCTGGGGACTTACACAGAGGAGGGTAACTCAGGGATGCTGTAAGCACACAGCACTGACTTCCTAGCAGTGAGACCTGCCTGTTGTAAGGGGAGATATAAACCTCGTGCTTGGGACATGCTTTCACCTGTTGCTCCATTTTACAAATGAATATTCAGCTTGAAAAGTTAGCGCTGCAAATAGTTTAGCAAAACTTTCAAAATACTTAGACCCTATATTTTTTGAGTTCTTTGTGTACGTGCATTGGGAGAGGGTATGCATCTGTGTGTCTTCCACCATAAGTATTCACATTTCCATTGCAAAGATTTATTTGTGAAAGATAGTTCTTTACCCTGTTGGAGGGAATAAGGAGTTGTTGGAGGGTTTCCTTGACCAGGCAGTCAGCCGGCTGTCCCTAGCTGCTGTGCAGAAAAAGCCTCTTTGTGTCCGCAGAGCAGCTCTGCTTCTCCGGGGGAGTGGTGAGTGCAAACACAGGGCAGCTCCGTGCCTGTCAGCAAGCACCTGAGATGCAAAGGGAGCGCAGTAACTCAATAAATCTATCCAACATACAGCAATAAATCAAACATAGTTGAAAATCAATTTTAACAATTAAGGATGATTCTTTTGAAGTTGACAGTAGAGGCCCCAGAAGACAGAAGCACAAGAATAGTCAAACTGTTGCTTGCAAGGAGATGATGGCCAGGAAACACATTTTCTGTCCAAAATGTGCATGGATTTGTGCAGTGAGTTTCAAGCAACGTGGATGGAACTTAGTATTTTTTAATTTGTTAAGTGCTCGGCTTTACAGTAGTCCTAAGTGTAACAAACACCGTGGTTTAAATCTGCAGTGACCTACAGATCCTGAAGTGTTGGGTGCAGGCGGCAGTTCTTGCCCACGCAGGGTCTCTGGGCAGTGGGATATTCTCCCTGTGGAGGTACATAGGAGTTATTTGCAAACTCTGGATGGTGTGGTTTGGATGTTTCTGAGAAATTTGAAAACATTAAATGTAAGTGAAAATGAAACAGGGTTGGTATAAACTTCAAACAGTTTGGTTTAAAAGACACGCTGCAGAGTTTGGACAGTACAAGAAGGCTGTACTGTACATGATAATCCTCAGGGCACAGGGATGGATTAGGTGACCTCTGCAGAGTCATTCCAGCCCAGTGATTCTTTGAAAAGACAAACACACTGGAAGATGCAAATCTTATCTGAAAAGTGTAACATGAGGCCCACTTGTGGGATCCCATAAATAATTTGGGGGTTGTACAGTTGTAGAAAAAAGTTCAGTGCATAACTGCCAGTTGTTCTGGTATTCAGAAGATGGCATGGAATGGCACGAATATTAAATTAAGTGGTTACATTTCAGTATTTTCTACCTGAGCTGCAAGGTGCTCTAAAAAATAGGTATTTTTTCAATTGCTGCCATCTCAGAGAGAGTAAGTCAATGCTTGGATGTCTCTCATAAAGAAATCCTTCTGGACATGGCTGTGCAAAACATTGTAGGAGATTAAAGCATAGCATTCCAGTGACTTGTTTAAACATATCTTATTATATCTCTTTGCAGCAATCCTTAAGCCCCAACCACCACAGACTATCTCCTCACAGCAGTGACAAATTCCGATCCCAAACAAACCACCTGGGGCATGCTGAATTGCTAAACACAAATGTCAGAGGTCTATATTATTTCCAATATTCTTTGACATTGCTTATGATGTGGCCTCTGGCACATTCCCAACAGAAGAAAGTTCAGTTATATTTCTTTCAATTAAAGAATCTGATTTAGCCACTAATCATGTCAAAGAATGTCTGGGGGAGGGAAGGGAAAGGAGAACGTGAGCGAGTTGTGGTGTGTTCAGAAGGGATGGCTCGTGTGATGGCTCGTGCTGTCTTCAGGGAGGCACGGGCACTACAGCGTCTGGCTGGGACATAGGCTGGCACAAATACAAAATCGCTGCACATGTCAAAAATATTGGTTTGATAAAATCATGCAAAACCTATTAACGCACAGACTCAAGCATGCTACCACAGTGAAAATCATGCTCTCAGAACTCAGTTTTTAGTAAGAATGACAGGAAAATCTTTGGGATGGAGAGAATCAGGGTATCAGTGAATGGGAGCGGTTTAGTAAGCTTCATCTAGCATCTGCTGCAGCATCTCACCCAAGTATGCGCTTATCTGTCTGTCCTAGAGGACCCCAGTGCTGGGCACCAGGGTACGTCAAGTGAGTTGCACACTGCTAGGTCAGGGCGAGTCTGACACTGCCACAGCTGTCTGCATAGACCCGCTTTAGGGAAGCTACGGTTTGAAAAAACAACACGCTGAGCCGTGTATTTTGGTGGCTCAGGACAACTAGGATTGCTTCACCTGTTTGAATGTGTGACTGATGTTCAGGGAATGGTGGAAAACAGAGACAGTTCCCAAACCTCAAAAAAAGTCCAACAGTGTTGTTAAGAGGATTTGCATTTGGAAAATTTTGCCAGGTTACACAAGCAGATGCAATACTTGTGATATTTCTACTTAGGTTTTCCAAACCTTCCTTCTCCAACATCCTCGTGGTAACATTGCTTAACATGGGATCAGGTGGACCTTTGTACACAATCTTGTGTGAATCTCGGGGATTTCTGACACTGGGGTCTTTTCAGGCATCGTGGCATCCAGCGAGACAACAGCCAGATTTCCATCTGCCATAAGGCAGAGAGCAGCTGTGATATTTCTTATTTCTTCTCTATAGCAGTGAGGTAATCCACCTTAAAACCCACTCACAAAACACCTATACAGCCATAAGAGCGATTACATAGTTTCTCTAATGTTGCCCTCGTATCATGTTATTTAATGTTATAAAATCATAGCATTTTTCAGTGGGGTTTGGGTTTTTGGGGGTATTTTGGGGTTTTACCACAACGATTTTGCACATTAATATTAACATTTTCACAGATGTTCAGCCCTGGCCTAATGGTGTCTCTCTACTGGCAATTTTGGCACTGACCAACATCAGGGAAGAAGTCTGAGCTGGCACTACAAGACATCTCAATGTACCTTCCTCTGTTAGGTGCACACAGCCAAATGCATAACCGTGCAGCCTGGCTGCTCTCACGCATGACTCTGTAGCCTCATACCTAGAAATATTTTCTTTACAAAAGTGTTCTGGCACATATTACTCAAGGCAAGCAACGCTGATATGGGGAATCTGCATGACTATACAGACGTGTGAGATACCAATGTTTTACAATATTTGCATGTTTTTAGAACATCTGTTTTAAAAGCAAGAGCATTGATTGCATTTTTCTCAGTGACAGACATGGTCTTAATGCTGGAGAGAAGTCCTCAGTGTAAATACTAAGGTTTCGTTAGTGCCTAGACCTTAAGGTAACATATTGGTCAGGGATCAGTACTGCTGGTAACCTTGCACTTGAAAAGCTGACATCTCTAGGGAATGAAATATTGAGGACAGATGTATAAGCTATCGGACCATGTCTATTTGTTGCAAATTCTATGTCATGCTGCACATCTTACATACATTAAGGAGCAAATGGGCTCATTCCCGTGGCAGCAGACTTCACAAATCAGAACAAAAATTATTTATCATGACAGGCAGGTGGTACTGCAGACAGAAATGGCTCTTGACCTTGTGGAAATATGGTTGCAATGGTCTCACAGAGGCTGATTTTTTTCTTACTGCTGGCTTGAGAGAAATCTTCTGGTTTCAGTCAGGGAGAAAGATTTTTTGAAACGGTGATATGTCTCAGGCATGTGGACTTTATAGCATACTTGAGTCTTTGCATTCACTTAAGCTATGAACTTGAGGTGTTTTACATGCTGCTTAAAACATACTTTTCTTTTTATCAGAAAAACTACATCTGCCTGTGTTTGCACTAAATCTACACCACGAGCCATTATACCAGCGCCGCACACGCCAGTTTGGCTAAAACAAGGTGCAACGATACTGTTCCCAGAACCTCTGTGAAATTGGAGATAATTCATGCAGGGCAGATTTTCAAAGGCCATGTTTAACATCTCTAAAGATGCAGCTGAGGGACTGGGGACATTTTCAGCAGTGCCCTGCTGCCTGGCGCCTGTCTGCATTCTTCCCAGGGAAATCCTGTAGCCGGTGGTGGCGAGTTGAGTAGAGGCAGAGGCTGAGCCCTGGGTCCTGGGGTGTGCATGATGGAGAGGTGGAGGATGTCACCTATTCATGTCATTTGTGAGTGCTGGGTAGCTTTCTGATGTCTTGGATTTAAGGAAGATTAATTTGCACTGGATCAGAGCTCCCCATAGGACGTGAGAACCTTTATTTGCAGGAGAGACCTGAGGAGCTTGGTGTGTTTGTGTTAGCAATATGAATGCAAACAGGAGATGGGTTTGTTCTCTCTCTGTTTGCCTGGGGAAGATAAAAGGGGGAGGGAACATATTTAAGCTAAATGGCAAATGTTAATGCAAGAACTACTGAGCAGGAACTAGCCAGGACACTTCAGGATGGAAATGAAGAGAAGATTTATAGCCATCAAGGCAGGGAGGTTTACTTCCAAGGGAGGTGATGGGAGCAGGAGCAACATGTACCCCGGGGCACTGTTAGGATGCACTGGGTGAATTTGTGAGATATGTCAGGAGATTGAGACTGGAAGCGGCAGCCCAGTGGGTCAGGATGTCCTTTGCATCACAGGACAGTCTTTAGCAGGAATGCGCATAATGCCTTCACTGCTGTGCACATGTAATGTCTTTAACAGATGCAGACGATCTGTTTCCAAAGAATACCTCCTTCAGGTTCAGCGCTGCAGTGCCTCTCAGCCACCCCAAGTGCACACACTGATCCTGCAGCAGGCTGACTGAGCTTTAGTCCTTGCTAGCAACCTGTGTACGGGCCCTAAAACAGGGCAAATCTGAAGCATGGAGGGCCTCTGCTTTTCACTCACATTCTTTCTTCATTCCTGCAACGCTGAGAATGGTCTCTAACCCACCTTTTCCAGCATCACCTCTCTCCTCTGAGACACAGTGGCTTCACTGCAATTACTGAAGAGTGTATGTTCTGTATAAATACAGAATATCACAGAGGAAGGGGAGGAAAAAGCAAAAATGAAGATTTAGGTGCGTTGACATGCAATTCCAGATTTTTTGCTTGTGGATGACATATTTGCAAACCAGGGGTGCTGCAGGGGAGGAGGGAGGGGTTCGTAAACTCCTCTGTTGTGGAATGAATACACCGCTGAACTAATGAATAGAAACAAGATGTTTTAACCACCACCTAGAGAGGTTGCTGAGTGGCCATAATCAGTGCTCCCTAGGAGGTGGCCAAAATGTCTCCTTGCTATTCATTAGGTCAGAATAGCTTTCGTTTTATAATGTGATCCTTCTTCCTGACCTCCTTTCTGTTCTTAAATGACTTCAAGACTATAAATTCCTTCTAGAAATAGTATTATTTATTTTACTGTCTTGTGTTTGTTATGGTCAGTTGTGATCTTTCTTTAGGAGATGTCATTTTGAATCAAAATGGAATTTAGTGGCGACAGTTTGGTGCCCCCCAGTTTTGATACTTAAACACACTTTGCATGCACTGAGATTAGTTTGTTTGCAAAACGTTCCTGTTCTTTATAACCTGTCTATGAGAAATGTTTCTGATGTATTAGAGCTAGTCATACTGACATTTCAGGGCTAGTTTGCTGCTGCTTTAAATATCAAGGAAGATTTTCAGATGGATCCCTAAGGCCTTGGCTACAAAACTGAGCAACACACAGCTCTGCGGGCACAGGCGTGCTGTGCTCTTGGGACTGCTTTCTCCTCTTGGGCACGTGAAGTCTCTGTTCCCAGCAACAGAGCAGGTGATTTCTAGTGCAATCCTGCTCCTTGCTGAAATCCCCGGCCGCGGTAAGGAGCTCAGCCAGCCACTGGGGAGCAAGGAAAAACCTCCACAGTTATTACTCTTCATCAGCTTCTCTAAGTACTTCAGGCAGTTCCTTTTGGGACTTTTTAGAATTTGCATAATAGGTATTTTTACATCCTTGTGAAAAGCACTAGATATTTTAAATTATATGTCATCCTTAGAAAGTGCTGGAGACTTCCAGCTAAACTTCAACAGGCAGCTGAGGACATTTGCCAGGGCATCAACCTCTCCATTTCCTGCAAGTCTGTTGTGAATGTGCATGTCCTTGTACTGGGAGTGAATGACAAATGGCTCTTTGGATTCAGAGCCCCTTTGGAGCCATCCATGGGAAAGAAGTTTGGGAAGTGCAGAGCTGTTGTCTTGCAGTTTTAGGTTCCACGTGGTGCAGACAGAGAAAAATGAATTATCTGTTGAGAGGTAGAGTAGGTTTCTGTGCAAAAGCAAACGACATGAATGAATGAAAACTATGCCAGAAGAAACTCTGTGCACAAAGGTCAGACTTTAAAAGGTTAATGGTAAGGTGGGGGACAGAAAAAAGGGACAAAACCTTTGGGGGAGGCCTGATCCAAAACCCATTGACATCATAGGAGAATGGTCAACACCAAAACTGCACATTTGGAAATTCAGAAGATTTGGCTCCACATGTTGGTTCTTAGCAGCGAGCAACACTGGGACATTCAGGGCTGAGTATCTTCTGGAACCCATGGGTATTGACAGAGCTGTACGAAACCTCAGGATGTGGAGACGACAGTTGTATTGGCAGAGAGATTTTAGGAGAAGAAAGTAGAGTATCTGCTGCACTTTTGAAGATTTTATTGTAGAAAGGCTTAAAATATCTGCATATGGACAATTGTTCATATATATTTACCAATGGGTGAGCTGAAGTGGAAGTGATGTGTACAGCTAGTCGCAGTATGTGTGTACCATTTACCAGTATGATAGATATTTGCAGTTGTCTAGAGACCACTATAAGAACCTAAAAATCCTTTTCTCCATGGTACTGATTTCACCAGAGAATTTGCCTCCAATACAATTCTAATCATTTACAGGTACCCTGCCAAAGGCAGAATAAAACCAGTTTTTTTGAAAAATACAGGAATATGGCTTAACTAAGTAATATTGATAATGTCTGCAATGGTGTGTCCTGGATATTAAGAATGAAACAGCAGGTTCAAAACCAGACCAGTGGTTTGGTTTTCCATATTTCTCAGGAAGTTACTGAACTTAAAATAATTTTTGTTGTTTTAACGCAAGGGTAATGAATAAATGAATAAATAAATAAAAGAACCAGGCCAATCTGCAAACCAACAGAGATTTTATGTTTTATTTTATTCTTTGTTTATGAGGTTCATAAAAGTTCAGTTTATGTTTTACTGCTTCTGAGCCTCACACACTTCCAGCTTCAGGGCCAGATGTGGAAAGTACCTAAGTGCTGTAAAAAGCAGTTTGAAAGATCGTCTGAGTCAGATGGAGCTTGAAAACCACAGAGATCTCGGAGCGACTCTTGGGAAACCTCCAGCTGAGATTCCCAGATAAACTAGGATTAACTTTGAGATGGTGTGACCTAAAAGTTGGACACTTGGATTAGTAAAGGTCTCCAACAAAACGTCCAAAGCTCTCAGAAGTTCTCCCAAGGTTAAGTGTGGGGGAAGAGGAATTGTGATTGTCAAATAAATTGTATAATACAATGCTTTGTTTGTAGCTTTTGAGTTCAACAAGCATGTCCGCTTTGAAGATCAGCGGTGTTCTGTCAGATCACTTAAGACTTGGTTCAGAGCCCATTTATATTAATGGAGTGGCTACCTTTGACTTTGTAAACTTAGATCCTTCCTATCAGTTTTGAGGGACTTGCCAGCTAGCCAGCCTTTCCCTGCTGATGCCACAACTGGGAACCAAAGCTAGAAAACCCGTTTGGTGTTGGTACCTGCAGATGGGCTTCAAGCTCTACTACAATTGCCAGAGATGTTCTCAGGGCAGTGTAGGGAGCTATTCAGCTCCTTTGCACTTGGTCAGCTGAATGACTTGCTAGACTTCATTGACTGTATAGAGGGGTGTGTATACGTGTATTTAACTACAATTATACTTCCATTTCAGCTACTGCTTAGCCCTGAAAGCTTCTCAGTAGTCCTTGTAAAACTTTGCTTTCCTCTGGGTTGCCCAGGTGTCTTGGGTATCCTGCCAGGTGTGTGCAAAGTGTTTGTCACAGGGCTCAGCACCTTTTTTGCACCATGGGTATGAAACCCACATTCAGGGCTCAGAAATTAAGTGGTTTCCTCCCTCTTCTCTCAGAGAGGCATTCAGGAGCACTCTCAGAACACAAAATACATTATGACTAGAAAATGTAGTCATCATTTTCTTTTCCAGCTCAAGCGGAGGAGTCTGGTGATGCAACAACAGGGTGAGGCCAGGCAGATAGGTTAAGGAGAGATTTTGAAAGCTAAATCGAATCACCCAGCAGATTTTGCAGAAGTATGTAACTGATGTGTATACCAGATTCTGGCTGATTACAACGAACTGTGTGAAACTGCCCTTTAATCCTTCTGAACTCAAATTCAGGAGAGAGTTACCCTCCTCGTTCTCACTGTGTTGGATTTATGTGTGCAAATATCTTTTCAAACCTGACCTTGCATCTTCTGCCCTCCAAATTAGTGCATTTCTTCCATCTTTTCTCTAACTTAATTTTATGTTCTTTAAAACCTGGAAATGACAGAAAGGATGGCAATCAAAATGACTTGGTAGAGCACAGATGTTGATAACCACTTAACAAAAAATGTCCCTGGCAGATATATTTAGTTTACCTAAGAGTTAATGGAAAGCAGTGTCCAATTCCAAGTGTTGACATGATTTGTCAAGTTTGCCATTCTATATGTTTGAAGTTTCCTTTGAGGTGAACTGACCCAAAACTGTAACACTAAATAAACACCCTCTTCAAATAACCAATGGCGGTTTCCTAAATTGCCAATCAAATCCATAAATAAAGACACAAACTCTGAATGTATTTAAGTCATGTTTAGCAGAACAGAACTAAACAATAACATTCCTGTTAAAATGTATTTTCATTTCAAAGCCGTTTTCCCATGAACATTCCAAATGTAAACAGTCCTAAAAATTTCTAAATTATCCTTGCCTTTGCTTCTTGGGTGGGTGGGGGGAAAGAATGAATCCAAAGCTGCATCAGAAACACTGAAGCAGGATATGAAAGTCACAGAGACACAATACTGCATATTGTCATAATTATCACTTCTTTCTTAAAGAAAAGAAAGAAAAGACCAGTTGACTTGGGTTATGAAGATGCTAGAATCTAAGCAGCATTTGAAGCGGTCTTATGTTGCAAGAGAAAAGGAAATGTGTCTTACCGCTTTGTTCACAGAAAACACTACATCATTGTGGGTAATGCTCACCCCCACCAATTTTAGCATAGACATGCAGGCCTGGCATCTACATTTCCTAGGTCCTCTGGGTGAAGTCGAGGGGAAGAGAAATACAAATCGCTTTCTGCGGTCAGGGGTAAGCAGGAAACGAAGGGTGAAAGCAAGCAGTACAGGGAACAACTTTAACTTAAATTTGGCTTCAAGTTCTGCCTTTCTGCCCATGTCAGCCTGGCTGGGCTTCCCACTCCAGCCAGCTTTTCTCTGGTGTTGCTCTCAACCCCTTTTCTGGTGTGTGAAATTAAGCCTGTCTTCCACTTGCCATGGTAATGCACTGTTCTTAAGGTCTCTTTGAATCAGGCCATTGGGGAAAATGCAGAAATGTCTCAAGGAAGCCAACTGCTTCTGAAATCCCCCTCCTCCTCCTGCTGGATTTGGTATTTTCATGGGATCCCTGGCTTCAGAGTTCTTTTCACAAGGAGGTGATTCAAAGCTCATTGGAGTTAACAGACTTTAACTAGCTTCAGTGAGCTTTGGACTGAGATCTTATCTTTCACAGACATTTAATTCTTACTTCAAATAGTCTTTCTCATTCAGATCATGTTCAGATGTTTGCTGGGAGATCCTGGGAATCCTAGCAAGTCTGTATCCCTAAAAAAAAGGGAGTGATTTCTGTGCAAAAAGATGTCCTACAACATGTGCAGCCCCACCTCTGAATTACCTGCTGGTTCCATTTTCATTATAGCCAGTGGGGTACATTTTGGCAACTGAAATAAAAGGAGGCTAAAAGTCAGCAGAAATCTTTCTTGTCTTGCAGTAGTCTTACATAGCTCCCAAAGATTATCTCCATCAGGTGCTTCCTGGGTTGCAATAAGGGAACTGGAGCAGAAGCACTGGCTTAGAGTGAGGTTTTGCTCACAGCTCTCATTATCGTCCTTTCTCAGTTTTCAACCCATGCAGATTTATGTTTTCAGAGCTAAAGGAAACCTCTCAGGAGGCTCTGCAGGGAGGGGGAGGAGGGCTGGCAGAAATGCCCAGCCCGCACAGGCTGCCTTCCCTTGGCCTGGTCCAGCGGAGGGCTGAGGCCTGGGAAGAACCTGCCAGCCATGCTGTTTTCTCAGAATAGCCATGTTCACACTGGCAGATTTGCCACCACAGCAACACCTCCCAAAGGCTGTGCATGCCTCCGTCTCTAGCCACTGGTGGAGTGTTGCACCCCAACACAGACAGAGCCCACTGAAATGTGCACAAGGTCCAGATGGAAATACAACGGTGTTTTAGTCTCTCTCCTAGATGAGAGTTAAGCACTATCTCCAAGGGTGTGCAAAAGAGGTCCTCTCCCACTTCCCAGGCCACTGGTGGCCAGGAGGCCAGCTCAGGAGGCTCTCTGTCCTCCTGCTCCATCTGCTGCTCTTCCTAAACCCAGAGTTAGTGTCACGGAGCTCAGGGAGATCTCATTCTGGAGTTCAGAGAGTTAATTTCCCTCTGCATGAATCAATAGCCATCATCACATGATGGGGAGAGTCTGAAACCTCAAATCCGTGCCAAAGTGCTCTGCATTACGCACACACCTCTGTTTTGCCCTCAGGTGCAATACACAGTTTACTGAGAGCAAAGATGCCAGTTTCTGTGCAGGTATTTCACATTATCACTTAGATTTGCCCCAGGGTGAAAAGGAGGAGGGAATCCTCTGTTTCAAAAGGATATTTTGGTCTATGGGGCCACTGGGAATGTGTTTTCCTAAGCGCTATCTACAAGCAACAAGGAACAAAAGAGTCGAGAAAGACTCAAACCAGTCTTTGTCACACACAAGGAACAGCACAAAGAGCACATTTATTTTTAATCTGGTATTAAACCACAAGAATTAATCCACAATATTCAAACACTTAAGCATTTAAGTCACATTAAAGCTCACTTTTTTCCAGAGTGCCTCACACAAAAAAAATTATGGGTACTAGTGAAAACAGTAGCTGGGAAAAAGCTGCCTTTTTGTATTCCTTCAGGAGAAATCAGAGGGCTGATATCTTCTGTTGCAGTTTGTTTCAGTCATTAAGAATTAATCAAATTTTAAGTTTCCTAGAAAGTATGTTTCTGCCCCTCCCCAGAAACACTGAAAAGCTTTGAAATTAGTCACTATGGGAAGACGGTATGTCAAGGATCAGTAGCTGTGGAAAATTATGAAAAAATATGAGTCAGTTTACTTTTCATTTTATTCTCACCTTGCTTTGCATAATGAGCTTTCATTTGAGCTTGTAACGCATTTAAAACCTTTGTGCCTGGGCACATGAGATACTAAAGGACGCCAAACTAAGTTAGGATATTTCCGTGTGAAAGGTGGGCAACAGAAGGGGTGGGAGATAAAACCGCCCCAGTTCTTACCATGGGGCAGGAGCAGGCACACAGGCACTACTATAGAGTAGCTGATGGGTACTAAAGGAGCCCCTTGGGCTCCAGCAGGAAAATCCCAGTGACCGGTACAATGGCTTCAAGACTGGGATACAAGAAACATTATACGTATCTTCAGGTTTAAACTGAAATAGTGAAAAATTTCAAGGAAAGAGACTTCTCTCAGGGTGATCTTTTACTTAGATTGAAAGGAAAGTTCTGTCAGCTGAGAGGAAAGTCTTGGCAGAAAATTATGTATCACAGCAGTAAATCTTCTAAAATGTATTTTTATAGTACCTTTTATCTGATGCGTAAAGTCTGTGAGGCAGAAAACCAACATAATTCCACAAGAGCGCTCAGAGATGAAATGATTACCCACAAATCACATTGATTCTAATTTTATATTCAGAACTGTAAAACTGGGGTAAGGTCTTTGGAGTAGTGAAGACATCCTGAATTTACACCAGGTCAGCATCTGGCCACTAGCTTAAAATGAAACTTGCGCCCTCCTTTCTTATTTGGATAAGTGCTCTCCATCCAGCAGTAAAATGTCCTTATGATGGTGTATCTACAAGCAGATTCTTGGGTTTAGTACATAGCACCACCTGGTTTTGTAGTACTTATGAGGAGTTTAATTCTGGCTGAAAATTTGTATGCTGCAAGCCAAGATGAGGAGTCTGGATGTGAGGTTGGGGAGCTGCGTCATGATACAGATTTTCTCCAATGTATGGATTGACTCCATGTTTTGGTCTGAAATCCCCTCTAATCTCTTAGCCTTATCTGAGTAGTTTAGCTGTTGTGAAAAAGCGGTTTAGCTGGTAGAAGTCTTGGCTCTGACTCAGGCATCCTATATTGGAAAATGCCTGGATTTCTATTTTTAAAAAAGTACTTTCAGCGGTTTCCTTTATTCCTTGGAACATAGAGTTTGTCCTAAAAAATCTCTGTGTGATTTACTCCAGTTCCTACATACTCCATGTCTGTGCTCCTGTGCTTGGAAAATGACACCAAAATCGTTGATGTAACTTCATGGGAAACTGGGAATTACTTCATTTGTGTTTTGGTTTGGAAGAGGCTACAGGCATAGTGTGATTTCCAGGCAGGACCAGGGGACCATTTGTCAATTATATAATTTTCTAGATAGTTTCACAAAGTGTGTAGTGAATGTTAAAGAGACAGTGAGAGGCCTGGATACTGCAGAGATGATAAATCATCATGTGAAACTCAATAGGAATTGTTTCTTTAGCTGTGTGATATGTGAAAACTGTGCTAGAGGCTATGTCTCTCAGAGCTGCCCATTACCTAAATTCCCTTCAGCTCAAATGTAAATCCTTTTAAGAGACTAAAGACGCTTTGAAGTTGAAGAGTAGCTCCCAATGACAAATATAAATTTTTTCTAAATGTTGTTAGTCCTTTATTCTTCCAACAAATCCCTTCTCCCAAATTCTGTAAGATACAGCTTACTACAATAAGGCAAGCCTGAAGTTACTAATATTTTTGAAACTGTCGCCTCCTGATCTTTCACAAGTTTGATTGCTATTGTTATTCTTACTTTGTTTTTCTTATGTCTTGTCATCTTTAATGTTGTTGGTGTGCATGAAAAATGAAATTTGGGGAGAACACATACAGGCTGCTGAGCAGCGCTGGGTGCCAGTGCACTGCCAGGCAATCAGGACCAGATGAGGAGCTCAGCTCCTTCCTACGCTCCTGTCCCCAAAGTTCATGGTAGTTGAGGTGGGAAGGGTTCATACACAAAGGCTGTGCACTCTGTGGAAGAGAGCCTGTTCCAGGTGAAGCCAGGATGCCAGCTGGACTTTGGAAAGCACCAAAAATTAAATGTATGGGAGACTGGCTCTTGCACATGCAGGTTATCGTAGAAATTTCTTGTTGGCAGAAATCTGTACTTTCAGCTAACAATGAATTCTTCTAAGAATTTTCTTTCACAATTTTTCTTCAGGAAATATGATTTATTTTTTTCCATGGGGAAATGCAAAATTCTTTTCTTTTAAAGGTTTAGCTGCATACTTGGGTGAAAAATGTTGATTTTGTTATAAAGCAATTTTATGAAGTGGATCTTTTGGGTTGAAAAAATCCAGAGAACAGTTTTGAAACTGCCACTGTGTTCCATGGGAATCCTTAAAACACACAAAGACACCCATGTGTTCGCTGTGTGACAAAATGTGGACAAACAGTTCCCACTTGAATTAATAGGAGCTGTATGTCTAGAACTTCTGTGTTGCTAGGTCTTTCTTTTGCTATAAAGGAACAGACTTCCTAGAAGGAAAAGAACACTCAGGCTGTTGAGAAATCCACAGAAGCTGCCTCTGAGTGTCAAGGCAAAATCAAGGACTTGGTAGAAAGCAGCATGAATGTTGTAGTATTAATCTTTGTAAGTGGAGAGCCTTATCTGAATGAGCCTTTGACCAGACAACAGTAGTGCTATTTTCCCCTATCTTTATTTTATGTTCGATTTGCTTTCTTTCGATGCAATTACCATTAGGGTTCTTTATCTTGGGAACTGAGGGTGAAGCCCTCCAGGAAAGCAGGACAAATGAGCTTGGAGAGCCTCAGTCTCAGCAGCAGGGAGTTTGGGGGACACTATTTGTGCTCTGTATTGGTTTCCTATGCAGGGGTAAGGATGGGACTAGGTGGGCTGCAAACTTCAGATTTAAGCCTACCCAAATTTCAGGGCTTTTTGGATTTTGCTAATTATACTCCTTTGAAAAGCCAATCTGCTCAGATTTCCATTCATGACTTTTCCAGTTTCAAGACCTTCGTTCATGTAAGCCATGAAAGTTAGTGCTTGGACACCATTTTGCCTTAAAGGAGCATTTAAAAATCTCAGCTAATTTTTCCTTTGTGAGATGAGTTGCTAAAAACAGAAATTACAGAATTTAGGATAAGTTGCTTTTTTTGGGGTTTTGTTGGTTTTGTTTTTTTTTTTCTACACAGGGCTGGAGGTCACCATGACTAACCAAAAAGGTATTCCCAGGTCCTGATACTGTTTTACAAACTGTTCTATATTAAATATCATCCCTCTAGTGAAAGCTGTCAAAACACTTTCATCTAACCTTCACCAGTAGAAAAATCTTAGTGATGCCACGTAACAAACATTATACAAATAACTGTCAGTGTTCATTAAATCTCCTTCAAAAATTATTTTCTCCTGTGCTTTGAGTATTTTAATTTTTTAAGGTGTTATTTCAAAGCACTCTAGCGCTGATTTGCTTCTGGAACATTTAGATCTCATTTTCATTAATTTTAATGGAAGCTTTAAAATGCAGAATACTAGAGAGTATTTTCCTCTATCCCTGTTTATATTGTCTTTATGCCATTTCAGTGACACAAAAAGGACAGGCTATTGCTTCAGATGAAGCAGCTGCAGATGCATGTCCATTTAAAAAAAGTGTTGTGTCCATGCTTGGGGCAGAAGTGGATGAAACCGAGTATAGAGGCTTTAGGCAGCACTAAATTATACCAAGGCTGCTTCAGCTCCGGCAGATGTAACAGCATCAGAAAAACCTTGCCCATGTCTATCATTCATCAGCAACATAAAATCAGCCCAGCTCAGGGATGCTGTGGCTCATGAAAGGATCTAGATTCCAAATTAATTAATCTGGATCATTTATTTATTATAACACCCAGAAGCTCTAATATGAGAGGGCTGGACAACACATACAACCAAAAGATTGTCCTGTCCCAGAGGCAGGTTCCAGACAGCAGGTGAATAAAGGCAGAAAAGTGCCAAGAAAAATTGAGATCATATTGGTTTGCAGCATCAACAGGTAGGAGTTTCATCTGTTCGGTCATATTTTCTGTAAGGGTAGAACTAAGTAAGTTACTTCCACACACATTTGCATATCTAAGTATTCCAACTATGTAGGGGAAAATTTCCTCTCTCAAGTCTTGTCTAGATGCTGAGTGTCCTAATGTAGCAAACGAAGGTGTGATCGTAGCACTGCTAAACAGTGCTTCAGGATGGGGAACGCCTGCAACGAAGGCTGGGGTAGAGATTTCACTGCCGGTTTGCTGGCACGTGCCAGGGCTGCAGGTCATCCCTTTGCAGCTTTACAGAGGCAGCTATTTGGCACAGTCTTCCCATCATTGCCTGCGTAGTTATTACCTTTCTCTAAAATTTCTATTGTGCTAGTAAAGCTAGGAACAAAGCCAGCAACACTTCAGATGTAATTAACCCTGGCCCTGCAGGAGCAGGAGCCAGCGTGGTGGCTCTGGGGCAGCCCTGCACGGCCACCCGCTCCGAGCACCGCGGGCCCTCTTCCCCCAGCGCGCTCGTCTGGGCTTTCTTTTCCGTGATAAGGACCTCGCTGGACTTGGAATGCACTGACATTTGCTCTGAGAACAGATTAAAAAAAATTACACAGAAAGTTCCCAGAGATCTAAAAGCAGAAACATGTGTTGGAATATGAGTACAGGCTTTTTCTTCTTAACTAAATTGAGCAGTAGGAGATAGGAGTTTGGGTGACCCCTTCCTCACAGTGGGTGTTACGCAGACTCAGGCTTTAAGCACTTCCTTAAGGACTGTCAGGAGACTGGGATATAATTCAGTCAAAGAGGGCAGCACAAGTAACAATGTCAAGGGAAGGATTTTATGTTTCAATTTAAGTGAATCCATTTGTTTTCTTTTTAACGGGAACAGCACTGTGACTCTGCAAGAGTTAGAAGTGAGCTCAGCAACTGGAAACTGAAAAGCAGAAATCCTATTGCTCCTTGGACTGAGGTTTGTGCGTCGCTGCTGTAATGGTTATTTTGGTGATCCCAGGGATGGCTCCGATTAGCCGTGCCTTGCCGTCACCATACCTGTGCAGATCACTTTAACTCCACCATCCATAGATTGCCCATCCCTAAAAGACAGTGTGATACTGCTTGCTTTCACATTTGAGAGTTCTAGCAAAAATGGAGGATACAAAAGCCTACACATGTTGTTTGCCAGAATGCAATGTAGAGACGCTTCCATGCTGTGTACTTTGTATGGCAAACTTCCTAAAGGTGGCAACGTGAAGTAAGCTGAGAGGCAAGTGCTGAGAGAGCTGGAGGGAGCTACATCTTTACTCAGTGCTGCTGTCATTGCCTCTGCAGCTGGCCAAAGCTGTGCTTGGTCATAGCTCTATCACCTTTCCTGGCAAGCGGTCACAGGCCTGGTACCAACCAGAGCTTTAACAGCTACTCATGTCCACCTAGAAACTTTACAGCTAAGCCTCATGAACAAAGGGGTCTCCACTGACAAAGGGGTCTCCAAAGCTCCAGGTTTAATTTGGAATGATTCAAGGAGCCCTGCTTTCATGCGATAGTTTATGTTACTAGATTTTTCATTTTTGCTCTCTGCAATTTTTTTGGAGTTTTGCATTTTAGAAAGAGTGATTCTCCTCTTTTTCTAAGACATACACAGTTTCATTGTTTTCCTGTTCAGTCTCTGCATCCTGTGGTGGCAAAACTTGGAGAGCCAGCTAACCAAGCTGGGAGAGTTTTTCCAGAGTACTGTCGAGTGGATTATTTATGTCCATTACAAAAATAACTGAGTTTCTAAGTATCCATCTTGTGGGGCACTCAGATCAGTGTAACATTTTCATCATGAATAACCAATTAAAAAACCTCATTGTGCAAAGCTGTGGTAAAATGCCCACTTGGGGAAACTGCAGGCACTAGCACTGTACTAGATCTACTGGCAAAATACACCCCAAAAATGAACTTCACAATACATTTCAGAAAGTCATATATTTTTACACATTCTAAAAGTTATATCATTTGTTATTTGGATCTGTTTCAATGTGTGATTTGACTCCAAATTCCTAGCAGAGGTGCCAGTGCAAATGCTATTTCATGTTTGTCCTGGCTGTCTCAAAATAAAGCTGTCTGGAGTCAGATTGGGGGCCCCAGCTCTGTCCGCACGGTACAGCCCTCCGACCACGTGAGGATGGAGCAAATGTGACCTTTCTCAAGCGCTTCGATGTGAATCTGCGGGACAGGAAAGTCCCGCCCTGTACAAGTGAAGGGATTGGATTCGACACCTGCCCACTGAAGTACGGGCTTTTGTGAACCGGCAGAGAGCATTTCCAGTTTGCTTTGAAGAGGCTAATGTATTTCAGCTGTTCAACGCCTATAAAAGTCAGGCTATTTATTTTGGTGCTTGAATGGATGTAGGTTTTTAAGGTAAAAAAACAGCCTGCATTTCAGTAAAGAAGATTTTCCTTAAAAACTGTACAGCTGTGAACATAGGATCGAATTCAAAACTCAACGACTGGAAGTACAGGACATTGGACCCGTTTTTCTTTTGACAGCTACTTGTCCTTTACTGACCCTTCTGCCCATCCTACCCATGACAAGAGGTGCACCGGTGGGAATTTTGGAAGCATAGCAGTGACCCCACAGTGGCAGCACGTGCGCTGGGCTCTGGGGCAGCTCAGCCCCTGCCCTGGCACCTCGCTGCGACTTGCTCACGTGCCTCTCCACAAGGGAGAGCTGGGCAAGCCTTGCTTCCCAAAGCCCTGAAAAGCCAGAGTAAATTTGTAATTCTTGTTATTGAGAGACTCAGGAGTTTAAATAAAGCCCAGAATCACATGGAGTGTTCCAGTCAACACATTTTTGTTTTTTCCTTTTTAAAACATTCTCAAAAACAGTCTGCAGTCAGCTGTGTGGCAGCCAACAGCCGTTGCTTCCTTCCACATCAGAACGTGTAGGAGCATCTATTTTAGTTGGGAGAAAACAAAAAATCACACTAACTTGATTTTGCCTTTGATCCCTCATATTTCCTACATGCTTCCCTCTCTGTTTATAGCATCTGACATAATTCTTTTGGTCAGATTTTATGCCTGAAGTCATTTAGGCCAATTTTAGCGTCTTTTTTTTTCAGGGCTTTGACGTCTCAAGCAACTTAATCTAGGTCAGTAAAGTACCTGCTGTTGAAAGGAATTTTCTTGAGTAATGTTTTGATGTCAGAAGGGCCTTCCTTGACATGTGCAGATCAGAGGTCATCAAGCGCATACAGTATGGAAAGGGCAAGCAACTACTTGTTAAATATTGGACAAAAAGCAGCCTACAATGATATATATACATATTCTAAATCCTTTTAAATAAAAGGCTTTTTGATTTTTTTAATAGCTGAAGTGAGGTAGTATAAAAATTCCAGCAATGTTTTCTTTGGGGAAGAATGTGCGTATGAAATGCTTGGGTTCAGGATCACACCACAGGGTTGCAATTACACTGGTTTCAAATAATTCCCAGACCAAATCTAATTGCTGAGTTTATAACTGTGTGAGCCCAGTGAGATCATTCGTGAGAACCACCATGGGATTTGGCCAGTTGGTAGCTCATGGCAGGAACAAACCTGATGTAGTTAATATTGACACTGCTGTCTTTTGCACTGAGTTCATAATTTCCACTTTCTGCTTGTTTACTGTTTTAAGGTGCATTTTTGAGGACCCTTATCATAACCTCCAAAAGCTGGACTGTTCCTGGCCAGCAAGGGCCGCAGAGCAGTTCTGTGTTCTGGCCTTCCGTGGCTGTGTCTCCTGCAAACGACTAATGAAGGCACTGCGGCCGGGTAATTAGCTCTGTAGTCAAGGCAGAAATATCAGCTTCTGGGACTGGGAGAAGACTGAAGAAAAAGACAAGATGTTGCATGAGCACCAGAACTAGCAAAGATTTTTTTCTCTGGGTTCATATTTCATGATTGATTGAATTTTGTATCTGAAAAGGGGAAGCTCCAGATGAGGTCTGGTGTCCCTGCCCATGGCAGGGGGGTTGGAACCAGATGATCTTTAAGGTCCCTTCCAACCCAAACCATTCTAAGATTCTATGAAGCTTTTCCTGTTGTTAGGTTCAGGCATTCGCAGGGACCTCTCTCTCGTACCTACCCAACTGTTTTCACAAAAACTGAAGGAATTTAAATTACTGTTTATCTAACCTTCTGTCAGATTTGATTAAGAAGTGTTCAAACGTAACTGAGGTGGGTCACAGGTATAAAGACAAAACTCAGCAAAATGTGTAATTGGTCTTAATTTCCAAATGGAAAAAAAAAAGGGGGGGGGGGTTGCCTAGTCTTTTCCCTAAAGTTTTAGAAAAAATGTTGTGAATTACATTTATCTCTTTCTTCAGTCATTTCAAAAGAAGAAGCACAAGCCAATATTTCAGCACTGGTTTAGAGCATCCCTTGAAAAATCTAATTTGAATGACATTACTGGAAACTAAAGTGATTGTGTATGTGCTTATTTAGCTCATCACTGAGTAGTCTATCAGTAGTACACTAACAAGTAGTGATATTTTTGCCCTTTTAAATTGACTTGCCTTAATTTGTTACATTTGGTTAGCTGGTTACTAGTGGATTAAAGTATGACACAATGCTTCTCAAATTATGCTCTGTAGAGCGTTTTTTAGTGGGCTTGATCGAACCCATGGTCATGAGATGCTGTTTTCCCTCATTTCCAGTTGAGAAGTTGTATTAAGAGACTCTAAAAATATATTCACATGTTTTCATTAAATTGTTTCTCCATGGTAGCAATTGTTATAGTTTCTGTGTTCATATCTTTGATCACTATTGGGAGGAGTGGTGGCTTTTGTGATTGGAAATGGGCGAAGAATGGAGCCAATCCAAATATGTGTTTGCAAGAGGGATGTATTTTTTGTGGGGGAGAGAGAAATCTGTTTACATGTGTATTAAGGGGAACATGCCTCACAATTTGTTTTTTGCCTTTTCTTCCTTCTGTGAGTTTTTAAAGTAGAAAGATTTACTTAATTTATTTTTAAACTTATGAAAATGAAAGGTGTGGGATTTATCTCTGGGAAGGTGTTACACATCTACATAAAATGTTTTTGTAGGCAAAGAATAACTTAAATTGTAACCATTGCATTTTAGTGGAAGATCTCTTATTCAAACATTTCTTCAGGCATCTGAGTTATATTGGAGGTTGCCAAAACAAAGCCTTGAAAACCCAGAGTAAAACACCTTTCCTTCTGCTTGCTCAGCTTTCCTCTTTTAAGATCTGAGATCACGAGAGGTCACCGTTCAGTGAGTTTCTCAGTTACCATTGTCTTTCAAGCCAGACAGGATCAAAAAGTCTAATAAAAGAAACTAAGGAAAATATACGTTAAATAAATACATACATATGCAAATACAGAAATGTTTCCTATTACAATTTCAATAAATGAAAAAGAAGAAAATTAGGTGATTTTTTTCTTGCCCACTGTCTCTTTCAGAGTTTAGTTTTAAAATATAAATTCAATCCTGAATATGTCTCTTTAAACTAGGGTTGGTGAAAAACTGATTTCCCTACCCTGAAGCCTGTCTGAGATATGTTAAAAAAGCATCCCACCCCAAACAGCCAAAAAAATCAAGCTCTCTCCCCTCAAATTGTGCATCTGAGGACAGAATATAAACCTATAAAACTGAAGTAAATTGAAATATATTCATACATGAATGTTTCAAATTGAATATTTTAATAGTATAGTTCAATTAAATACCTAAATAAGAAGAATTTCATTTCAAATTTGAAACAGATATTTTTTCATTTCACACTAAGTGCAAGAACACCCCACTCGTGACTTCACAGTGTATTTTTAATATAGTTGGTGTTTCCTGGAGATGGTCACCTGAGCTGAAACCTTTGCTAATAAAGGAAGAAGCAGAATTATCTAGGATGTATTTCTTAGCCTTGTTCTTTTCTGGGGGTTAAAAGTGAACCTTCTTCCTCCTTCCAGTTATAAACATTGCAGTCCACATGAAGAGAAATCTGTTTGAAAGTGGCTGAATAAAGTCAAGAAGGTAAATTAGAATCATCTGCTTTCCAAAGCCTTTCTTGTCTCCATAAAACAATGCCCTCTCCTGCCTCCCAGGCTGTGACTAATTCTCTGTCAGTCCTTTCATTCCAAATAAAACTCTCATGTAGGCTGACCATATTTTAATGAACAAATGCAGTGAAGACTGAGTTTACAGGATTCCCCCCACCCCACCCCCCCCTGCCTTTACTTCAGTGGCAGTAAGTGTGCAACGGACAGAAAGTGGGGAATGTTTGTCTCCAGGCAGATACTGAAGGATAGTCAGAAGGGGGTTTAGTGCTGTATGATTTTGACGTAGCTGTGGGTCATGCCATGTGTACAGTTAATTTGGGTTCATAATGAAGAACGTCTAGTACCAGTATATACGCTGGGGGCCTCTGTGAGGAAGCATATGCTGAGATCTGAGGATGTTCCTTAGAAAACCATCATGTCCCTACTTCAGGGAGCAGTGAGATGATGGGACTAGCTCCAGAAGGCTGTAGATGGAGGGTTTGGGGTCTGTCTCAGCCCTTCGTTTGGAGGCTGCAGGACCAGGAGTGTTCCCACAGGGCTGCAGATCTGCCCTGGGAGGGACACAGAAAAACAACAGTTTTCTGAGCTGCCTGCAGCTCAAAATGAGATGGATTTCTGCCCAGTTGGAATAGCGTGCTCAGAGGAAAGGGTTAGAAGGAGGACAGTGTGGTCAAACCTGCAAAAAACCTATATAATTTAAATCCTTTTCATGAAAAGTTTGATATCCTTGCATAGTTTAACACTGAGCTCTACTTTGATGTTTGAAGACGCTAATCTCCCTTTGGAAGTGCACATCAGGCACTGTCAGACCTTCTCCTGGACACATTTTAGAGGGAAACTAGCTCTTACAACACTCAAACCCGCTGGTGAAAAGGGAGTAACACTTATCTGAAAGAACCTAGGCATGTTGGCCACCTCAGATTCTCACAGATTTGACACCTTTTTAGGCTGATCTAGCCCAAAGTAACTGAACCTGCTTTTCTAGTAGCTCCACTTGCAGCCCCAAGACCCATTCTTCGTTTGCCTTTCTGAAAATAATTAGGGAATCCACTGAATCATTAGTGGTCATGAAGACTATGTCTTCCATATGACCTCCTTTACCGTTAAAAAGCCAATTGTCAATTGAGCTACAGGAATAAATCCAGAACAGCTCTTTTGATTTCAGCAGTTACTTAAAGTAGTATCAAGATAAGAAGGACCAAAAAAGGCCACCTTCCTCTTGTCTTTTTTCTTTTTTTAAAAACCCCTTTTTTGTTGATGAGAGATCTTGTTAATTTGAGACCCCTTTGGCCCATCCAAGTGCCAGAGAGTCAGGCAGTGCTTGGTAGCTTGATTGCAGGGGCACTTTATGGGGAACTAGAAGGAAAACCCTGGTTTTTTCCTTTCTCAGACACCAGTGGCTGGCTTGACACTGAGCAGACATAGTAAAGGAATCTGTATTTGGCCAATGTTTTGGTGGTTCCCTTGCTGCATGGGGAGCTGGCTGGGGATCCACCATCCCAACCATTTGCTGCAGGCAACAAACCATCAGCGCAGAGGTTGTCATGGCAAAGGATGGAGCCAGGAGGCTGTGCACCATGCACTGGGTTGACTATGGGCACTTGTGGCATGCTCGGTGTGCTCACAACCTTGTAGCAAGGGAGCAAAACAATGGGAATCTGCTGACCTGATGTGTCAGTAATGCAAAATCCATGTGGCTAAATGCTGCCTAGTAGCTGGGGTAATAAAAACCGAAGCACAGATCACATGGGGAGTTCCCTGCCGCCAGCCGCCTCTTGAAGCCAGCAGTACCTCGGAGCAGGCAAAGTGAGCAGCCTGCTCGGCGTTTCGTTTCCTCTCAGAGCTGGTTGTTTCCTGCGGTTGCTTGACCAGCAGCAGTCTCTGACCGATATCTGAAGCTGTGTCCATGTGCTTGGAGTCACTGCAGTCAGCCAACTTCTTTCTCCCACTCCCTTTAAAAATCTATGACTTTAGCTGTTGGTTCTGGGGCTGTGAGTCTTCACACACTTTTGTAACAACAAAGAGCTGCTTCTGCAGCCACATCTGGTCTCCTTCGCAGTAACTTCTGCATCGTTTCCCTGTCAGCTGTCAGAGGCAGAGCTGGGAGCAGTAGGTGCGATGGAGCAGCATTTCAGGAATCCATAGATCCTGTTTATGAGGGTAAAAAGCACAATTTTTCTGTCTGAAGAACTTAGGTGGTTGAAGCTGCAACTGGAATTCAAGTGATTTTAAGAGACTATGGAAAATTAAAAGAGATTTCAACCAACTCAGGCTAATTCCTCTGATCTCCTTCAATTGAAATTGCCTGATTTAGTTCTGGTGAGCAGGATCCAAGATCTTTTATACGAAGAAAGGGTCTTGGGGGGAATGAAAAGGAAGTAAAATCTGAATTTTTCATATAATTCTATGTCATTAGAAATCCCCATGAAGACAAGCATTCCAGTAGTAATGACATTTGCATGTAAGCAATGATCCAACATTACTTTTTTCTCATGAACACATGATTCTGCTTGGGCTGTTTCTTGTTTGTTAGCTCAGGAATGTCAAAGATGAGAGAAGAAACTTGCATATGTCTTCCACTCCCCCATATACATTGTTTTCTTCACTAGCAAACCTCTCAAGTTTTGTGTTCGTTTGTTTGTTTTTATTAGCTATTTGCTCTTGTATCTCTTAGTGCCTTCAAACTATGCGGGCTAAAGGTCTGCATACTCAGAATGGTTTAAGCATCTTTAATTTGCTGGTTGGTTTATTGCAGCTTCAGTTGTGAGAGCGTTACAGGAGTAAACATGCTGGCAGCCCATCGAACTTGTGAGGCAGTACCTTGTAATGGCAGCACTGCCACTGGCTGCGCAAACCCAAACGGCTTCTTCCGTAACATTTCTGACAAGAAAAATCACTGACATGAACGTAGTTGATATGCGTCGGATTTAACATCTTGTCCCCTGGACATAGTGCCTGAGGCTTAAAACGCAAACAAATCAGCCCTTCATAAGGAGATGCTTATGTGCTAAATCCCTCTTTTCCTTGGCTTGACAAACATCAACAAACATTTTGGCAATAAATTGCAAGAGATTACATGTTGTATATGGGCGGCAAGCATCTAATGCAGCAGAGGGAGGGACCGTATTTGCTCCTGATGAAAGCAGAACGCTAAGTATTATGCTATTAGTCATGTGAAATGCACCCAGCACCAGCCTAATGGTCAAAACTAATGCTGATGCTCGGGGGTGTCTTGTCAGGGCTTGGAAAGCGCAGACCTCAGCGGGTGTGTAAATTGGTGGGCAGATACCATATCTTGACTGGGCCTTCTTGTAAGAGAGGATCTGTTCATTTCAGTGTTCCTTTGCTGGCCCCTTCCCTTGTTCCCAGCTGTTCATGGTTCAGGCAGATAAAACATTGGTTGAAAAGGGTAAATACTCAACTGTAAAAAAATAGTTTATTGGAAATAACGTAATAGTCTTACATTCTCCAGTTGTCTCTGTAGGGACAGTAACTGCTGTTTATTTTAGTGGCTAACATATACGTTTAGAATGGTGGGTTTTTTTTTTTTTCACATCACAAGTAGGACATCACTTAAGTTACTTGTCTTACTTTTCAGACCAATAAAACTCACAGATGAAAGCTTGTCTCACGTAAAAGAACTGTTGAAAAAGTGGTTCTATGGACATAAAATCTGACATGATGATAATCTGAAACTGCTCACTCCCCAAGGATGACAAAACTCCAGCAACTTCAAAGCAAAGAAAGAACTGCCAGAGGGGAAATTGTAATTAAAATTAGATAACCTGTATGAAAAGCATTCAATTTGTAGTCTATAAAAGCATTTTAGAACCACAGTTCTTCAGCCCCAGGACCATAGCTGTAATAATTATCTCAAGACTTTCACAGTGGAATCAAAACATGTTAATTTGTTAATGAGTCAGTATGTAGCAGTACGGAAGACTCTAACAAGGGAATACAAACATAAAGACTGCATTTCTGTTTTTAAGCAAATGCAGTTTAAGTCTAGTCAAAATGTTGGCTCCTGTGAGAGTTCCCCATCCATTCCTTCCTCAGAAAGTGGTTTTGAACTAAGTAAATTGGTCTCTTCCACACTTGATCTTAGCCACCCAGAGCAGTGTCACCGAGCTTTTCAGATGGTGTCGTTTCATCTCGAGCCGTTTCTGCAGGAATACTCGTCTGTAATACCTGTGCCTGGCTGGGAGCACTCATTGCCCCACATACCTCCGCTCCCAGCTGGGATCCCTTGAACCATCTCTAAGCCCCACCACCATACAACTTTCAAGTGATAAAGTATGTGAAATAAGCAAAGCAACCTCTTTTGGCTGTCCTCCGCGGTGGTACTGGCCTTGCTTGTTTTAACTACCTGCCCAGTGTGGGGAGGCAGTTGCTGGACTGAGGATTATACTGAGCGCTTCTGGCCTGAGAAACTGTGAGATCTCAAAAAGCAAAAAGGAACCTTGAGGCTGGCTGAAAAGGTGGATTTCTTGTTTCCCCACTTCCAGAGTCTTTCATCCTCCCTCTGGTTTGCAGCAGCTAATCCATAAATCTGGCGCTTCTCCAAAGTGACTGTACTGCTAGTGGCTGCTCTCCCAGCAGGGCAGAGATGGAGGCTTCCCTGTGCCAACACAGAGTGGCAAAAATATTATTTCCAGCTAATCTTTGTATGCCTCAGATTAGAGGAAGATTAAGGACTTGGAGAGTTTGGGGGATTGTGGGGTTGAGGGCAGAAGTGCAATAGAGAGAGGTAGACAATGGAAAGAAAAGCCCAAGAAAAGGAGAAAGGGGGTGAGAGGGATGGGAAGATGAAGAGGTGGAAGTGAGGAAAGGAAAAACTGCATATGAGAGGAAAAGTAAGGTGGTAGAGGAGTCAGAAACCCCATGGTATTCCCATGGATTTGGACTTATTAATACAAAAGAACTTCAGCCTCAGGTCAAATACATCTTACTTCTTTCTTTCTCCATTGTGCTATGCCAATCACCCTTAAAGTAAGAAGAGATTAAGGCCTGATAATATCAATACTATCAAGCAGTGCAGAACTCAGAGAAATTTTGAGGCCAAAATAGCCCTTTCCATTACTTGGCCACCCAGTGTGCCATCACTAGATCTGTGAAAACCCTGCTAGAATTTCCATAAGGATGTTATGGCACGTTACCTGCAGCACTAGTAGCCCCAAGGAAACCCTGTGGTGTGATGGCAGGATGGCTTATCTGGAAATTAGGGACTCTGGGAGAACAAACTAATCTATCAATGCCCAAAATCATCTGAGCCCCTTTCATGCTGTTTGCTGCCAAGTCCTTTCTCTTTTCTGTGGTCAGTCAAATTTGGGATCCAAAAGTGCATCCAAAACTTCTTGCACCTCACTTATCTTTGCTCTTTCCAGGTCCATCCTTTAGATCAAATCATGTCTGAGGCTCTGTCCTCGCTCAGCAGCTTGCAGTTTTGGTTTCTGAATGAGCCACAGGGAAAAAGATATAGTGTTCCCGCAAAAGTGTGTACTACATCATTGCAAGCGAAAGCAGTATAGGTGCCCACCATAATCACCTCCCTTCACTAAGGAGCTGACAGACCAGAGAGGTTAAGAGAAGAAGGGCTGGAGAGAAAAGTAAGAATAGCGAGGATGTAAGTAGTGATCTCCTGGGTCTGGATCTCATGATTAGCCAGGGCAGTCTTCTCTTTGGCCTAGGATTAAAATAAAAACAAAGGCTAATGTACAAGGTTGATTCCCAAGTGAGCCATTTAATTACCTTTGGTAACTTCACAATATGATAATAATCAGGAGGACTAGATTCGATCTTTTCCAGTTAAGAAAACAGGGAGGAGGTAAGTGTTTTCTTTGCCTCCCTCTACGTGACACAGTTAATCCACTGTGTGGTAGCTGACAGTGGGGAAAATCTGCACGCCTTCCTAAATGCTTTTGCCCATGGCTTATGTCTGCAAGTATTTATAATGACAAAATGTTCATGATATCATTTTTGCTTAAGGCAAAAATATTCCGGTGATCTCATTTGAATATATGAAGTTATCCCATGCTGGTCTCTATTTATGGGAGCAGTGACTCCAGGTACTGCTATTATTAGCACTGTTACGAATGCTATTTGTGCTTTGTTGCAACACTTTTCATTTAATCTAACATCCCAAGGCATTTTATGAAAAAAGCTGTTCCATATCAGTAGTGCCAGATGTAAGTAAACATTCTTCCAGCCAGGCATTTACCTTTACCTGGCAACTGCAGCCTGTTGGCTACTGCATGGGCCCAGAATTCAGCAGATCTGGATCCCATTTTTAGTTTCTGTGAAGGTTTTTTGTGTTGGAAGAAAGGTTGTCCAAAGGTGAGAGAAAATCTTTGGGAGAATAGAGAGATGATAAAGCAAAGGAGTTAACTGCCAGCTTCTTTGCCTTTCTGAATTCTTTTACATAAGGAAGATGCTTCATGCCTTTCATGAGCTCCCTGCCACGTTGTCAGGCTGAGAGCGATTCAGGCCAGAATTGGGGGACTCAAAAAGCAAAAGAGCTTTTTGAACTCGCTGCTGGACACACATCTCCAGCACAGCAACCACTGGCTATCAGGCAGCCCAAGGCAGGCCAGGAGAATTGCTGGATCCCCATGATTCATGGCCAGGCACAGGCTGTGAGTTCCTGTTCTCTCTGATCTAACTGGGACACTATGGATGGCTGGACCCCTGCTTTATACTAGACCTTGACCTGAACATCCATGCATCCTGCTTTCCAAGTAAACAAAATATAGACATGCACTCTAGATGGGATGTTGGAGTAGGGTGAGACCCAGCTCATTTTAAATGGAAACAACAGAATCACGTCTGTGTGTCTAGTTGTTACAGATTTACTCGCGCAGCAGAATGGAAGATAGAAATAGGGACTTTTCAAGCATTCTGCCTTCTGGAAGATTTTCATCTATCAGGTGCCTGCTCAGTGATGCACACTAGCTGGCATGACTACGATGCACAAGGAAAAGGCCATGCAGCGCACTGTCAGTGCATAAATTGCTGAGGAACTATGAGAACAGAGGCCATAGAGTCAGTCTCCCACACAGTAAATGCCATGGATAAATGTAATTACTTATAACAGTGTGTGCCAGAAATTTAAATATCCTGGTGAAGACTTTCGTTCAGGAAATAGGGACAGCAATGCACACCTGCTTTAAAGAGGGTGATTTTAATTATGCTTAACCGGAGACAAATATGTCTCCTTTGTTTATTATTTGTCATTCTGCTTTGGCGTGGAAAGAGGTATTCCACTGGGCTTTATTATCAGCCTTCCTGCTGCTCCACATAAAATGTGGAGGGTCGTACCAATCCCCTGAATCATTCACTCAGCAGCATTGTTTGGGTTTGGTTTAGGATGTTTCTCAGATTCAAGTTGAGGCTGGTTTGATGTTTCGCTCTTCAAAGTTATTCACCACCCAGCCCATTTGTGGCTCCATTGAGTTCAGAAGTTGGCACTGGGGCCATGTGCTGTATCTGAGCTTTCACAATAGTAGCCAAACAAATTAATCTTTTCCAAAGATGCAACGTGGAAGACTATTATGCCTTCTATTTTTATGGAAGTGTTTTTGCTTTATTTCACACTCAGATTCTAGGCTTCATTCTGTGCCATTTCCTTGCCTTGAATACTGAATAACTCCTTACTAGCTGAAGCTATAATATTTCCTAATTGTGGTCTTATAAACCAGGGCCAGTCTAGGATTTTCAGTGAACAAATCTAAACTGACCCGCAGCCTTACCAGCAGTCTCATTTCATGGTACCTTTCATTTGAAGGTCAGACTGTAGGTTCCTAACCTTTTAATTAAAAGAACAGAAGTAGAAACATGGAGTTGTCTCATGTCCCAGACCGTCAGTGCCAGCTGATGTGTGTTACACAGCATAAATGATGGGACCATTGGAATTAAAGCACAGCAATACATAGCACTGAGCTCTTTTATGGTGTTATCCATTTGCGGATGCTCATTAACCACACAAACTTTCCCAGATAAACAAAAGGTTAATTACATTATACCTTCTTTACACCGTTATATAGCTGAACTACAAGCAAATCTGAGGAATACTTCCTTTGGGCTCTCCCCACTACAATTGTAGCAGACTCTCCATGTTATATCTAAGCACAAACCCCAGACCCAGATCTCAATCCTACCTGCCAGTTACACTGCACACAGTAACACTTCCTCCCTCTCAAGCCGGAGTTAGCTCTGGCCCCAGGCAATTGCTGCACAAGTATTTACACAAGTACTTACATTCGTATTTGCAGTGGGTGTGCAGGAATATGCAAGTATTGGGTGAATCTTTCTCATTCCACTAAGCAGGAGCAAAAAACTTTTCCCCTTTTCTTAGCCGTGGACGGACTCCTAATTTAAAATTAGATGCTAGCCATATTTTGTAACTAATGCGTGATGCAGCTCAAGTCCACTGTCAGCTGAAGGCAAGAGGCTGCTGCAGTGGACTCTAAAGCCTTTTGCATTGCCTGTGGGCCACAACATTTTCTCGGGAGGAGATACAATGAGCAAGTCACTTTAACAGTGAGTTTGCTCGTGGCCTGGACAGTATGAAGCACCACTGGTGGGAAGTTTAGCTCCCTGCTCCACAGCGGGTCATCCCTGCAACAGGGAACCTGAGACAGGAGGCAGTGCAATGCCAGAAAAGGTCTAGCAGCACGCAGGGATACCCAGCAGGAAGGCTGCCGGCAATTCTCACCACTCTCCAGGTGGGCATCCCCCCAAAACAGCACCAGAGGGCACCGGAGCCCTTCTACTCCCGACCCACCACCTCCTAATGGTTTCAAGGGGCAGCTGGAATCGCCTTTCTTGGTGACTCGGGCAGTACAAACAGTGGGGGAATCTCTCCTCTTGTGAATCACTGAAAGTGGAAAATAATTGTCTTAAAGACATAATCAGTCTGCAACCAGCAAAACTTTGTCAGCACAAGAATAAGACATTCTCCTTAATCCTGTCCCTGCTGAAAGAAGTTTATTCAAGTATTTATCTAACCTTATATTTAACCAGGAAATCCAGCTGAGCTAATCACTTTCTGCCAAAGAAGTATTTGGGCGCTCATCTGCCGTGACATTTTTGAGTGACTCTGTACACTGTGGCCATTCTTTTAATGATATAATCACACGCAGAAAAAGCCAAACATTTTTCAGTGATATTTCCTTCAGAAAAATCAAAGAGCGTTGTCATCAGAGAAGACATAAGAAAATGCTCTACATTATTTGTAGAGGTGACGCCTCAAGATGAGGGGCCAAGGGGTTCTGCCTCGTGTGTTTTCTATGGACTTTTTCTTCTCCTGTCCAAGTTCACATTATTTCATTCTGTACTTTAACTTTACATCTTTAACCTGCTCTAATGCTGTCTTCTACCGAGACTTCAAACAAGAGGCTCCTTTTTGTGCCGTAACACCTAAGAGTTTGATGGCTTGGTGATCTCTAGCAATATCGCACCTTAGAAATAATACAGCAATGTGCTTTGCTGAGTATCTTCTCATAAATAGCAAGACATTCCCTTTACACTTCCACACTCAGTTTGTGGTAAGCTTATGGGTAGAAACACATTAGAGAGAATAAAGAAGTTATACTTCTCAGATAGGGTAATAGCAATCCTGAGAACACTAGATTTGTAATTTTTCTGGGTGGAGAGTCGCAGTCTCAAGGACAGTTGCTTATGGAACTGCCACCCCCAGGTCTGTAACACCAGAGAGGGCATTGCGTGCCTCAGTTTCCCTGCAGGTAGCATGGTGGTGATTGCACCGACCTCATTCAAGGCCTCTGGGTGAACAGTGCTATGTACATCTGCTCCTGAGGCTCCTACCATGGCAGTTGCAACGGGAGCACAAACCCCAAGTGGTTCTTGGATTTCACCACCTCATCCCCGCTCTCTGTGCAAGACGTACATGTTAACATCATCAAAAAAGAAGAAAAGAAAAAGAAAAAGGCAGATGCTTGAGACTCATCCCCCTACTTGTCCCTTGGAAGAATTATTCAACAAAAATAATTGTCAGATAATTAGCTGCCACCACCCCCTCCATTGTCCCCTTCAAATGACCACCGTGCTGAGTCACGCCGTGGGCTGTGGCAAGGGCTTTGCAAGCTCTGGGTGTCCCCGATGTCCCAAGGCACCCTGCAAGGCGGCCTCAGAGCAGGTCTGCATGGACCCCCCCCGACCCGCTCCGGAGCCACCCACGTGTGGGTACACCCGTCCCGAGCGGCACAGAGCTGCCTTGGGTTCCCCTTAGACATCAGTGGGAACCGAAAGGCTTGCAGCAAGCCCTCTGCACCCTCAGCACCTTCCAGGATCAGGCCTCGAGTTAGAAAGTCATGCGGACATGGCCACAGTCAAATATGAAACAGCTGAATATGCTGCAACTGGGCACATTGTCTTCAGATCAGGCCCGGGAAGAATTAAAACCAAGTGTGTGATCTGAGCATGCTGAAATGAGCTCCAAATGAAATTAGAGTTAGCTCTCTCCTTAGCAGGGAGCACAGGATCAGATTGTTAGGTTTTAATAAAGTGTGGCTAGTATATTATCCACCATGCTTTTACAATTACTGCAGAAACAAGGACAGGAACTTCATTAACACTTTACAGGGGAAAGAAAGCTGTGCTACAAGGCAAATGATATATTGCTATTGTGACTGTAGGTGTCCTGCATTTAAGAAAACAAGGCAAAATTCTGGGCAAGAGAGTAATTACACTGTCAGCAAATGTGTTTGTGTTAGCAATGAACTATTCTCTTCCAAGTCCCACAGCTGCTGGGAGCCTGCGTCGCAACACGGCAAATTTCTAGGACAGAAGGTGACTCCATAAACACAGTAAAAACTAATGTGAGAGACAAAACTTCTGAAGGAAAAAAACCCAACCCTGCATGCAGAATCATTTGCAAAATGTGTTTTCCAGGCGGCTGCAACAACCATTGGCAGGCTTACACTTACCGCTTTTAAAGCGGAGGTTAACTGCTTTGATAAAGCGCAGGTGAGGTGTATCTTGCTGTGAGTTGCATGTCAGGCAGGATTAGCTCCTTGGCAAATTATCAAAGCCAACTGATAGCAAAACAAGTTGGGACTCTCCTACAGTGGCAGTTTAAAACTAGGTGTAACTTCACCTAAAACAAATGAATACAGCGGGGGTGTAAGGGGACTACCTAACTAATTAACCCCTTCATTAACTCCCAGACAGATTACAGCATTTTGTAGAAGGAGGTCTCAAGAACTGAAAGATGGTGTTGAGTAAGTTAGAGTCAAACTCAGTTACTGGGAGAATTCTTTCTCTGTAGTTTGGGGATTCAGTTCACGGTGTTAGGAGGAAAGGAGGAGGAGACCATGAGGTGAAATGCTTTGTTGGGTCTTCCAGTGCCTGTTGCTGCTCAGCTCTGCACAGATTCTGACGCTGCAGGAGCAAGCTCATAGTAAAACACATACAATGTTCCTCAGAGTAGGGAAAGGCTGCACTGCAGTTTGGAAAGAGTAGTTCTAAGTGTCCACTGAGAAGGTAAAACCACCCATTGACTTGCTGTACAGAGCTCTGAGACAGATTTTTATACTCTTGAATTAGAACAGCTGAGGCACTACAGGAAAAATCCACATCCAAGAAATTACTAATTCCTCTGAATAGTCAATGCAGTAGATACCGATAATACCTGTAATAGCAGAGATAATCATGCACAAGATCAGAAATGCTGCCCTTTGTGTCTCCTATTTTCTAATTTTCTAATTTGGCATTTTGGTCTCACTGTAGCAGGACATACAGACAAGTGTACATGCTTACAGTGAGCACATGCCTTCACATTGCACCCCAGCTACCCCAGCAAGATCACGCAGTTGGTGGAAACTCAGAGAGTAACCAGTTTTGTAGCACTGCAAATGGGAAAACTAGGCATGCAAAACTGGATGTTGGGCTGAAAATGTGGCTTCTCAGGGATAATGAAAGAGACAGGAGGCAATTAAAAAGGAGAAAAGTGACAATCTGACAACACGCTCAATTAATGTAATCAGATTTCACATTCACTTCATGAGTAGTAAATCAAAGAGTAAGTAGGAATGATATGAACTTTTTAATATTAAAAACTATTCCCATAATATGCAAAGTCAGGGAATAGTTGTAAATTTCTATGTGTCTGTTGTCGATCATTAACTGATTTAGGATAGACCTTGCTGAGTAATTACATTTAATAAGAGCTTGTCCATACAAGCTGCTATCAGATGTCATTTTATACAGTTTCAAGCCAGATATAATGGGTTAGATGCACATATTAACTTTCTGTAATACCGTACTGGCTTTTTATGGGAGAGGGGTGGGAAAATTCAAAACTGATTATTGTGTGGCTTCCTTTCAGACAGTTGTATTTGATCTAATTTGATTTATAGCTGCACATTTTGAATGAGCAGAAATGTCTGGAGGGGGAAAAAGAGACTTGTTACAGTAAATGTTTGCATTAATATATTTTCACCTGCTTGCTTGGTGGGCTCAGAGTTGGCTGGGTTCATAACTGTTTGGGAGTCTTCTGTATTAAAAAAGCTACTCTTTATCTTTTTGCTCTCTCTTGTAGGGATGTAATGAGCTTCCCACACCCACCGCAAGAGGTGATTGTGTAACTAATCCATGCTGGCATAACAATGTCTTCACCTAGATTACTAATATTGCTAAACAAATGCAGGACAAAGGCAGATGTCAGGTGTCTATTTTTGTGAGTAAAGTACAGCTGTAACTCATAAGCAATTTTTTTCCAGGTGGTCCTAGAGGATAAATTACTTGAACCTCAAAGAGAAGTGAGTACAGAGGTTAGAAGTTCCCCTTCATTTTAGAGAAGTGTATAAAAGTTTGGGTGCTAATATTACTTGAAGGCACAAAACCACAAACAATTTTCCTGGTTGCTTGAGGGCTTCTGGGTCCCCAGTGTAACTCAGCTTAGTCTTTAATGTACTGCCACTGGTTTTCTTTAGCAGTGAGACACAGGGAGAGGATCCAGGGCCTTTTCCAGTACAAACTAAGGCAGGCATACATGCTGAAAAAGACTTAAGAAAATGCATAAACATCTATGCATCTGGACTACCCTCCCTGCAGTGTGAGGACTCAAGGTTCTTCTGCAGTTTAAGCACAGGACTAGAAAGTCAGCATTCTTTGGGCTGACTTTTGTCACTGAATTTCTGCATGATGGTTGGAAAGGGCCTTATCTTTGCAGTGAACTTTTACATAAATCCTTGCTCCAGGAACAGTTTCTGTTAGCAATTTATTAGTATCTGCACTTTACAGACTGCTGGGTCCTGTGAGCCAGGCCAATTTAGAGCAGCACCATGATTTAAGGTGACTTGTCTCTGCGTCTGCACCTGTGTGTTATGTGTCTGTAGGGCCATGTACTGTTTCTGACACCCGTTGGACAGCAGGTTATGTGTACCAGCTCTCAAGTCACTCAAACCATTGACTGTGTTGGGGTTTGATGGGCTCCTGCTCAGTCTCCCCTTTAAGCAGCATTGCTGAGGGGCCCTGGAGAGTCTCTGTACTGCCTGGAAAACAGGGCAAGTCACCCGAGTCCTCCTGAAAGCATGGAGAGGGGCAGGATGGAAATCTCTGCACCTGAAAACAATCAAAACACTCAGTACAAATCCATCCCTTTCTTAGGTGGGTTTTAAGTTCGAAGTGAGGCTTTCCTGCCTTATCTAACTCAGGTAAGTCTTATTCACTAGCATTGCAAAAACCTGTTATGGTTTTATTTGGCACTGTTTCTTCACATGTTGCTGTATATGCAGTCTCACTGGTGCCATGTGATTGCAGTGGCATGTGTTTGCCTTGCTGTGGGAGATCTAGACAGGAACACCTTTTGTTTCATAGTATGAATTTATCTTTCTCTACAGGTGTTTTCTGGGATTGATTTGATGCTGATCTTCATTGGGTCAGCCCTGCTTTTGCTCTGTAGGTTATACGCACAGTGCTCCTTCTCTCAAACAACGATGCAGCCTCTGTGTGTGCAGCACACAAAAAACTCCACTGTGTTGCTGACGGTCTGAATAAATACCTCTTAAGTTAGGTCTTGACATGTTAGGTGTTGTTCAGTGAGGTAGTTTGTTCTGTTGACACCGGTTTGGATATTTTGGTTGTGTTTGCTATTCATTATGAAATCTTTATAAGAAAAAAAGCAGAATTTACATAAAATTAGAGGAATAGGTGTTCATTTCAACATTAAAGGAGGTGGGGGCTGAGAAAAGAAGATCATGTATTCTCATGTTCTCTTGACCTGTTTGGTAAGGTTTCTGTTGAAATTTCTGTTACAGCATAAGCTTGTGGCATATCTCAGTACGGCCTGGCTATATCTCTAGAATGCTCCGAACAAGAACACTTCCAAATCTGTGGGAACATCAGATTTCAATCTCCATCTAGATGTGAAGTTTAATTTTCTCAACTGCATTTGCATCCTGAGATATAGAGAGAACATAAACATTTGGTATTCAGAGAAGTATAGGGCATTTGCATTCACATCTCCAGCGACTGCACGTGCCGTCTGCCGGCGCGCTGCCGACACTGCACACATGGGCTTGGTGCCCCAGCCCAGGGTGACAGGGCTCCCAAACCAGATATCCCGCGGAGTGACTCTGCCTTTTCTCACATGCATACTCATTAGAGAATTTCTCTTATTACCTGGGCTATAATCCCTCCCTGGGGTGATGCCTTGTGCACAAAATTAATTTCATTTGGCCGCAGAAACTCCCTATGCCTTTGGCATATGAGTCTTTATACATAGAGGAAAAAAACATCTAAGGCAAAGCTCCTTCATTTATAAGACCCAGTAGAAAACATCTCACACCAAGCCAGATTAGAGGTCTTTACTGAGCTAAAATTAGTCAATGCTTGTTTTAGAAGAAAACGTTGGTTTGGGTTTTTTTTTGCCTTCCCCCCACTTTGAAAAGCTGTTAGAGGTTTCTGCCTTTATTGGCTGAGGTGACTGTTGTGCAGGAGGGATGAGGTGAGTCTGCTCAGGTTTGGAGATGGACTAAAGGCAAGTCTACACCTGGCATCTCCTCTGCATCATTTTTACGGCTGAAATGGGGTGAAAATTTTCCACATTTCCCATATTTTTTTAGTCTTTCCTTCCTTTCTTCTTTCGCTCCTTCTCCTTTCCTTCCTGTCAGACAGGCAATTATATCTAGCATTTTGAGAGGTAAATTTTTTTCAGCAACAAAAAATAATTTTGCAGAAAGTGCCTGCATTGTTTTTTCATGGAAAAAGTGAAAATTAAAACAATTCAGTTGAAAATAAAACCAAGATTCAATCCAAAAGCCTCTGAGCTTTCAGTGTAACTGAAAATGTTTGAATGATTGAAATTCCTGCAGAGGATGGAAGGGAAAAAAAACCCGTGTTTTTATTTCTAGTAATTCCAGTATTTCACCTCAAGGGGGAAGTTGGGTTTGTTGAAGTTGTTTTTTCCAGATCAGCTGCTATTTGAGTCCTCTCATCCCCTCTTTTGCTTTTTATTGCTTTTCCCACAGTTTAAACCAGATTCTAATATTCCTTATCTTCCTCCCCTCTTTCTCTGTCTAAAACACCTAAATCTTGTTGTCATTTTGCTACTCGTGAGAGGGGTGAAAAAGGAGGCACACAGCTGAAAATCATAATTTTTAGCACTGATAACAGAAATTAAAAATATTATATTGATTTTTTTTTAAGGGGGTAACACTCTTTTTTTAAAAAAAAAATGTTTCCTTTCTCTTCCAAAACTTAATAGGCTCTATTTGAGCATTTCTTAGATGGCATGTGGATTCAAGGGCTTCATATTTCATCAGCATCCTTAATGAGCTTGAGGTGCCTCTAATAAATCTCAACCCTTTTAATGAATTCTTTATAGTTCTTAACTGCTTCAGATAGGGATTGACGAGTGTAACCAGTAGCACAAAATCTTGGCATGCAATAAGACAAACAGCCCCATCCTTTCCCTCTGGCATCCCATCTGAATTTCTGCAGTGGAGATAACGAAGAATCTGTCACTACTATGAAGTTTTTGAAATTTAATTAGGGAACTAATAAAACAGCTCTCATATAGTACCATAGTTACCTAGGAGATATTATGTATTGTTTAAGAGCTTCTACCGATAGAGCAGGATTGCATGTGTTGGAGACCTGTTACTTGAGTGAGGCGAGTTTAAGATTGACCACTTCTCTTTTGTAAACCATTTGCTAGCAGGGTTAATACTTTACTAGAAAGACATATTTTCTCTCCTTGAATGATCCATTTATACACCATTAATGAGCAGAGGCTGGGATATTAGATTTAAACACCACTCAGTTTGGAGACAGATGTGGGCCTTTTTTTTTTCCTAGTTTTTATTCTTGGTCACATTCTCAAGCTAAAATGGCCCATTTTCCAGTTCTAACTCCAATGCTCTGAAAATCATCCTAGCACAATTAAAGCTTTTCATAGGCAGAGACTAGGACGTTCTGTCTCAGCTCTAGTGGAGGAGCTATAAACGACAGATCGGATTCATCACAGTGGATCTTCCTGCAAGTTCTGCTCTTGAATGCTGGGTGTGATATGCCCAGGCCTACTCTTTTAAATTCAGTGGATATTTTGGCATGAATTTCAGTCCAGGGAGTTTCACTTCGTGCAATTACTTTCAACACATCTCATAGTAGATTAGATTTTATTCTGGTGGTATATTCTATAAAACAGTCCTGTCAACTTATCTGTAGGTATAGACAGTATATAGCTAGTCTTAGAATTCACCAGAAAATGGGTTGATTGTGCCTTAAGAACTCTTAAGATTTCAAATATTTTTCCCATACCACATCAGAAAACCACTCATCTTTGTGTTTCGATTTTTTTGCGTGTGATAAGCCAACTTGTATTTGAAAATTAAAATCTGCTTCAAAGAACATTTTCAGTTCTGAAAATGCCAAAGAAAGCCTTGTTGACCATTTCAAAACCATTGTTTTTAGAAGAATAATTGAAATGAAAAAAATCTACCATCCTCTCAACTAAAAAGCCATCCCGCCCCTCTTAACTATATCTGTTTGAGCAAAGCAGCATATTCCAGCAATAAAAAGAAACCACATTAAAAAGTATTGACCGAGTCTACTTAATGTTTATTGCTCTTTGATAACTAACAAGAATAGGAAAATCTTCTCAGCAAGGCATCATGGAAAGGATTTTCTTGGAGAGCAGTTGCACTGAGAAAATCATGGCTCCGTTATTACTTTCTCAGCTGAAGACCCAGCATTTTGCCCCTCAGTAAATGAACTTCCAGGACTTCTTTGCACTTCCTGGAAGCTCATGGTAAGGGGATTTTGTTGTTCAAGGCTGTAGGTAGCACACTAAGCTAAAAGGGAGGGAGTTGTTTTCCCCCAAATGCTTGGATTGCAGTAGGCTGCTGTGAGAGAGTGGTATACGTGTTTGTGCAATAGCATGATTGTTGGAGCATTCCAGTGACAGATGTTGTTAAACTGATTTATTATCAACATAAAGGATGTTCAATAATAATAAAACAATGATGAATCCTCACTTTCTGCTGAAAGGCAGCAGCTCATGGCCTGTGGCAGGCAGATGACTGAACTTGTAAGATGAATTCTGGAGAGTTCAACTCAACAAAGTCAAAATGTTTGTCCTTTGAAAATAATGAGAGGTCTTTAGCATACTTCCAGTCCTCCAGATTAAAATACTTCAAAGTTAATTGTACTTTCACAACAGCTCATATCATTGTCCTAATGACTGATAACAAGTTTCTCAGCTGTGGTGGGTTTGTGGTGCAGAAAGTATCGTTATCTTGTTGGGACAAGGGAGTCAGGACTTAGCTCTGTTGTCAGGTCTCTCGTTGTCCTGCAGAAGTGTTGAGTCATTTTAATTTGACGAACAATCGTGACTTCTTTAAGGTGCTGTGAGCAGCAGCTGACTAATGAACATGGCACTGAACTCCTTCTACAAGGTAGCAAGTACCCTTGAGCCAAGAAGTTTATGAAATTATATCCGTGAGCATTCGACCTATCAGACAAACCTTGTGCTGAACTGATGACAGCTTGACCAACACATCATTAAGACTTTCTCACGGTTAGGAAGGAATTGCTTGGAATTAAATTATTTTCCTGCAGGCTGAAAGGCTGTTGGGAATGTTATTTTATTATGGAGCTTGCTGTCTCTCAGTTATAGGTTCAAATCCAGCCTTATGAACTCCTACTGAAAAATCACTTCTCAGAGTTACGCCTTGTCCCTACTGAAGCAGTTCTGCTCCAAATGGGATGTCCATAACATGACTTAGTCATCTTTGTTGTAAGGAATATAGGGTGCTGCCATAAAGAACCAAGAATTAATATGAATATGCCACAGGCATCACCTAGAAGCGGAACATCTCAGAGTAAGGATGGAGTGAAACTTCCGTCTCCATGATGTAATTACTGAGTGAAATGGGCTGTTTGCAATTATGATGATATTAAACCTGATAAAATTTTTGGGCCAGATTCTCTCCTCATTTATACTGGTATGAATCAGGAGACTGAGAGAGGAGATCTTGGCCAAATAGAGTTCTTGAGATAAACCTCAGGCTAAATAAGATTGAAATCTTCCACACCCATGATACCCCTCCAAACATCTCTTTTACTCTTCTGTTAAAGGCCAGGTATATTTATGGTGCAAACCATATTAAGATTATTGCTATTCATTAACTATGTTCTAAAGTTTTTAATCTCATCCTCTTCAGGAGCACTGAAATGATTTACATACCAAAACAATAGTGTTGAAAATGTTTCCATCTGTTTTCTATCTTTTCCAAGAATTTTTTTAGACATTGGCCTTTTTCTCAGGAGACCATGTCCCTGAGGAAGCGTTTCCTGACCAGTGTGCCTTTCAGACTACACTAATTAAGGTGTTTCTATGTGAGTCACGGGGACTTTCCTCTTGCATAAGATATGGGTGATGCTCTTTTGGGGCAGGAGGGGGAAGAATCCAAACAGTGTTACTAATGGGCGTGAAACATAATAGCCTGTAAATTCACCTGATGTTAGCTGATACAGACAGAACCACAGAAGGGCTAGACATCTAGTCAGATGATATAAATAGCTCAACTCCAATGACTTGCTGATGAGCTGTCCTTATATATTCAATGTATGGAGCAAATATATGACATCAGTAAATCTGGTATAGGAGCATGGCTTTGGATGTAAACCATTTCAAACACTGAACAGATTCAAAAGCAAAATGAAAAGCTGTTCATGAAAAAATTACCAAAAGAAAAATCTAAATAAACAAAACCTTATTTTTTTGCAATGCGTAATTTCAGCAGGTTTATTTATAACAAAACCTCAGTTCTTTTATCTCTAAGAGCTGTTATACGTTTTCTCAGTGACTATCTAGCAATCATTCTTAATTTTATTTAAACACTTGCAACTTTTCTTAGCACATACCAAGTGATGAAAAAATCTTGATTGCTAAGTGTAATTTCTCTAAATCACTGCTCTCATAACAGGAGTTCTAAAGAAGAAATGAAAAATTTGAAGCTGTCCTACAGCTGGCCCCTCTACTCCTAAACTCTCAACTAAAAAAATATAATAAATTACCACTTTTGTATGTTCTGTACACTTTGTGCGTGACCAGCAATGTTGCAAAAAGTTAACAATGAAATTAGCGGTGTTAAATTTGTAACAAAAACACAATGATGAAAAGTGGGTCTGAAGGAACTTTCTGAAATTTGCCTACTACAAAGAAAGGGGAAGAAGCTGTTGGTAAGGAAGAGGGTACGCTATTTTGTGAGGAAGGCAATAGAAGATGACATCGTAGCAAGAGATGGCAGAACTGCTATACTGACTCCAAGTTTCTGTGGTTTTTCCAAGTTCAGAACTTGTCCATACAACCGTGGCTCCAGTTCAGGTCAAAACTGGAAAGGAACTGTCTCCAAAGCCAAACTTTGTGCCTGAGGGCACAGGAATATCACAAGAGTAGCTGATATTGCAAAATGTTTTTGGAGGGTTTTTTTGTTTTGTTTTGTTTTTTTTATTACAAAAACTCCCCAAAGCAGCTTATGGTATTTTGCCATTCCTGCTGCAAATGCCACTGGTGGCAATTTGATGCAGCCTCAAGGTAGAAAGCCTGTCTCAGAGATATAGGCAGCAACTTCTAGCCATTGAAATATTTTTTCAATATATTCTTCAGGGAGCTGGAGAATAGGTAAAGTATTACCTTATTGCTCCTTATCCCTAGGGACTGCCATTTTGAATCCTTTTCTTGTCTCCCAGGCTCAGCTAAGAGGATGATACGAATTGTGTTGTAGAGTCACCTCATCAGACTGATGCACCGAAGTAGTTTGGAAGTAATTTCATAAGTCTCATTTGGATCCAAGCATGTGCTCACACCAGGCACAGAGGCCATGGGGAAGGGAAGCAGTGCTGGGGGTGACGTGTCCCGTGCCATGGGATGCCGTCCCCCTGCCCAGAGCAGGGTGGCACGTTCTCCTGCTCCAGCCTGGCAGGACTGTGGTGTTCTCAGGCAGCACAGCACAGGTTTGTCCCCGGCAACATGCAGCTCAGACTTCACTGTCACCACAAACTGCTATCAAATTCGTGGCAATTAGGAAGCAGCGCTCCATCCAGGGATAGCAGAAACAGGAGGGTCACGTATGCATTTCAGACAGATCTTAGCCAAAGCAGAACTGGGCATGATAAGGCAGGAATTTGTTCTGCCAAGTATAAGAATGGTTTGATTCTGTTTGTTCCAGTGCCATCCAGGTTTATCTCCAGTCTGTGCTAGACCAAGACATGGTCTGAACTGGCCCTCTGTGTTAACGAGGAGAGGCGTGAGCAAACCTGCAGCCAAACCCCCTTGTCCTTCTTCCCGGTCCCCAGCCTGGAGCTGAGGAGGGCAGGGTGAAAAGCAGCACCTGCCTCCTGCCCCGAGGGGAGCCTTCGGCTGACAACAAAATCACAGGCAGCAGGCAGGGATGCCCTGGGAAATGGGTATTTCTCCTTCCTCCACCTGAGGAATTACATGACCCAGACGTGGGCGAGGGCAGTGGCAGGAGGGAAAGGGCTTTGTTCCTTCCCCCCCCCCCCCCCGCCTTTGAACTGGCAATTCGCATCGTCCTATTTTCACACAAAAGGGGTATTTGGTAATTTTGTATGCTATAACAATGAGTCTGGTATTTCCGTAGTGATGCATATTGTTATAATCTCTCTCTGCTTTGTTTCCTCGACATATTTTTTTATTAAAAAGTCTTCCCAGCTTTAAATAAGTACAGAATAAGTGTGGTCATTCTGGGAACATGAGAGGCCTGATTATCTGACCATCAAAGCCTATGCTGTAAACAGGATACTAGTAAACAGGAACTGAACCCCATATGGAGAGTTTGTGGTTTTCTTCAGCCTCTGTTTGTTATGTCTTACATCCTGTTAATTATAGAAAAAGAGCTGGAAAGTTGGAAATAATCTTTTCTCCAGATTATTTCCAGCTTCCCTCAGATAGAAGAAAATGCAGTATAGTACTGTCTTACCTTGCTTTCTTCAGATGTAAAGCATTAAGACAACTAATTCCAAGGGGATCGATTTTCAAGAGGATTACAAGTAGATGTGTGGTTTTTTTTAGTTATAAAATGAAAATTAAGATCTTAGCATCTTGTTCAGGGAATCCTTTCAACTTCTAGCACAGCTTTTCAGGGTATTCTTTGGAGTTTGAGAACTTTTGATACCTTTTTAACACCATCTGTGCAACTGGTGTAATTCACGTGTAAGTAGATGGGTTCTTAGAATGAAGATTTTGTTGCACAAAAACAAATGACAGAATTTACTTTAAAGTCATAGCTTTCAAGTTTTCTTGTTGTTAGGAGGTTTTGCTTATAGTGCACCTTTCCTAATCCTACTGGCATCGCTTGCTTAGCTACAGCAGATTGTCCATGCAGCCAGAGAGGTTTCTCTGGAGCTTGCCAAAGCAGTGGGCAGTTTAGACAACTAAGCCCATACTCCCCATGCTTATTCTTTACATTTGATTTGTATGAATGATTGCCCATCTTTTCAGCATAGTTCAGTCCAAGCTTCCAATGTTAGCAAATTGGTTCAGAAGCTAAATGCTGGAAAGTGTTTCTGTCCGAAGTTTTGCATCTTGAGGTACATTCCTCCTTTTTCTTAATAACCTGCTTTGCAGTTTTGGTGCCTGATGGACCCACATCAGAGGAACGGTGTGAAGTTGATCACACTTTGTTTAGACCTCCTCTTATCAGGTTAGGCTTTGTTTTTGCGAAGCAAACAGCCAAAATCTGTTTGGCTCAAGGTGCTTTGTTATCTGTGACTAACTGAAAGTACCAACTACTGCTTATGTTTCTTAGACAGCCCTGAACTAGAGACCACAAATAAATCTCTCGTTATGTTATTTTTCAGCTCTCTACTCTCAACACTGTTTCTTTAAACAGCTCTCTGATGTTAACCATCTGCTCCGAATTGCTGCATTACTCTTGAGCTCTGTAAGGCCAAGTCTCGTGCGCTCTACCGCCAGCAGCAAGCTCAGCATCCAGGCTCAGGCCAAGTCCTCCCTCTGCAATGCAGAGCCTCAGCTGCTATCGGCTCTCATCCCTGCGGGGAGGAAGATGGGAAGAGATCTTCTGCCCCGTGTCCCCTGGCCTCAGGGCCTCGCAGCACCTCCAGTCCTGGGGTTGCCACCAGAACAGGAAAATAATGCCAGAATTAAGGAAATGTCAAGCGAATTGGATGCTTATGGACAATAAGGTGTGGATGCTATAAAAATGTTCAGTTCTAGCATAACTGCTCCCATTAAACTCAAGGAATAAATTCCTCCCGACTTTACCAGGAGCAGAGTGTGGCTAGTGCTGAGAGCTTTTGAAAATCCCACTGTATAGCTGGACCCACTTTATATACCCATTTTAATGACATGATTAATAAAATACCAATGGAGCTCCAAACAGTTCTGTGTTCATTTTCCAAAGCAGATTGACTCATCCGTAATCATAACCAGACTTCCAATTACACTGGATTTTAATTGTTCTCCTTTAAGGATAATTACTAGTACTCTGAAAATAATTACTATGAGTAGCTGGTGATGAGTAGGAATAGGCATCCTAGCTTCTCTTAGCCTGTTCTGTCACTTGAGTTACGAGGAATGTAATTGGATATGTGACACCCAGACAGAGAGTGGTTTCCAGGATCTGAGAGCGCTCTGTTTCAGTTAATGTGTTAATTTGGGTTCCATCTTCTCATTTGTTCTGCTTTGATCTATCATTTCATAAAGTCAAAGGACCAGATTATTAAGTGTGTGTGCTTGATTTATGTGCAAGACTGCATTTGCATACACATTAATATATTTATAGTTTTGGTCCAAATTTCTGCAAGCCATGCTATGGAGTAATACGAGCTGTAATTTCACACTGCATGGCAACAACTGGTGGGAATAAAATTGTCCTGCAATTTGGCCATATTCACATACTAGAAGCTATTTTCCATTTGGAAATTTTGAATATTACCAATTGAAATATATCTGTAAGCAAGCTGTAAAGTGTGGCATTACATGAGCTGAAGGGCATGGAGCAGTAGACCAAATCTGGGGCTCAACAAATCTAGACCGTCAAGAACATGACATGAAAATCTCAGCAGATGAGACTTGCTCTTCTTTTTGCCTGAGAATAAACAAGCAGGGACTTTATCTCCTGGCTGGGAGAACGGTTAGGACTGGATTTTCTGAAGTGCTGCCTGAGAGGTTAGATTTGCGATTGTTCACAGCATAGGGCTGATTTTTGGCATGACTATTTATTATACTCACCTAGTTAAGATGCCAGTGCCAGGATTCTGCTGCCATTTATTTGTAAGCACAGATTGTACAAGTGTAAGGAGACATTCTGAGAAACTGGGTCTTTAAAGTTTTAGGCCTCTGGAAAATTAATTATTTTTTTTTTCTCTGACACCTAGCCCAAAGGGTTTAGCAGAGGTTTAGTAGAGCAGCTAAGATCCAGAAATGATTGTACTTCTGTAGTACTTTCTTTTTATAATTCGTGTAGGATCCTTTGAGACATAATACAATAATGTAAATATAATCATATAATCCTTTACGTTTTAATACAGTAATTATTTGTATTAGACAAGTATTGTTTTAATAATAGTTTTTCTTCAAACTACTCCAAAAACTCCATATTGTAATTAATTTTATTTTTAAAATTGTTTCCAGTGGGAAATGCTGACCCTTAGAAATGTGTAGTTCTGCTTGTGAAATATCTGTTACAGTGATACTTCCATCCATCCTGGTGAAATTTAGGAAGATTTCAGTAAAAAAAAGATTGGGATACCAGCCCACAACTCTGCCAAACAGATCTCAGCCAAGATAGCCAAGGGGTGGAGGTCTGGTTCATGGGGAGCTGGGACATGGCACTCATTCAAGAGTTGTTCCCTGAGCTGTCAGATAGACTGGCTCTCCCCTTCTCTGCTTGGAAATGTTTGGCTTCATTCTTTGCTAGAATGAAAAGCTCTGCTTGAATTAATTTGATTTTTAGTTGACTGGTTGGTTTCAGAGATGCTGGTTTGTATTTTCTGTGAGGTATATCTGCTCCATCACTGCTGTGGCTTTGCATGTTACAGTGAAGAGATTTGTGGAGTTTGAAGATTTTCACGTTTCCTGAAAGCGCTCAACAACTGGGTTTGCCCTCCGATGTCTAAGATTTTGTTCAGTGGAAAGATCATCTTAAATATGGACATCATGTCCCCTGCCCTCTGATGGTTAATGATTTGAGCCTCCTGCAGAGGGATATGGTTGTCCTGCTGGCTCATGGCCTGGCTCACCAGTGGATCTGAAATTGTAAAGGTCCGTGGCTTGTTCAGCATTACCAAGCCACTTTCAGATCTGGATTCAGATCCAGAAGTAGATGGCTTTGAGAGCCATCCTCTCAGTTTGAAGGTATTGCTTTCCCTCCATTTTGTTTCTGCTTCGTAAATGCGTAACAAAATTTTGCCTCCTTTTAGCTTGTCAGAATAATCTAATCCAGACATTTCTGATTTAAATTATAGCCTTTTCCAACTAAAAAACTTTCAGAACTGGCTTTCCTTTTAATCCCTTTTTATTTATTTATTTTTATATATCTTGTCTTAACAAATGATGTTGCTTCATGTCATCTTGAATGATGTGGTGTAAAATTAAAAGAAAAGCCACTTTGTAATGTATCAAAATGTTATTTAAAAAAAAACCAAAATGTTTGTCATTTATTTTGCTCACAAGTAATCCCAAGCGGCAGCACACTGTGAGGTTTTCTGTGAATGCATTTACAATAGGAGCCAACCACACATTTCACTGAATCAACAGGCTTGTCTCAAGATATTTATGACATGAATGTTGAGACTTCTGTTTAGTCAGCCACCCCCAGGGAAGACAGCATTTTTGATAGCGCCTAAAGAAATTAGGCACATGTTGTCAAAAGGGTCTTTGAAACATCTGAAAAATCACTGAAAAAATGTTGATGGTTAGGTCATCTAGGGGCTTGCAAATACTGTGCTGAGTACCTAATTCCCACTGCAAAGAAATGGAAATGCAATGCTCCCAACAGCTGGAGCCAGCAGCAGCACAGCTATCTTCACCATCACCAGCAGAGACAGAACAGCAATAATCCCATTTTGTCACAGCAGCTGAGCAGCTACCACTAGCTCTGGATGTGTCACCTATAAAAAAAAAAATCATTGTCTGTCTGCACAGCTTAAAGGCTGACTTTCTGTCACTCCCAGGGAGGATGCTGCCCTTCGGCTCACCCAGGGAAGGCTGGTTGTCTCCGAGCTGGGACTCTGGCTTACTTCTGGTGGAGGACTATGTGCTAATTAACAAGTTTCTCATTACCCCGCGTAACATTTGCAGTCCGAGTTAACTCCAGAACAAATAGTAGTTTTCCCTGTGTTTGGGGCTCCACCCAAAAGACCCCTCAGAAGCGCTAGCAGCAGACCCCGTGCTCTGGGGATGAAAGGCAGGGGCGCACTGTGCAGCGGCTGCATGGGCGCGAGGGCAGGGCTCGCCTGGGGCAGGGCAGAGGAGGCCGATCTGTGTGGCTGATGCCAACCTTGGTCCCAGTTCCCCAGCCGCCTCCTCTTACCGCAACCCTTTGAGCGTCATCTGAACTATTTTTCCAGCTAGAGCCAGACTACTTCATCATGTCCTCGGTATGAAAAAACTTGCAAAGGGGGCAACCTTTGATCCCTAAAAGCTTTCAGAAGTGTTAATTCCATGTCTGGAATATTGTCACGAAGCGGCTGAATTCCACTGCGTAGAAGAGCACAGGCGGCACCCGGGGGGGTGAATGCAGCCTGCTCAAAGCTGTGCCATGTGGAGAAGGGCATTTCTTGCTAGGCTTTGTGTTCGGGCTTTTATGATGCTTTTAATATGAGACACTCTTATCATGGTTCATTTACTTCCATGCTTGTGGTTTTGCCACTTGGGAGCAATTATAGGATCCTCTGATTCGTGCTAAGGGAAGAGCTGATGTTTAGATGGTGAATTATGTGGCTATTTTTTGGTGGACTTTTGTTGGTATTGAGCTAGAAGATGTTAATGCACTTTGGTCCAATTAAGCTGGCAATTATCTTGTGCGTGGCCACACAGTGTATTTTGTTAGCGACACTCCTTGACTGTTTGAAGAGGAAATATTGATAGAAGTTTGAACACAAGCTGTTAATGATTTGCATTTGCTATAATAAAGGCAGGCTCTTAATTAAGGCCCACTATGTTTTTTTTCCAGTGCATTTTTTATTTATTATTTGCTTTGATTTTCCAAAATGTCTATGCTCTAACCACTTTGGTTTGTTTCTTTTTTTTGTCCCACCAGTACTGGTGTCACTTGGAGATCTGTTCATCAACATCATAAAAACAGTGCTAGGAAAAGCTACAGATTATTGCATAAAGTCCAGAAGGTCTGAAAGTTGAAGGTTTTCTTTCAGGAGATATATTTTTTTCACTGGTGAGTAGGTGGAACCATTTTATTTTTCCTGACTACAGTCTAGAACATCTCAAGTTGCTGTGACTGGTATTTTGACGTTGTTGATCATCTTGCTGAAACAATTTGACAGCAGCAGTGCTTCTCTCCAGGGCCCTTGTTGTAAATTATATACGTTTCATACTCCATCATTAATTAAAAACAGTTTTATTCCATTTAAACAATGTAATTTCTTGAGGTGGGAAGATGATTTTTTGACTGATGATTGTTAATTAAATTTGGAGTAGAAATGGTTTGCATCTTCTGAAGTCAAATGTAAATCTGGCAAAACATTTATTGCAAAGTCTGAAATTGGGCAAAACTCTCTGGAGCCCTGAGGCTCAGATGAAGTCTGGAGTGGTGGTCAGAAGAGACCTAAAATGAGCTGAAGGCAGGAATTTTAAGGAAAAAAAAAAAAAAAAAGCGCTAATGTTTGTTCTCCTCTCCAGCATTTGAGGGGATTAAAAATTGCACCCGAAGTGGAATGTTAAATTCAACCTCAACTATGGAGACTTTGGGCCAGAATTTGTAATCCTTTTGTAGTATTGCAGTGATGGAAAGAGTATAGAGAAGTGCTGCAGCTGGTCCTTGTAGGAGTGGATCACCCGCTGGGGTAGGTGAGTGTGCAGGCTGCAAAGGGCAGGGTGGCTGCAAGGCGCTGGAGCAGCAAATCCAAGCACTTGTCCTGGCTGAAACTAGCTCTGAAGATCAGGTAGTAAGAATGACTTCCTCTATTCTCCCTCCTCTTTCTCACCAGTTCCAGATGAAACACTGACCAGATGTAGAACAGCTTCAAAGCAAATTTTGGTTTCTCTGTCAAATTCCTCTCCAACATATTTACTGATTTCAGACAAGTAGCATTCCCAGAATCATTAAATCAATTGAAACCCATATTTTATCTGATACATTCAGATTTCTTAAGGGAGCTTTTTGGGTTATTAACCTTCTGCCATCTTAACCTCTTAAGACACAAGAGAGCTAGACAGAGAGAAATATGTGCTCCAAAAGAGGGTATTTGACCTGCTGAACATGTCTGAATTGTTGCAAACCATTACACAGGCAACAGCATCCATCTGTCAGACAGTGATGGGTTTTGAACAGGACAGATTAACCCAAAATAAATTGCCCATTCTGAATGGTGTACATATCGTGACTTGACACATTGTGTATCAGTTTGATAATATTCTTCCCCCAAGTGTACATGATCTAGGGGAAAGGGAAGGGAAGGATGCTTCTTTTTTCATCTCAGGTTCTCCAGAGCTGAAAAGGAGTTTGTTTCTTTTCCAAGAGATTCAACCTTACCCTTACAATTACTCTAACTGTATGCCATATAGTCATTGGTTGGAAATGCTGTTCCTTGAAATAGCTCCAAAATCATACAAATTGCAGGGAAATCTCTCTCACGCATGAATTTTTAATTACTAGAGGGGAAGACTGTTTCCAAAGGTCCCTTAGGCTCAATGCAAGCTGGGTCACTGTGGTTTTCCTGCAACGTGGACCTGAACTGGAAACCTGCAAACCATGGATGCAATTGGCAACCCCGTCTCCTCAAGACGTAGGCTCCCCAGAGCAGCAGTGTGCTGTGTTCTGGGAATGTGAAACAGGTACAACATAAGGTGCTCTCAAACCTGTTCTTCTGTTGGACTGTCCTTGCATCATGGGCTGTGAGGCTGATTTGGCTTCAGTTTCTGTATAATATAAATAAATAAATAAAAGGATAAACTGGCCACAGCAAAACATGTTACAGAAATCCAGACTTAAAATAATGGAAAGCATGGATGACTACTTCAAGACTGGGGATGGGAGAGGAGCAGAAGGCAGCATAGTGATATCCCTTGGATGATAAAGGCCATCTTAATACTGCACACTTTCTAAAGGACAAAGCGGAGTCAGTCTTTGCTGCCTGACATCCTACCACCAAAGCATGAACAACACGTGATTTCTACCAAAGGAGCTCAGAAGTATTAAAAGAATTTCAGTCACTGGTTAAAAGCAAGAATCTGGACTCATGCCCTGGCGTTTTGTGGGGCAGCAGCAGGGAGCCTGGGCTCCCGGAGGGCACAGCGTGAGGTGGACCTTCAGCTCCTCCAGGCCCTCCTACTCTTCACCAGCCTTGGCTTAGTCTTTCCTGCCTGAGCTCCATCCAGATATTTATGTCCGATGAGCTTTAAAAGAGCAAAGCAGAAAGTCTGTTATTTCGGCTTAATACAGAACTGTTTTACCAGGTATCATCTTGTGCTTATCCTAAAACCGTGTAAAACATCCTGTCAGTTACAGAATATATACAAACAACATACACTCATGGGGTTTAAGAGGATGAAATCCAGATGGAATGTTGTTTTCTCAACAGAAAACATGGGCCAAACCCTAATGTGCTGCAGACTGGCACGGCTGCCCGAGGACAATGCCAGTTTGCTGTAGGAGAGCCAGACACATTTTCCTACACATTTTCCTATGCAGGCTCTGCTGCTGCTGCTGCTGCTGCTGCTGCTTGAGCCACATCCCCAGCGTACGTCTCCTTGACCTGCCACGACTGCAGCACGACTGTGATTTTCATTCACCTGAACGTGATTCTGGGGATATGAGTTGGGGCAGCAGCATGAACATAACTTGTGTTTATCCCCTGGGCTGTGAGGCCAGCAGCTGTTCCTATTAGGATGATTTGCATATGGCCTTGGCACGGTTTTAAGTGAATCAACTGTTCTTCATGGGTGGGGACAGAAAATCTGCCTCCTTTAGACTTGCAGTCATTGTTGTAACATTAAACCTGCATTTGGGGTGCAAGAACAAGATCGATCAAAGAAACAATGGTCTTTTACAATTAGAGTTTTTAAAGTAATTAAAACCAGAAAATACATGGTGTGAGAAGATGAGCAGGGAGTACCTGTGTATATTCATAGTCATCTAAATACAAACTGCTTTTATTTTTGAATGTTAATCTCTGCCTCTCCGCATCCTTCCATGTCCCCTCCAACAGGGCAGTGTAAACCTGGAGAAGCAACACATCTAGCAGTTAGTCAATCTCGTTAATTCACATCACATGACCTGAATAGCTTACTGTTTTGCCATATAATACCTGATTTCTGCACAGCTATCTGTTGGCTGAAGCGGCAAGGGAGAGCCGGGACAAGCGCATTGCGGCATTGTGGGTGTTGGATGGCAGACCCTTCTGAGTCAGTTCCACAAAGTTTTTTAGGTTCTTAACTTTGGCTTCAGTGGCAGTTTGGCATCTATTTAGCAATCAGGTGTTTAAACACCACTGTGTGTCAGGTCTTACTGTTTTGAGAAGAAAGGATGGGAGAAGGATAGATGTCTCCAAAGCCTGGGTGGCATAAGGAAGGCGAGCAGGGAATGTGTCTTCCCAGAAAGCAGCAAGGGTGTATCAAAATGAAATGAGCAGGTGACAGATTTAGAATAAGGAAGAAGAGATTCTTCTTAACATGTTCTATATTTAATCTGTAAAACTCTCTGCTAAGAGGTGTTGTGAATGCTGAAAGTTTAGGTGGGTTCAAAATTCAGCAAAGAAAACTCCACCCAGGCCCATTACCTCCAGTAACTGTACCTGTGAGTGTCCTTCAGCGCATCACGGGTGGCTGAGTGTCCTCTGGGGCAGCGCTGTGCTGTGCCAGCTGCACCCCTGTGCTGCCACCAGGCAGGGCAGCCGCTACTGCCCTCCACCAGGGACTGCTTCAGACAGACCTTCGGTCGGGATCGCTACAGCTATTCCTGATGCTCTTCAGGAGCCTAAACGATATTTCACAAGGTAGCTTGGAAAGATGATTGATGTGGACAAATCACTTTGAAATTTTTGGATGAAAGGGGATGCAGAGCTGCTAAGTCTAGCCCCAAACTTTCTTTGTGCGCTGTGAAAATGATAACTGAGTTGACAAAACTCATTAAATGCAGCACCTTTATAGTACAGTATAATCTGTAAAATGTTACAACACAAGATGCTGGCAAGTTACCAGCACATCATCATCCTATTTCAGTTACAGAACAGTGACCTGGCGATAAGCTCCTACTTGTTCAGCATCAAGTGCTCCTGGGATGATCTATTGGGAAATTCCCCACTGGGTACCTGATGTTTTACTTCTGCTCCCATGGCTTTGTGCCGGACTGGAGAGATGAGGAGGTGCCCCCGCCAGTGATGCTGGTTGCTGTTGGCTCGTGGGACAAAGGCTCCAGCAGTGCTCCAACAGACAGCAATAGACGTGGGCAGTTACAGAAAGCTGCTTTGAGAAACGCTGTACAGATTTCACAATTAGGACACATGTCAGTCTTTTGAGGATTAAGACGAGCCTGGTCCTTCTCATGCAGCTGATCTCCACTTGAAGGACACAAGGGTTGTTTTTCTGGTTTTGTTGTTACAAGCAGAGATAATTAAGGTTTGGATCGTGAGCATTTTATCAGGGAGTGGGGGGGGGGGGGGGGCAAAGAGATTGAAGAGGCTTTTGGCATGGTGATAGTGTTTTGGAAATACTTTTTGAGAATCCAGATTTCTTGCTGCCATCTGGAATAGAGAAACAGTAGGTAGGTATTGTGGGGGTGTTTTCCCAGATTTTCTTATAGTGAAATAAGTTTTAAGTAAAATAAATCCAGGGTTTTAGCCGAATGGTCTGCATAGTCTATTGTTGAGTTCATAGGGAAATGTAACAAACAGTATTTTCAAGTGGTTTTGTATTCCAGCGAGACTATTTCACAAGCTTGTTCTTAGCACTTATGGAACCCTTTATATTCTCAGGGCTCCTGAAAACAACAAGCTTGCTAAAAAAAATACAAGCACTATTTTTAGTGCTGTGATGTCTAAAATAATAGCACATTGACAGGAACTTCATCAATTTCAATAGGATTCCACAGCGCTTGGTGGTTTATGGTCCCCCTCCAGTTCCCAACTGGCTCAGCTCAGCCAGACGAGCTGGGCTCGCTGCGATGGAGCCTGGGTGGGCACATTGTCTGGGCTGACCAGCCCCTGCTGCCGAGCCAGGCGGGCTCTAGCAGCCTCTTCACCCACTGCTGAAATGCAGCCACCTCTGTGATAAAACCTGACCTCTTGTGAACACTGCCAGAGAGTCCTCAGCTCCAGCTTTCTAGTGTGAAGCCTAAATTTGGAACGAGTGAGTTTTCAACCAGAAAGCTTCTCCCTTTTTACCGATTTTTGACCCTCTCCTTGATTTCCCCAGTGAAATCTCTCAGATGCTATTTCTCCCATTCCTGAATTCCTTTTCCAGCATTTTGTGACAGATAGCAGAGGCTCCCTCCAAGCACTGAGCACCTACTTTGGCATGAAGACACTTGCACGGGGAGTGGGACTGACGTGCCATTCCCATCCCGTGGCTCTCTTAGCCAGCCATCCCAGCTGTCCCTGAGCAGCGTATCCATTCTCACTGTAACCCTGTTGTTTCTCCCAAAATGTAATATGAATCCAGGAGCAGCTTTGTTGAACTATTATCTGGGTCAACAGTGTCTGGTAGGTTGAAAGGTCATGCTGAAACCCCATCTGTTTTAGCTCTCCATTGGAACCATGAAACTACTTTAAACTTGAGATGTTCTGTAGCATTCCTAAATTATCAGTAATGTGTAGTGACACCAAGAACTGTGGTCTAGAAATGCCATGTTTCTCTCGCTCTTTTTTTTTTTTTTTTTTTTTTTATCTAAATGGGTGAAGCGTCAGATTTAGGGAGTAAATTCAAATCAGCTGGACATAGGTCAGTGGCTGTATGTGGAAAGGGACGGTATGGTAGGTGCCTCTGGCCCATAAAAAGCCTGTCCTACTGAGATCTGGCTCCGGGGCTTATTAAATACCAGCCATTTTTGACTAGTAAAAGACCAAACAAAATGTGCTTTTTCTCCTTTGATGATTAAATTCAGTCTGAAGTGAGGGGTATCATTTCTATAAACACTTGCTTTTATGTATGTGCTGTCCTAAGAGATTAGCACATTTGCATGTTTACTTTTAAGGCTTTGTTGCTTTCAGGTGATAGCAAACATAACCTGTAGACTGAGGGAAGTGCCAAGGTGTCAGAGAGGGTAGGGCTCATCTGCCTTTCTTCTGTCACTTGGGATCCAGCCAAGTCTCTTCAGAATCCATCCTGGAAGTGCTCAGCGTGACTGGTTCCCACTGCTCCTCGGCTGAGGTCCAGAGCTCTCCTGAATCATTTCCAATGCCGTTAATTTCTGCGTGCACTAGGGACCCCTTTTTCAGCACAGTTAATTCTGGAACGTAAAGGAACAAATTCATGTGGGAGGAAGGTCAGGAGTACCGGCGCTTTTATTTCACTCTAGGGGCAAGTGCAGGTTAGCTCTAAGTATCTCTGATCAGCTGATGTGTTTTATCCATTTTACCATCACAGTGTTAAAGCAACAGGGGCTGACTGATACAGGGCGGTGCTGTGAAGCATTGACAGGGGAGTGCCTGAGACTGCAGCTGCAGGAATTGGTTTTGCTGTTAATGTGGGGGAATCAACAAGCTTTAACTTCAACAACGTTTCGTCATTTTCTTAATATCTCTGTCGTGCTGTGTAAGGCACAACTGAACTGAGGGCAAATGTGAAACACCCCATGAGAGTGACTCCAGCTATTCTCGAGGGAAAAGAGTGTGACCCCAGCCTGCCTTCCTGTCAGAGAGCACGTCCTTCTAAGGATGACTGTCCCAACCATGCCACCCAAAGTCATCCAAGTTACCCTGGAAATATGTCTTTGCAATCTCAGCTGGGTAGGGAAGGAGCAGTGTGTGGCTGGCAAGGGACCGGGACTGTTCCTGACATGGAAGAGGACACTGCAATTACAAAACTGTCAATAACTAGCTGTTATTTTTCACACAGGGCTTTTTTCCTCCATTAGAGACCAAAAAACGCTGACTGGCACTGGGACTGCTTAGGGACTGGAAAGCAGGGGCAGCTGCTTCATACTGGAATGCTCTTGAGATGTTTTCTCCTACCAGCAGCCCCTGTGCTGGTTGGTACGGGTGCAGACCTGCCTTGGTGCTCAGCAGCCCTCTGTATGTGTATTCCCAGCACCTCACCGACAGCCACTCATACAGTGTGGGTTTACAGCTGGACTATAAACCAAAGACCACATTAATTTCTATTATTTATGGCTAACACAGAGATGGCGGCACCCTTGGTGACCTCCCACTGCCACCTTTAACCTTTCAGCTCTGTCCGCTGCCTCCCCATCCTCAAGTAACACAAAGATGAGAACCAAACTCCTTGCTCCGGACTGCAGTGTGATAATTGAGCAGAGTCACGCTAGCTACACAGAGACAAATCTGCAACTGATTATGAGGTTTTCTTCTCAATTAATTGTCAGAAGCAAAGGGATGTTTGATGTTTAATGTCTTCTTCTTGTTGTTAAATGCATTCTCTTTGCCACCCATCCTCAGACACTGGGAATAGACAGCATCATACAATGCAAAGCTGCAGAGTTGTCAGTGTATTCCTGTGTAATCCACCTCAAGCGTTTGTCTGCTGTTTTGATGTCACACACAGGTCTGTAGAGGACCTTGGTTTTAAATGTATTGACACAGTGACATCAACTTCTTACTTGGACGCACTGAAGGAATCCTAAACCTAAGTTCAGGGTGTGAGATTTAGATGCTGTGCATGTTCTGTGGGCCAGGAGAGGGAAGATGCGTCTCTTCTGCACTCTGTGGGCATGGTACCTGATTGTGGACATGTCCTCACAGATCTGTCTTTGGAGAGGAAGGCAATTCCTCTGTCTGAAAATCTTCCTTGTTGCTGATGTTCCTTCATGTGGTCTGAGCCCAGGAACAGCCATTTGGTTGTCAGGAGTATTTGCAGGGCAAAAAATAGGGAAACAGCAATGGGATGGCGGTCAGTGAGAGTTTTAAAAGGGAGAGGAATCAAAATGAGCCCTGTGTGACCAAAAAGCAGAGACTTCATTGAAAGTGAAAACCTGGGACCAAAAGAACAATTAGTCTGTGAAACCTTCTGCTTTTGTACTGACTTAATTTTAATTTTAAAAATGATGAAAACATCAACAGTTTGTGGACTTTTTTGCATCTTACGAAATGACAGACTCCTCCAGTGTTTTATAAATTCAGCGGCTTTACAGAGGTGCAGGGGACAAGCTGTTCATTTTTGGGACAGGAAGCTGAAGCTCAGCATCCCGGGGTACCTCGGCGCTGCTGAGATCACTGCAGGAGCTGGCAGAGAGCATCCTCATTGCCCACAAAGCAGAACACCTCCAGCCTAGACCTGTGGGTGAAATCCTGATCCCAGACTAGCCAGTGGCAAAATCTGTGCTTCTTCCTACGGGGCTTGATTTCAGCCTTAGTGTCTTCCATAAGGCTGCTCAATACTGTTGGGATTCAAAATTAAGCACAATTTGAATTTGAATTAATTGTAGTTCAGCAAATTACTGGCAGAGCTCTGATTAAGACTTTATCCTTGCTCCCAGTCCTCCGCTGCGACCACACGCAGCATTGAACTGATTACAGAAAATCTTTGGGAGGCTCCTTATTTTAGATAAAATATTTTGACCTTTCAGGAAGATCTAATGTAGATCAGAAAGTAATTAATAGCTCTATAAAAAGGTAAAATAGAGACCAGGCTGTTGTAACTTGGAAATTGCCAGAGAAAACAAGTAAATAATTTTGCACTAGACTGTATTTTAAGTTACCAATTGCACCAATTACTTAAGATAAATCTCTTAATTTGTTCTGTTTTAGAAACAACAGGGATGCCATACTTCACTCAAAAAAATTAATAAAAACCACGTTTAAGGTACTATACATCCTTTTTCAGATTTTTATAGTGAATCTTATGTTATATTAATAGTGGTTTACATTCTGCTTAACCACTTTATTACAGCTAGAGGGGAGGTTTATAGATGCACGTTAATATGTATATATGTATATAAAATGAATAATTGGCAAAGTTTGGCAATTTTTGATGCGCTGAATAAGCTGCTGTGCTGAATGGGATGGGGAGCAGGACATATTCAGAGGAAAACTCAGTCCTGCGTAAAAACCCGCCTCACAGTTTTTTCTAGTGTAGTTAACAATTTCCCTTGAATGTGCTGCAGAAGCCGGGCTGCTAATTTTCTGTTCAGCCGAGACGCACAAGTCAGTTGTGCACCGTGCGGGGTCCAGCTGGCACTTCTCCTGACTGCTCTGTGCTTTTCAGGCACCAAAGCGCAGGGTTCCCTGACTATTAGAGGTGAAGGTTTAACCATCATGCAGCTAAACTCCAGCACTGCCTGCTTTGATCGGAGGTTTTGATTCTCCCTCATGCCTAGGGAAAAGATTACAATAGCAAGGACTTTTCTTTTGGGGTTTTTTTATGTTTTTTTTCTTATAAATTAATTGTTTAAATGTGCTGTAAGATTTGATTTCAGTTGCAACGAAATTTCAAGTCACTTGTCTTATCCAAAACAGTGCATCGTATCTTCACCTTATGCACATACAGCCTCTTTCAGATGTGTCAGATTGAGCACCCAAACTCATGAGTGACTTTTGAAAAAACTGGGTGGCATCAGCACCCTGTGCCTCGTTCAGGTAATCTCCCTCTGCTTTGCTGAAATCTGTCCCTGTATTTCAAGCAAGAAAAATGCCAGGCAGCAGTAGCAAAACGCAGAAGTGTTTCACATGAAAAAAATACCACTTTGATTCCCCCCAAAATGTTGGATTAAATTATCTGTTCTTCTTTGCGGTTTCTCAAACAGACCATTGCTTTTCCAGATCCCAGGGGATATAAGGACAAGTTCAGCTTGTGTAGTCCTTCACAATTTCCTTAGCTGACATGGAACTTACCTGCGGATGCATCATGTAAGTAGCCACAATACCTTGCAAGAGACTTCATACAAAGTCCTTCCTATGATTTCCTATGGGCATTTTAATATATATGGTAATATTTCCTTGTGTTTGCATGGCAGCCCTGGCTGCAGCAAGAACCCTGCCCTCCTACAACACCAATCTCACTTGTGAATATGCTACAAAAATTGGTGCATTAGAGCCAGATGTGACTGCAGAGAAAGGCAAAGGCAAGACATTGCATGAAGCACACACAGAAAAGTTGCTTCTGTGGTACATCAGCTAGGCTTTGTAACATCTTATTTGGGTTACAAGCAGCAATGAAAAACTGTGGGGAAAGGAGGGAGAAAGAAGGGCTTTCCCCATAGAACCAGACTGAACACATTTATCACTGGAACCAGAAAGTTAGTATTTCTGTTCTGCTGAAATTTGTTAGCTGTTTGAGGCAAGATTTTTCATGCAGTACTTCTACAAGAAAAGAAATAACAAAAATATAGGCTTGGCATTGGGAGCCACTAACCCGCAGGTGGAGGTGCCAATGTGTTCTTGTCTGCCTCAAAGTCCAAGGTAAGAGAGATGGAGGAAAGCCGCATTCAGTTCCCCATCTTTGCTGTTCTGTTTTGAAAACAAATTAAGAAACAAAATCCCTGAACCTTAGAAATCACCTTTATTTGTGCCTTTCCCTGTTGAAACTGTTTCACCAAAGCACTTCCTTAAATGATCACTGAATCTGGGGGAGATGATAAAAGATGGGTTTCAGCACCCCTTCCAGCACTCTGAGGTCTGATCTCCCCCATGCCACATACCTGCTCTAACCATTTGACCTACAGGGAAGGGGAATCATCTCCCTGGATGCGGGACACTCCCTTTGGAAAGATTTCTTTCATTCGTACTTGCAGAGGTGGCGTTTTTAGTGAATAAAAAGGTTTTGCCTGGATCTAGTTCTTACAATGTCAAATCAGCTGCCACTTGATGTTGGGGTTGAAGTGAGGTCCTGATCACAGCTCTTGCATTGCAGACAGACTCCCACATTGTGGAGTCTCATGCCACCAACAACAACAGATGATGAGGGTGGGACATGTTTTGCCCACCTTCTCTGCTCAGGCAGTTTGGATGAACTGCCAGAATGTGGTTCTGGGTTGGGTTTTTTGTTTGCCCCTCGTCCTGGTCCAGCGCTGGCCGGGGAGGTACGTAGTCTGGCTGTACTGGCACGCACATGCCGTCATTTTGACTCCTGTGGGTGTAAGAGAGGCTGACGTGGTTCGTTGGGATCACTGCTTTCTCTCTCAGGCTGTGCAGGGAGGCCTGTAGGCTAGATGCTGAGGGTCTTCCAAAACTAAGCCTCAAATCAAACACAGCAAATTAAGCTACGGCATATGCAACACATCATTTCAGTATTTATGTTTGCAGCCTCCAGCTCTGGTATCAAAAAGCCTTGGAGATGAGTGCAATAAATAGCCAGTTCACAGAGGAGTTGGCAAGATTTATCATGTTTACGATTCTGCACAAATAATGTTGACAGATTTTTTCTGATACAGAGAGAGCTCCTGCACTCAAATCACTGAGGAGGATTCGTCCCCAGCTAAACTCTGTATTGTTAGCTGCCTGTAATCCCTTGTATGCTGCGTTTTAAACACCGCTGTATAAGGGGCTTTATACAGACAGTGATTTTATGCTGCCCTTCTAAGATGGTAATCCTAGCGTTACATCTTCGGCTGGTGTTATATCACTGCAATTAAGTGATAATCATTACTGGCTATTCAATAGAGTTCTAAATGTGTATGATATGCTGCAGTAATTGAAACATGCGGAAAACATCCCATTAAATTTACAGTCTGAGGCTTTGGTACAAGTGCCATGGAATCAATTGGAAGTTTTTCCTTGATTTCAGTAGGAGCTGGATCGTGCCCAAATAGCGCAAAGCAGCCTCCCACGCTCCAGAACAAATACAGAGAGGCATATGGTTACTGTCAAGGGAACAGGTGGATATTCATATGGTTTGTAAAGAAGCTGGAGACAGCTTGTTGCATTTTGATAAGAAGGTTATTCCAGGCAACAGGAATAGTGTACAAACAGGGAGAAGTACAGCATGCGTGGCAGAGGCAGCAGAAGCAGGCATGGGATATGATGGGAAGCCTGACACAAATTTACGCAGGGCTTTGGAAATCAGGAGGAAAAGCTCAACAAAATACGTGGAAGAAGTGAATGGGAAACTCAGCATGTTCGAGAGCAAAGGGTTCTGTGGTGGTTTTTTTGGGGCTGGTGGTGTTTGTAGGGGATGGAAGAAGCAGGATGGTCCACAGGTGGGTGCAGCGGGGACAGGGCAGTGTCCTCAGCACAGAAGGCTGCACCATGGCTGCCGCTGAAATTTGCCCCCTTTCTCTCCCCTGCCAGGCATGTGGTTACAGGGAAAAGCAGCCAGGATGGTCCCCCTCACCCAGGGCACGGGGCTGAGCGGTGGCAGGGGTAGCTGGGGTTGTCACACCCAGCAGCAGCAGCCCAATGCGGCCCAGGCTTCATGTTGCTCACACCTCTGGGGAGCAGTCAGTAAGTGCACCAGGGGAACTGCCTCACTCATGCTGGGTTTGAAAACAAGATCTCCTTTCAGCCCCTGCTATTCAGCACAGCAGGAAAGCAAAAGCTGCTGATAGCAGAGATGAGATACAGCTTCAGTGGGGCAGAACTGGGCACAGGGACTCGTTCCTGCGCACTTGTCTCCACCACAAAGCTGGTGTTGCAGTCCTATGGGCACAAAGCGTGGTCAGTACAGCTCACGCTGAACATATTCAGCTCTGTCCTCTTCCCCAGGCTTGGAGCAATCTTTGTGTGTGCTGAGACAGGGTGGAGTGGGTTTGTATCAGCTCAAGATGGGAAATTGAGATAATCTCGGAAAATGAGCAAGTGAAGACATTTTTGTGCAGCAAACCTGAATATGGGCTAGCCTGTTGTGTTGTGAGATACTGCAAATGCTCCAAACAGAGCAAAGATTTGTAAGTGTTGTCATGCAGTAGATCAGAGATCTGCTAGAGATTTCGTAAAGACTATCACAAAATGTTCCATGTAGTAAACTGCAGTGCATAACTTCATAATGGGAGTGACTGTATTTTTGCCATTTGCAAAATGAAGGCAATAAAACATAATTAAAAATATTAAGAAGAATCCTGTGTGTATGAGAGAATTTTGTAACTGGAACTCCTTGTTTATACTTGCTCAGCAATTAAGCTTCTGTGATGCTAAAATAGGAATGTTGGAAATTTGAAAGTGCTAAATCACCACAATAGCAGTTACTCTTCTAAAGGATGTGTTTGGAAAGGTATTGAGAGAGATAACTGATCCTTGTTATCCTTATTGCTATTATCTTATTAACTTGGGAGTAGCTTGTAAGAGTCCTCTTGAGTATTTATCTGATATATTTGCCAACACCAAGGAACTATTTCTGCAGGAACAAGGCCATGTTTCTCCCAGAGAAAATGCTAATCGGTCACTGTTGTTAATATAGGTTGAAGAGAAAACCTAGCAAAGAATCCTTTCATAGTCATGCTGAGATGGCATGGAGGCATGTTAGTGTGAAGCTGCTCTTCTGTGCTCAAAGAAAGGTTCGAATCGCTTGTCTTTGAAACTACATTTTCATTTTTTTCTGACATTTGATGCTAAGAGCAAAGTGTAAAAGCTGATCATCCAACGGACTTTCATCTTGCAGGAATTCCTTGCCTATCTCTGTGAGAAAGACAGTCATAGCAAAGCAAACTGGCGAGTCCTGCGGCCAGTCGCACTGCCAGCCCACTCACCCAGGGTCCCTGCCACCCAGCACTGCTTGGGCACACGGGGCCTCGGGCTCAGTGAGGCCAGTCGCTCTTCCCAAAATAATAATAATTAACAATATGGGGCTTGAGATGGCCTGGCACGTACCTGGCTTAGGCTGATTTGTGTTTGCTTGTCATATTTACTCAGGCTTTTGTAGTTTCTGCGAGTAGCTGGGCAGCGCTACACAATAGATTGCATTACTTTTATTGCAAAACCATGCGGAACGCCAAGAAGCCAGCAGCTGTGGTTGGGAGGAAGCAGGCGCCGACAGCGCAAATAGTGCAGCGTGAGCTCCCCCTGCAGGCAGCCGCCGGGAAGGCCTGCCTTTCCCAGCCCTGCGCTGCCCTCTCCCCGCCATGCCACACGCTCTATAGAGCCTCTGAAAAAAACGCCCATCAGCAGTTTAAGCCTTTTAAAAGTCCAATAAGCACAGATCCCTGGAAGGAGATGTCAAGTGGGTGAGCACCGTCCTAGCAAAGTGCTCGGGGCCGTGGCTTTGCTAGGTCCTCAGCCCACCTGCACTGGGGTAGGTGCTGCAACCCCAGGGTACGGCAGTGAAGTCCCAAAACAAGTCCTCCTTCCCCTCCTGCTTTCTCTCTCGCCAGCAACAACGCAATCAGAGACTAAAATTGGCGTCTAGAATATCTTGCACAGTAAGCACAGCAAAATATTTACCTCGGAACTGCATTTCCATGAGGTGAAAGATTTGTGAGTTCCCGTTTGAAGGTAAATGATGCCAGAGGTGAGAGTAATGGATCAGGATTGGGTTAGTGATCCTCTCGGTTGGGAGGCAAGAAGAGGGCTTAACAGCATATTCTTACCAGAAAAAAACGTATAGATATATAAATGAAAACTTAAGGTAGCTGGAGTGTCAAGCAGGCTAGATAGGACCTATGGACCAGACTGGTGCCCTGACTGGTGTGAGATTGCGTGAGTTGGATGGCGAAGGAAAAGTGATACTGCACCCATACAAAATGTGATTAGTTAAATATATATATATTTTTTAATTAAAGCAGGACCATTATTTATGGTGTAGGTTACTGGTTCTGGCTATCCTCTGTCAATGCAGGAGACCTGCTACATGCCAAACTCAGTGCAGCAGTTCTGTGGGATGTAACTGGCACATGCAGCTCCCGGCCAGTTCAGCAGCGCAGGATCAGGTTCCACTCCAGCGCTGTGCACGGGACAGAGATGTCACAGGCGTTAATGCGGCTGCCAAGGCGGGGCAGCTGGAAAATGTTCTTATGGGGAACGTAACAGCCACACCGGGCCAACAGCTGCCAGCCTGGCAGTGCTGGGAGCGATCCTCCCTGGCAGGCTGGGTAGTTACGGCAGGAATCGCTGCGGTGGGCCTGGAGCATGGCCAACCCGCGCCGGGCCCGGTGCTGAAGGTGGCACAGCCCGGTGCCGTGCTGGCGGGGGGGGCACGGTGCGCGGCGCCCACGCGCGCAGCCCCGCTCCCGGAGCCCGGCCGCGGCACACTGCCAGGGTGACCGGCGGCGCGCACAGCCCCGGCGGTGCCGGCCCGGGTGCTGCGGGGCACCCCAGGAGCCCAGCCCGTGCCAGGGTGCTGCCGGCAGCAGCGGCCGCAGGCTGCGCCGGCGGGAGGCGCGCAGCGCGGCCCGGACCCGCGGCCATTCCCGAGCGCCGCCGCCCTCCGCTTCCCGCCCCGCTGCCCTCCCTCTGCCCGGAGCCGCGGCCCCTCCCGGCCGGCAGGGGGCAGCAGCTCACCTCCCACCCGCCGCAGCGCCCGGGCCCCAGGGCAGGGCCCGTGCCGCGGCCCCGCTCCCCGAGCTGCGCCCGCCTCGGGGCTTCCCAGGGGCGGAGGCGGGCGCCGGGGTCGTCCGTCGGGGCTGGGGGACGCGCCTGGCCCCGGCAGAGGTGGCCGCGGCCCCCCCGGTGGCGGCCCAGTGAGGGGGCAGCGGCCGCAGCTCCTGCGGGCTCCGTGGCCGGTGTGAGCGGGGCCGCTGCGGGGACCGCGCCAGCAGCAGGAGCTGCCCGGCCCCGTCCGGCTTACGGGAGGCGGTTAAACGTGCTTAAGCCTAACGGGTGACACGGTTCTACCTAAGCAGAGCAATATCCGACATCCATGATGATGAGACGGTACCTGCCCGGCACAGAAACGGCAGCTTTTTACTTCGTTCATCCCCAATGATTCCTTGGCAGACACCAAAATGTTCATTTTGATGCCCCAGACAAGCTGTCACTAACGGCTGGGGCTAGCTCTGGCAATCAGAAGAAGGAATTTTGGTTTTGAAAGGTTCGAGGAAGCTAAAGGCTGGCACCGTGGGGAGGAGGTTCGGCTCACAGCACCAGGAGATCTAAACGGTTGTTGCTGAAATAAAAGGCAACACGAGGAACAGGGGCGAGAGCTGTGTGAGACGGCGTGATCCTGCCCTCCACACTCAGCCCCTGGGACACCCCTTACCCCTCACTCTGTCGGGAATAACAACAGCAGCACTTTGTTCTCCTCCCGGGACTCTGCAGTGATTGCAGTGGGATTACATATCATCGCTGGGTTACAAACAACCCCACAGAAAAACAGGATTATGTGGTCCTAGTGGTTTAAACCGTTGGGAAGGACCAGCCTATAACATGAAAGAGACTTATTCCTGGAAATCGGGATTTCCTGAGGCCGGGCTTAGCAGAGCTCTTCCAATGGCACTGGTGTATGCTGTCCCCACCCTGCACCCCTGGCACGGCTGCTCTGCCACTGCCACGTGCATGGGGCCATGAGGGCACCCCACAGCATTGCTCCCTGTTCCCACTCGTAGTGCATGTCCATGTGAGTCTTTCCTTAATATACAGTATCAGGGCTTTGCACCATCCTGCTCAGGTGAATACAGCTGCAGAAACCCCCAGACTAGGCAATGCATTTTGCTGCTTCTGCCTCTGGTGTTGCTGGGGCCTCTGGCCAGAGCTCTGCAGGGCTAGTGGCACTGCTGCAGGCACTTCTGCGGTGCCTTCCCAGCTGCCCCCAGCACCTCCATGCCCTGGTGCACACAGTGGCCAAGAGAGGAGGGGCTGATCTTCCCACAGGACACACACTCAGTCTGGATGCCTGCATGTATCAGGTGTCCTGGTCTCAGTGAGCTCCTTTTCTGCTTCACTTCTGAACACCAGGAAAACCTTCCTCATTGTAATTTTTCCACCAGAGGCACTCTTCTTCTCCAGTGAAAAGGCATCTGACGCTGCTCACTTGGTAAGGAGGAAATTCTCCAGATACCCACATTTATCACCAAGTCCTGCTGTCCCCACAGCACCCCTGATTTGGTTCCCATCGTACACGTGGGCCACCAGCAGCTAGAAGGGACTCTCCTGTCAAGGTGCTTCAGCATTTGCTGCTTGGGACTGTGCCATTCATCAGCCTCCTTCCCCACTTCCCTGCTCCTGCATTAACCCACAGCAGCTGCCATCTCCACAGCTGAGTGTGGGGCTTTATTAGGGTTTAATTAACTGGTCCTCATCAGAGACAGACTATGCTGTGAGCAGCTGAGAGCTGCGTGCTGCCCCATGGTCTTAGAGATCATCTGTGGCCCTCCTAGGCCCTACCTGGACAGGGATGTGTATAAGATGTATAAAACTCTGTATCTTGGCATTTGTACTGAGGTAAGGTTGATCCTTCCAGAGAAGTTGAAGCCTTGCTTAAAGATTAATGATTTTTCTCTTCTCAAGTCACACGTGCTGCTGCTGCATCCCTGCTGGCCTGGGGCAGCAGGCAGTGTTGGCCATCTCTAGGCAAAACTGTGCTGAGGAAGCATAGTGTTATGTATAAATTACAAAAGCAGCATTTAGCATCTTTTCTTGTTTCCTTTATGTCATATAACATTGACCAAGTTTTTTAATTGATGCAGATTCTCAGGAGATATAGGTGAGCACAGCTCAGCTGGCTCCTGGGTAAGGTATTTGTTTTCTGGGAATCTGGTACTGTGTCTTAACTCCTTGTCTTCAGCACAGGGCTGGTAATCTTTTGTTGTTGAAGGACGTTGAAATGTGCTGTTGTTATTACTGATCTAATATTGCATGATTTGCAGATTCTGCCTCAGAGGTTTTAATCTCAGGTTTGCCTGTTATTTTTCATACATTTAGATAAATATTGTAACAAAGCACTCATTTGCTCTCTCATCACTAGGTCAATTGGAAGTCCTTTGTATGATGACTGTAGAGAGCTAGCTCTATGTTCTGTTTTAACATTATTAATTTTTCTGTGCTAAAAGAGTTGATTGTTGCTAAAAGCAGGGAATGTATTTTTCATTTGTAATTTGGATTCTTTTCATTGCAGAGTACCAATAAGGCACAGCATACCAAAAATAGCATGGACAGAAACAGTTTGGCTACTTAAAAAATGCCATGAGAGATTAGCAGAGTATACATAGACGCAAACCATATGCAGACAAGAAAGAAACAGGACAAATCAAAACAGTTTTAGCAGGTAAGCACCCACACAGCAGTATGTGTCATATATCAAAGAGGCACAGACTGTAAAACAGCATCCCGCAGTTTGCAAAGAGTAGAAAGTCTCCCCGTAAAAGCTTGATCGTCCTTCTTCTTTGGTTTCACAAGCTGTCCTGGATAGTGATTGCAAAATTGAGTTGTAAGCATCAAAAGGAGACTGGAGTCATCCTAAACCACGTCTGTAAGTTTTTTTGCAGTCCAGGAGGCTGAGAGTACTGAGCGTTTGGCAAATATGGGATTCCTGCTCTGTTGAAAAGTCTCTCTTTGCTTCATACATAGAACTCTTAGATATACTATGAGGTAAAACCAGATGGCACAAAGGCAATTCTTCTTTCCTCTCAGCTTCTGCAATATGGGTGACATTCCTGATTCCTGCTAGAAAATACTAAATAATACTAAAAAATAAGCCAATTGCTAACTGATTAAAACCTGATGGGAAAAACTGTAAAACCCATTTTTGTGTATATGCGCTATAGTAAGATAATAGGAGAGAAAAGTGGTAGTTATTATTTATGTATTTATCTAGCTTCCAACTGTTCTGTCTTTGGGGGTCTTTCACATTTTAATTTCCTGGAGTAGGTAGGCAGCATTGCTAGAGGCAAGTCCATACAGCCAGGAGGAATATGCAGTGCACTCTTCTACAGAGTTATTCCTTGTTTGATGAGTTTCCCAAACTGAAATGAAGGTCACTGACTCCCTGTGTGCAGGATGGCCTCCGTTTAGGGAGGGCATGACTTTTGTTACTACATGAAATGCAGAGGTGGCTACAGAATTCCTTTTAAAAGTTAGAATTATCCCCCTACCTTCTGTCTCCCAGTATCTGTGGGAATATACTCATGCCTGAGAGCAGCATTTCTCTCTGTTTAGTAAAGGCACAGCAGGGAAGATGGCAGGTGTCTTTCTAGGTGCCCCAACACTGAGTCACTCAGCTGACCCTGGTAGAAAGACCTGATGTACCACCTTAGGCTACGTCAGTCTGAGAAAGGGTTGGATCAGAGCCTGTATAAATTAAGGTCAATGCAGCTTGGAAATTCTGCAAAGCATTGAACAGCCTGGACTTACGTTGCTCCAGCTCCGAGACGTGGCATGGCAGGAGCAGGTCTCCAGTGCACGGGGAGATCTGGGACAGTCAGGGCTGCTCAGCTTACCGAGGCATATCCAAACCTAGCTCCTCCCTGGGTATGACAAGAACTCTTTAAATGCAATTAGGACTTGGGTTACAGGCTGGTTTTGCTGTGTAATTATTAGCATTACTGCAGCATATCAAACCTGGATTTCACTGGTGATCTGGTGGATAATCCTTACATGTGTGAAACAAAAGCCTGCTGCTCCGCCCTGACCTCAGCCATCTGCCTCCCACACCTGCACCCGCAGCGGGTAGAGCACAGGACTTTCCACCCCAGGTTTTGTTTGCAATATCTATTGTTTGCTGAATTATCTGCTTTGGTGAATACATGGCGTGAAATGGGCCAGGGTAAAGGAGGAGCCTTTTATTTCAGCCTTTAACCAGGGTTGAAGAATACTAGCAAAAATTAGCCAAAAATATTTGTGTTTCCTGCCAATCCCTCTCAGTGATTTCTTTCTTTTTCCTTCTTTTTCCTCCTCCAAGTTTCACACAAAGCTCTGTCTTTAGGATTAGCTGTCTACAGGCAGCTCTTTGTGTTCAGCTGAATTTAAGATTATGGCTGAGCTATAAAAGGGGAGAAAGGTGACACCGGAGAGTTTCTGGAGCAGTAAATCCTGAAATATTCAGGCCCATGACATTTTTGTAGCTGGCAAATGCTGAGCAAGGCATATCTGGTCGACGCTGAGGATTAAATGTGGCTAGATTTCACAGAAGAACCTGCTGTGAGTCTCAGGTTTGGGTGGCATCCTATGCATTGAAAGAGATCTTTCTGGTCAGATACTGAAATGCTGGTTTCATTTGCTGCTGTTTGCAGTGAAACTGTTGCTTGATGAAAATGCTCCTGTTGTTAAACCTCGCAGGCTGGAGAGCCGCCAAGCAGCAGAGGAAATGCAGGAGGGAGCATGACACCAGTAAGGGCCAGAGGGACAAACATTGTGCTGTTGTGGCATCAGAACCTGCTTATCACACATTTGTAGGCTTTTTGAATTCACTGGGAGGGAGTGGGAGAGGGTATTCCCACCTGTTATCCACTTTGGGCTGGGGATGGTAAAGGTTAGCCCTCTCTTACCCTACTGAGGATGAGGAAGTATTTGTCTAAGTCATCTGATGCTCTGCAGTGGCTCCATGGCTCAGTGCAAGGAGTTTGCAATTCACAGGAATAAACTGATGCACTTGCTGCTCTGACCTGCCCCATGCACTCCCTTCAGAGGAGGGGAGAGGTATAAATGCAGCTTTCCTCTGGTGCAAAGCCCCGTCTCCAGTGTCTGGATGCAACTGTCGGCATACGTGTCCAAAGCCATGCTTAATTTAGGTTAACAGCACTCTCTTACAGTGCAGTGACCACTACTATTATTTAGAGAGGGAACGGAAATGCTGAGCTACAAAGTATGCAGCAGGTAGCGGTTATCAAGGGAACCTGGCTCTGGTTGTGTGGAAGCTCATGGTTTTCCCAGAACTGTACGGCTGACGCTGGCACAGGCAAAGGTCCTTTTAGGGGAGAAGGTCTGTTACCCAGAAAGCAGGGCTAGAGCAAAGGGTGCTTCTTCCTGCTGGTTCCTGAACCTTTACTTCTAGGGCTTCAATGTCAAGGCCTTTCTGTGGAGGCCTCTACCCAGAGGACTGCTTGGAGGGATAAGTAACTCCTCGGAGAATGAGCTGCTAAGAGGTTTTACACTGGTCTCCAAACAGTCCTGAGCCGGTGATAGCGATGGAGTACTGGGATGTGCTTCGACTGAGGCGTAAGTACGTGTGTGTGTGTGTGCATGTACATCAGTTAACTGTCTGAAAAGGTTAATGGCTTGAGACTGTGCAAACCCAAGCAGCCTTATTCAAGTTCCAGTTTATCACTGGAACGGTTTTAAATCAACCACTAGTTAGACACATGCCTAAGTCACTGAGTTTGGATTCACAGACCTTGAGACAGATGGGATCTTGGGGGTTATTAGCCTGTGTTTGCCACAAGCTTCCCCACTGGAATTCTTGTGCTAGAAATCATACTTACACAAGCGAGGCTCATATAGGCAATAAATTTTAACTCCAAAATTCATGTCTTTAATGTTCAGAGGCAGCTTGAGATGTGGTTTCTCCCCATATCTAATGAGTGTTATTATGAGGAAATCTTCTACTTGATCAGATGCATCTAATGATTCTTTAAAAGTCTTTGAATGTATTTAACAGGGTACCAGAGCTCACCACAAATGGGAAGAGGAAAAAATTTATGAAGTCCGAGGCTTTGTCACCATGGTGACATCTATTTGAATTTAGAAGTTGCATCAGTTTGAGCTCACAAATTCTTCTTTTCCTGTCATTAAAGTCACACCTCTTATCCTTTCAGTTACCTCCTCTTCCTCTTCCTACCTCACGATGACTGCATTTAAAAACTAAATTTCCTTTCAAGATCAAAATACACAGGAGAAATTACCTCCATCCATTACTGCCTCCAGCAAGCTGCAACTGGTCCATATCTAAGTGGATCTTATGTATAAATGCAAAAAGAAAAAGTCTCTCTTCTCCCATGCCAAACATTTTAACAGCTATGATCAGATACGTCCAAATGTGAGAGGTCTTTATCCATCCTTTAATAATCACAGAGCTGACCACATTCACCCCTCCAGTGACTCCAGTGGATTAGGTGGAGTTCACAGCAGAGATGAATTTGACCTAGTAAGTACATCAGTGGTCTTTTAGGTTTGCTTTACGTAGCACGCAAAGAAGCTCTTCAAAGATTTGTGGTACAACATAACCTTGACTTCAACTCTAGTTTTAATGGCTACTTGGAAGATGACAAAGACCACACTCTTTGGGAGACTGCCGTAGGGTGAGAAGCCTCAAAACCACATGGCCAAATCTAAGCATAAGTGAAGTCTATGCAGCCCACACAACTGCAGTGGCAGCTGTCAGAAGTATGCCAGAGAAAGCCATGCTCCTGGCTGACAACTGGAGGGTAGACAGTCTGTAGCATAACTTAAAGGAAAAATGTTCCTTTGATGGATATCCAAAATTGGTGACTGCTTCCTTTCAGGATGAGCATGCTGTGCCTAGGGAGATGCTGATCATCTCTTGAAACGACACTGCAATCAGTGTGGATTGATGGTGTAACAGGAATCGTGATCCATAAGCAACGGCACTTACAGCACTTGGGTTTGATGAATTTGGGTGTTTAACTTGTCAGAGGGAGAAGCCAAGCTGCGGTTGATGGGTAGAGCTGGGATCAGATTTATCCGTTTGCTAATGGCTTTCTGGCCACTGAGAAGCTTGCTCTTAAACAGCAGAAATTCTGTCCTAGCACCTGATTTTCGAAGGAATTTTCTCCCTTGTACTGACCAGCATCACACATCATCCCTCCTGCCCAGTTTGTGCTCACAATCAAGTTCACTCTCAGTAGTACGTATTTTATTAAATTTGGCTGTGAGAATGTCACCAATTATGAAGGGAAAAGCAAGAGTGAAGGTTAGGGGGGAAAGGTGAAGGTTAAATTCAGACATTCATGAGTTTATGGGGCAGTTTGTCCTCAAATCAAAGCCAGGCATTCATGTCAAGCTATGTAAACAGGAATAAATGCTCATGTGAAACTCGCTTAAGGAGCAAAAAACCCATAAGAACGTTTGCCACAAAATATGTGCTTTCTTCTCCTTTACCCTTTTCTTGGCCCCAGGCAAGGAGATTGCTGAGAGCATGTTGCTATCCTGGACAATGTGATACCTCTAGAGGTAACGACAAAAAATTCCTGGCAACAGATGCACGTTCACGCTCAGAAGGCTCACTGAGCATGAGCACAGGCTGCACACTGGCTAGCGTAGGATCCCTGAGCAGAGGCATGTGCTCAGTCCCGGGGTAAGGACACATCCTGGTCCTTCTTGAGGTGCCCAGTGATGTTTTTCCTCAGTATCACTCTAAAAGTTTAACTCAAGATAAAGCTTTGGGAAGGAATAAGAAAACTGGTAAGAACATTTTTTAAAAAGCAAATTAATCTCAGATCTTCAGCTACCTTTTATTTACCAAACAGAAGAAGTTTCCTTGTGTGATACATTTCTTAAATTATAGGTTTCCTATTTCCTGGCATCCTAATAAAGTCTAGATGAATGATGAGCGAGTGTCTGCTGGGAGAATGAGTAAACATCTCCTACCGTCTGGAATGTAAGACAACTACTGTCTTATCCTTTGTTACAGGTTGTTAAGATAAAATTACCCTATATATCAACAGCACTGTCAATGAAATTAGAAAGGGCATTCTACCTCCAAGCTGCCTGGAGGGTTTGAGGAGGGAAGGCAGTCCTCCTCTGTTTGTTTTGGTTTTCCATTTGCTATGAAAGAAAGAAAAGGGTTTTGTTTTGGGTTTATTTGGCTTTGCTTTGTTTTCTAATGCAAATGAAAAAGAGGAGAAAAGCCAAGAAGGATGTGCAAGGCAGGTTCTGGATATTTCACCAGCTGTACGGGCAGCAGAGGAAAGAAATTGTGGCTTGTTGAAAATCCTGGGATAGCCTGAACTGCAGTGGCAGCAAAGCTTGGGGTGCAAAGAGACCCTGCAGCTGTAGAGGTTGCTCCCACGTAGGACAGATGTCCCTGAGCTAAGAGCACTTCATCTCTCCTGGGCTTTTGTCCCCCAGCAAACACATGCTCTGAGCAACTTTTGCCTGGGGTGCAGTGTCCTTAAGGGTGCTCTCCCACAGGGGATGCTGGTGGCCAGCAAGCAAGGAGCTCCCCGGGGTGTTTCACCAACAGCACCTCTCATTCAGCGCTTGAAAATCCCTACTGTCAAATGTGGTTAAACATAACCAGTGGGTTGAAAAGTTAAGAGGTCTTGGGCAGACAGAGGCATACGTGTGTGACATCCCCCGGAGCCTCATTCACATAGGAAGCGAAGCTGACAAGGAACACTTTCCAGACAAGTGTCGTCTTTTCAATTATTTTCAATTTTCTTGAAATAGCAAAGGCTCCTGGGGCAATGTGTGCAGGCTTTGCTTTCTCTAATGGGTATTAGCTTGCGCAGTAGGTCCTGCTGGTGGTGGGCCCAGGGCGCGCAGCACTGTCCTTCCCGTTGTCTGTCTGCAACTGCTCGGGAAGGCAAAGCCAGTCCAGGCTCCCCTGTTCACACAACAGCTCTCCTTGCTCCAGCCTTGGCCCCTGTGGTCCCAGGGAGGCTGGCTACGGAGTAGGGAAGGGTGTAGATCAGCTTTGAGCTGAAACAATGGGAGGGGAGGTTTAGCATCTGGAGAAAATAATCTGGATTTTTGAGAAGACCCGATCTAATCTGATTTCTAATTCAGCTCTGGGAAGTGCCTACACATTTGGTGTTTTCTCTGGATTTCTGCAAGGCACCTCTCAACCTCAAGTTTTCTCTTGTGGTTTGCCCCGTTTCTGTTTCCCCACTCTCTCTCTGCTGCTGCAAATTTGTCAGCTACAGTTTCAGGAGCACCCTCTTGCACACCCCTGTAATCTACTAATGTGTCTGGTGTCTTATCAAATCTTGATGCTGTTGCAGTTTTACTGGTTTTCAGAGACAAGCCACTGGAGATACACTTCTCCTAGAAAGCGGTTTCTGGAAATGTGAGTCTCGCGAGTGTGCATTGCCAAAATACTAGAAAACAGTCTATATTATCTGCCTGTACTCAGGAGAAATCCAGTGTTGACCTGTTTTCCTTGTAATTAGGCTGTATTGCCAAAGTAATTACCTGGTTTAGACTTGTTATATTAATTGTCTTCAGCTGTCACTACTTTTGAATCCTATAGTTGTTGAGAGTGGGATCCAAAATTTAAATCCCATTGCCTGTACTCCACAGAAAATTAATTCTCTGCTCCAGACACCTCCTGCAGATGATCCCTGTGCTCCAGGAGGTGATGAAGACCAGGTGTGAAGGGCCAGGGCCCTTGTGCAAGTCAAAGATAGCCTCATCACTTACGTGTTCTCTCTTGTATCCCTGTCAGCTTCTGTCACGATGTCACTCCTTTGCCTTTTTGCCTTCTCTTTCTCTGTTTTTACCACACACTTTGTTTTGCTGCTTTTTTTTTTTTCTTTTTCAAAACAGTGGTGTGGGTTTTTTCATTTTTGAAACTCAGACGTTTCACACAGAATATTTTTTTATCTGAAATCAGAAAAAAATGTAACTGAACACCGGAGAAAAGCTGGAAATAGAAAGCTGAACTTGGGTGGAAAATGCTTTCAGATTTGCAAAGCATTCCTTGGTTTCTGCCGTCTCATCTTGTAGGGTGTCAGAAACTTTACATGTCACTCACTCTGTCATGTACTTACAGATGTGTGGACACACATATACATATGAGAATTTTCTCTGACAAGCTGTAGGGCTTTGCTACAGATTTTCCATCCCTAACCATGTCAAGAAGAAAATATCTTAGTGCTCTATTCACAAAATACTTTTGGCCTGCTTCCATTTGAATGTTATGCTTGTTTGCATAGGCAATTCATAGGGGAGTTCATAAAACCTCTTTTTGCCTGAATTTGTGAATGTCTGCCCACTGCATGGGCTTAAAATGAAATCACATTGGAAAAGGGACTGTTTCGTGATGCATACATTTTGCACGTATCCTTTAAATAACTCAAGATATGTTTTGAAAGGAGGATGTTTTTCCTATGGGCTGAAGGACACGTTTGTACCACCTACTAATTTCTTCAGCTCCAAAACATCACTAAGTAAATAGTTGAGGTTTTTGCCAACTCAGTGTTTCCAGCACTTGTGTCTTCCCCTTGGAGAGATCCCTCATTAAAGGACAACCTCTTACTTAATTCCTGCTGCTTAGTTCCAGAAGGAAACCCTTCTCCTACCTCTGTTTTCAGTCTAATACTGTGATAATGGGGACAAAACTGCTTTTCGCAGCCCCGCTGCCCAGCCTCGTGCCGTGCTGCCAATAGCAGCCAGCACAGAATGGGTGTTTGTCTTTATTAATCACACACACACAATCTGCAACCTGAACTGTGTACAGAAATGAATGGAAAAAGCGCAACCTGACCGCAAAAGTATTATTTTATAAATAAGGTCCTTTAGTAGTAGTTAATTGGATACACATTTTGCTAGATTCATGGAACATTAAAAACTATCATATCCAAATTGACTGACTGAGTTCATGTTACATCTCCAAATTACCAATGGCCATTTTGCCTTGCAACATCAGACCTTGGGTTCAGAAATCTAGCTCGAGGGCCTTTTTTAAGTACATGGCGCTTTGCTTTTTTTTTTTTTTTTTCTAATAGAGATTGATTTAGTGTATGTTTAATGGCCCCATAAATCACTCAACATGCCCAACTCACATACAAATTCTGCCAAAAAAAAAGTTTTCAAGGAAGCAGATGCCTTGTTCTTGGAACCAATTTGCCTTGCTCTTTGCATGTGCATGAACCCACCATTTCAAGATCCTCCTTATAAAAATGTTCTGCTCTCCCAGGTCTGAACATTGGTCACTTTCTCTGGGACTGCTTTCTTACTATGCCAAGTTAAACTTGGGTGATTCCCCTGCTGTGCCCGTTCTGTTCTAGTGCCTTTTAGATCTGCGATAAATAAATTCATTGTGCATTTCAACAAGAAGAAAAAGAAAAAGCCGGAGTTGCATTGTGCTTGCTCTTGTGAAGATCTATTGTGTGCAAAGTAGTGTGCTATCAAATGGCGTAGGTCATTTTTCATTACCCCACTGAGGATGCAGCTCAAAGCAGAGGATTATAGAAACTCATTTCCTTTGGTTAAGGAAAAAAAAAAGAGTTAACATTCAATAAACTCAAGGGCTATGACGCAATGTGGCCCTCAGAACCTTCCGAGCGGAGCTGTTAATAGCTTCCTTTCCCAGGACGCGGGTTTGCCCCATTCACTTATCGACTTTGATGCATTAGTAAAAGAAAATATCAACCCCTCATAACTCTCAGAAATGATACAATACATCACTTGAAAGTAAGCTAGGATCAACACATTGTTAACTGTTTGATCTTTCGAGTCAAAATTAATGATAGGTGTTTTGCACACAAAAAAAATGAATGTTAAAAGCCTATTTAAGCTAACTAAAGACATCCATACAACATCAGGGTTGAATTGGAGGTGATTTCCTGCAATGCAGCTGTTATAAGTTTATCAGTCTGCGGGTGGCAGTAACCAGTAATCATAACCAGATTGCAGAAGGGTGGGATGGAACTTATCTTTAAATAGATTATCTAACTAGCTAACTAACTAACTAAAGCTGGTTGAAAACTAAGTTCACGGTATTATTCACCAGAACACCCAAGGGTCTGGGAGAAGCCAGTTTTCTGTGTATTTTAAAGAAATGAAATGATTCTGAAGGTTTAACTGCTAGGCAGGGAGAAACCAAGGTTCATGATGATTAACAGCAGACCTCCTGTGCTCTTGTACTCGCAACATTTACACAATAACGATAGCTAATAAGAAATGGCATTAAGAAATGACTTCAACTTTCTCCGCTGAGATGTTGCCATAGGCTGTTGATGAACTTTTAGCTCATTCTCTTGTGACATGGAAAGGAAAGATCTGAAATGTAGCATATATTTCAAGCAGAAAAGCAATTGAAAAAATTCCAAGAAATCTCTGAAGAGCCAAAGAGAAGTGTTGCACTGTGAGACAATGCCTCTGGACAATTACAGACTGTTAGTTTTAATGCATCTCGAATTGCTTCCGTCTGCAGCTAATCTGACCACTGGAAACAGTCACTTTTGCAATGCCCTTTAATTTTTCTGATTTGCGTGTGGGCGGTATCTGTTGGTATTAATATGAATGTTTTCCGGATTGAATTAGAGAAAACAAGACAAGCTTTCAAAGTAGCGTCAACTTATTTTGAGAAATGTGAACTCAGGAGCGTGTGTGAGGCAGCGGCAAACCATGCAGATGATTTAGGTCTGTCCCAGATCGCTGTCACACAGACGCGAAAAGGAATGACAGAGAAGTCCCACTAGATCCTCAGATCTCCTCAGCAGCACTTGACAGTCTCTTTAGACCTCTTTGTTCTTAATTTTGCCAAATACTTGGCCCTTCCTGGGCGCTACTTCAAGGTGCTCCAGCCCCATCCGCTTGCAGCCAGCGGGGATACCCCTATTTCCTAACTCGCTGACCCATGCAGACCCACTATTTTCTATGAATGAATGAATCCCTTAAACAGTTAAGGAGCGAGCCAAAATCTTCTTCCATCCCCAAAGTCAGCCGAATACACGCTTTGTTTTTAAACCAACACAAGTTTAAAATAGCTGCTGTGTAGCCTTTCCCATCGCTCGGCGCTGCCTCCTGCACACAGCCACCTTGCCGCTGGCTTGTAGGAGCTGTCTGATGCCTACACTTAAACCTCGTTTCTGGAAACTGCGGGTCCAGGGAAGTTCAAATTCACTTTTTTATGGAGAACAGACTGAAAAACGGCAACGACATTTTAACATAGAATTCTGATAAGAATGAGTATGTTTTTAAAAATCCTTCACACAGCTTCCCTTCAAATTTTGACAGTTTAAACCTAAGAGAATTCTTCCCTGTGTCTGACATCTGTACTTTATTTATACAACACCTTTTTTCATAGAAGTTTTTTGATTTCAGGGGTGTTTTTTAGTAGAGGAAAAGCAAATCGCTGATAAATCTGAAAACTTAAAATATATTTCGATTAAGACACTCAGCCATTTCCAGGGTTTTTTTGGTTTTCTGAATCTTATTCAACAAAACCTCTTAATTATTCCTCCATAGTCATGGAATCAGCTTACTCCCTTCTTCTCCCTAACAGAACTATAAAATCCTCAGCTGGCAGATCTGCCTGTACGCCAGGCTGTGAGATGTGACACATCACAAATATCTGGAGAGGGTAAATTTTCCATTCAACAAAGCAGCAGAGGGAAAGCAATTTCATTGCCTATGTGAGGGCAGGTGGATGGTGACAAACACTTTTCAATTTTTTACTTGCTATGTGTTTTCCCGGTGGTTATTGCTTTAGTTCGATTACTGGTCTGGGACAACTGGACTGGGCAGGACCTATGGTCACTCATTGCTTGCCCCCATGCCTACCTGCCCACTGGGTGTGATTACTCCTTACCAGGCTCCTTGGCATAATCTGTGCCCTCCGGCATGCAGTGCCAGGGCTTTGCATGCTTTACAGCCCATCTCATCATATCAGCTCCTTTAAAAATTCTGCCACATCTGCAAAATAAAAGATTTTACAGACAGGGAAACCGAGACATTGATGTGTGATGCCTCCTGCCCAAAGTTACGGGCAGTGGATGGTGAGAAACAGAGCTCAAGACTCCAGATCCAACTCCTTCCATGTCATACTCAGTTATGCCTTGTTTAAATTACAGAAGTTAGCGTAGCAATTATCAAAGTTCAATATAGGAACTTTTTCTGTAGCAAGCTCTGAAATACTCTGATGTGTTAATCATCTAAGATATAGTAAGGGCTGTGTTAAGGCATGGTTTAACACAAGGCTTAGACTGTTTGAACACAGCCTTGTGAGAGTGTGGGAAATGATGCTGATCATTTTAAACTGGAGGAAAATCTATATGCAGAAAATAGAGGAATTAGTAAACAGCCAGTTAAGCAGTCCAGCCTACTGTCACTCTGTCCCTGCTGCATTGAAAAGGGCTGAATCCCTAAATGTGGAACCCAGATGCAAAAATAACAAACACCACATTAAAGTGATGCTAATCACACAAGCTGTGGCTCTAGAGGAAGATGTGGAAGCGCTTGGGAGGCTGATACAGGACTGGGGGAAGATAGCACAGCCTATTTTGAATAGCATGAGGAGAAGAAGGTTTCTGTGCCTCTACCAAACCTCCTCATGCACAGCCTTGGGCACATGAGGCCATGCGCGTATGCCCACACGCACAGGCAAGGCTCCCAGCCCCTCCGCAGGTGGGGGGGGGCCCCCAACCTTCCAGACAAGCTTGGGAGGGTACTGTCTTGGGAGCAATCCTTACTACAAACCAGCCATGGGATGTGAAAAAAAATCTCCCTTTTTTACACCAGGCTTTTTTGCCAGGGACCCAGCGCAACACTAGAAACACCCCAGCTGCCCGAGTGGCCACGTGCAAGCAGCCCAAGCCCCCGCTGCGAGGCGTGCCTGGCCCCCCGCCTCCCTTTGCAGGTGCTAGGACAAGCCTGGCTGCAGGAGCCCCCCCAGTCTCCACAGCAAAGTAGGGCAGAAGGTCCCTCCGCAGCAGGGCCAAGCGTGCAGGTGGCTTCTTGCAGCCAGCAAAGGAGCCTGTGAAAAAGCTGTGTAATGGCACAATGCAGTCAGGTGAAGGTGAACCCCAGCATGCACTTAGTAAATGGTTGGTTGCTTCATTAATGAGCTCTCTGGGGCTGGAGCCTGAGAAGAGCAGATACAGGCTCCTCCATACTTAAGCTATACCACCTGGGGGAGAGGAAACGATGCCTTGTGATTGAGAAAAACCTGATGAGTAAATTATCAACAAACAAGGTGAAAATCAGAAGCTCTCAGAAAGGAGTTACAGGACTTTGAACTAGTTATTGAGGAATTGACCTGAGAGCTTGGTGCTGGAGACCTGGTTAGAAAGGGGAGGGTTTGTCTTGAGAAGGTGAGTGGTCTTATGGTCTCTGGTGTTTTGGTGACCGCAAGAAGGTGGGAGTTTTCCTTTCCCTGGAAGGACAAAGTGCTGGTGCTACCTTGATGTTGCAGCCTGCTTCCCTTGAGAAGACTCTGCATGTGGGAAATGGATAAGGTCAGCTCTGGTACTGGAGAGGTAAGCGTTATCTTTTGTACTCCTAGATAAGTGGTATAGTTGTTCAGAGTGACTGCAAAACGTGGCAGCGTGGTTGATTTGGGGCTATAGCTGGAGTGGCCAGAAGCGGGGTCTGGAGGAGCCCAGTCTTGGGCAGGGCTGCTGCTGTGTGGGACGCAGCAGAGGAACAGCATCTTCCATCACTATCTGTTGGTCTTCTGCCAGCCTGTTTATGAGTCTGGTAGCAGAGTTTTGGGATGTTGGGGCTGATCACTGAACAGATTGCAGCTTAAAATACAGTGTGAGCCCTGTGAGAGGAGTTTCTGTGTAGTGTTTTGAGAGTAATGTTATTTGAATTATGATTTAAGTGCTTGATTTGCTCTAGCTTCACCTTCTTCTTGGCCACGGCCAGCCCTGTGCAAAAGCAAGTCAGGCAGTTGCCTTACTTGCTGTGGCAAGCAAAATCTGTCTGCTGGCTGTTTGATTTGTGCCTTGTTCTGCTGCTACCCTCTCTGCTCTACTCACCACCAGGGTTGAGTGCAATGCAGAGTAGGGAGAGGGTTCCTACAAGCTCTTCCCACCCTGCAGGCAAAATAATCCTGAATTTTGAATTATTATTTTTTTTTAAAATTTTGCTGCTGTAGAATGAGCTTATAATTCTGAGGAAGAACAAGTGTTGCTTTATCCATGTAGGGGACCAAAAGCATTGCTTGGAACACAGGGTGCAGAAACAAGAGTAGGAAGTGATGCTCTGTCTTTGAAAGCTGATTTGCTCTTGTCCTTGGGACAGCAGAGCTCAGCCTGTCTGGCTGCAGTGACACTGCTGGTTTGTGCCCCAGCCCTGGGCGGGATGTGGTGAGCTTTATCTCAGAGCAAGCTGATTCCAGCTTTCTGAGTAATGCTGGCTTATTGGAATAAGCTTTCCTTTGATCTTGCAGACAGAACTCCACAACAGCTGCTCTGCAATAGATAAAGACAGCCCCTCTCCAGGCTGATCGCACTTGGAGATTAATTCTTGGGATGCACAACAAAGGCGGCAGCCCAGAAAGGCGAGACAGTCCTCTCGGTGTGCACACCTGCAACTGGGACAGCGGTGCTGGGGAAGGAAGTTGTCTGCTTGTGTATCAGGCCTGTAGCATACTAGGTGTGATATACGTGGATGAACTTCTGCTTTGTCTCTCTCTGCTATATACTCACAACTGTTTCCTCTTACGGAGACTGGAGAGAAATGCTGTTCTTGCCTGTTAAGCCTGGGACACGTATGGTGAATCTGGAAGCTGCTGTAAAGATTTCCCCACCCCGGCCCATTTTAATGGAAATTGCTTGATTACAAACTCTTAAAGTTTTTTACTAAAAAGTTCTTAAAATTTGTTATTCCCAAAGGACTCACTGAAATGCCTCTTTGTGCATTACTTAAATATTGCTTTGGTCTTGCAATAGAGAACGACAATGTTCACTTGAGATGGGTGTTTTCTGGCAATGTTGATTTTGGGCTTCCTGCAGGGATCACAAAAACCTGTTGGATGTATGTATTTTCAGTAGGAAAACAGCTCTGCGTTCTCCTCAGAGCTTTTGGAAAGGATGAAAAATATTCTGTATGGATGATGACTGTTGAGTGTGGGTCACCATGAGTCCAAGCACTGGTCCTTACCAGGAATCCCCTATCTCTGAATGGGCTATCCAACAGCGAAGGGCGCCTATTTAATGCCTGGAGCAGGGCTGGTGTGACTCGTGTTGCTCCTTGGCCTTTGTATGTCACACCTTTCTTGGCACTCGGGGATGTTGTGAGCTAGGATTCCCCTAACAGCGACACCATCTCTCCCTGTGAGGAGCAGGAATTGGATTTGGAGGCTGCCAGAAGTGTGGGTGAGACTGTGGAAATAACCTTTGCCTGTAGCTGAAGGTAGTCAGGAGCAGTGGTGGACATGACTTCACTGTGCCCACTGCTCAGCATGAGTAACCCGTTCCATGCATTTCCATGCCAACCATTAATTTCCAGATGCAATGACTAGCACGGTATTTTCCATTTCCAGATCTTGTTTGTACTGGCATGATTTAAAATACTTTGTAATTACAGTGGTTCCTATAGTCAAACTGCTAGAGCGATGCACGGTGCTTAGAAGTTTCTTCTTTAACTAGCAATTTCAATAATGACAGTAATTCAGATAATCTATCTTTGTGGCCTTGTGGCTTTCAGAAGTATAGGGATTTTTTTTTACTTTTTTAGAGATGTAGCCTTATCTCTATATATAGCTCAGTGGATATCTGGTATTCTAGATGTGTTAAAATAAACTCGACTGAGAATTTCCAGTCCCATTGCCACAAACTTTCTGGTGTTGCTCTTCACATTAATGCAACCAAGTAAACGTGGGAGGAAATGGATGGGGAGAGGGGCAAGCTTGGCAGGCTGCTGTGGGCACTGGCTGCTTATATTGCCAGGCAGCTCTGGGGGGCGGGTGCACGCCAGCAGCATCCACTCTTTAAATTGTTAGGTGATTGTGAACGGGCTGGACTTCTCCCCTGAGCGAAGCAGGCTAGCTAGAGGTGAAAGAGGCCAGGGCACAGTGAGAAACCCAGGGTGTTGGCACTGAGGTGCACATCTCTGGGTGTGAGGGGTGGGCTGTCCCCAGAGGGACATGCTGGTGATGCCTGACCAAGCCCTGAGCTTGCTTGTGCCTGCTACCCACAAGTTAACAGTTGAGATGGGATGTGGCAGTGTCCTCTCAAAGATGAGGTGGCCTCGATGGGTACAACTTCAGGAGCAGTTGAGCTTCATTTTGGCCACAGCTCACAGCACAGTAGAGTGGGCAGCCAGATGTGACAACATCCTATTGAACAGGGGAAATCCTTCAGTTTTGGGAAGATGGCCGAATCCCAAAGCTGCTCTCGTTTGCTGGTTATGTCTACTGCCAGCGAAGATGCTCCTAAATTACTTCTGGGAGAAACTGGTCAGGCAGATCAGAGGCAGACATCTCCCTCGGTGTGCAATTATGTGTGCTGCTTGCTTTGAGAAGAGGCCAAAGCAAATGGGAAGTAGCGATTAAGGTAGGCACCAGCAACAAAGACCTAAAGTATAGGGCATGGTGTTTATCGGTTGTCAGTGTACAGAAAAGGCCTCTCCTTAATTTGACTGAAGATAGAAGAGCTGTAGCCCAATATTTTTGTGTATTGATCGAGTAACTGTTATTTTTCTCAGAAGATCTTCATGTGTAGAGGAGGGTGGGAGGGGCAGGTGTTGATTAAATGTAAACTCTTCTGCAAATGTGTGTGTGACCTCTGGCAAGTTGCTCATTCTTGCCCTCCCTTCAGAGACAGGGAACAGAGGTGGAAAGGTTTGCCATGCTTCTGTCCAGTTAACCCATATATTTTCAGCTAAAGGCTTGACAGAACTGGGAGATCCCAAGCCTAGACCAAGCCTTAGGGTCGCTACTGTCATACTGACAATAAATCAACCAAATTCACTTTTTCAAAGTCTTCAGCAGTAGAAGCAGTAGGTGCAGTCTGTGATATTCTGTGACCACGTAGCACACTGAAGGTTGCAGGAAAGAGCTGTTGAACACGCAGCATGTGACATCCAGGATGTGCTTGTGTCCATAGTGTCTGTGGGAAGTCATGTGTTTCCTTTTAAAGCAATAAAACCTCACTGAAATCTAGCTGAATTAAAAATCCACATGTAAACAGGTATCAACAGTTTTCTTTGTGGTAACTTATGTATAGGGTTGTTTCTGCCACTTTCCAGAGATCTGAAAGCTAAAGCTAAATCAAATTAAATACTGTTATCGTCTGGCTCTGGAACCAGGGAGCCTTAACAGATGCATCAAAGCGCAGGTGGCAGCGGGACCAGTGAGGACCTAATTGCTTGTTTGTGGCACCTGTACATGCATGCAGGGAAGTGCTGTGGAAGGTGTTTTGGAGATGTAACAAACGAGTTGTTGGGTATGTTCCACTTTTCTCCATGAGTGTGTAACTTGAGGTTAGCCCCATCAGCAGAAATAGTCTGATGAACAGAAATCTGTTGTCTGGCAAAAGGACAGTGTGCTTATATTTGGGGGGGGGGAGAGGGGAGAGGGAGGGGTGTTTTGGGTGTGTTTTCCCCTCCCCTCTGCTACTTTCTAGTCTTTGCTTGAAGCTGTTGTAGGTTTTGAAGCCTTCTTCCAACCCTAGATGGGGGTTCAACTCAGTTCTTAGGGTAGTAATCGAGTTGGCTTGCTGTAATTAATTATATGTACATACGTGTTTGTATTAGAAACATGTAAACACATACGTATATGGCTGCAAGGGTACCCAAAGCACAGCAGTGGTGAAGACTTGCCAAAGCAGGCTAAGAGCTGGAAAAAAATCAGGCAGTTTGGGAAGATGGGTTGAAATTGGTACTGGAAAATAAACATCAGAAGGGTTGGAGCCAGCTTATTTGCAAGTGCTGAAAGAACTGCCTCTGCTTGCCTCTCCAGTGTTTGGTCCTCCTCCCTGCAACCATCAAGTACAGTCACTGGCTCCCCATCAACCTGTCTTGGATGTCTCCTTCCTTGCTTATGTCCAGTGGACCTCCGTGCTGTCCGAAATCCCTTCTCTCCTAAACAACGTTGCAAGACTCATTCTCTAACAGTGTGATCCTTGATGCCATCAGTTTTATTAAGGGCCTTAGAGGCTTGGTAGCCTGTAGCCAAGTTTACTGTTTTCCCCACCAGTGAGAGCACTATACCTTGCTACAATCAAGAAGCAGTGGGAACAGCAAAGTTCATTAATGCTTGCTTTGTCAATGAGAAATAGGAAGTATTGCCTTCAGCCTCAGAGCCCTATTCAAAAAAATGTTGCCTTTGTAGTAAAGGGGGGCCACTCTGCCACTAGATGGGGGGCTCTATGCCTCTGTCTTTGTCTAGTAAGTGCTTCTGCTGTACGGACATCAGCATCCCAGATCTCTTCTTGAAAGCCTGTAGTTTAAACTGTTCTTTGGTAGTTTGCACTAAAGGTTTTTAATTTTCCCCAGTGTATCTGCAGAATAGGGATGTCATGTCTTGCTTGTGGTACGGCGAGGGGCCGTGGAATATCTGTGCTGTGCTCTTACAAACCTAATATTGATCCTGTGTTTGACTGATCAGCCAGGGACCGACCTAGATGATGACAATCCTTATGATCTGTTCCAGCTCTCCATTTGCTGAGTATCTTTCAAGAGGAGGTAGGTGAATCATGGACTTGATACTTTCCTAGTCTTCTATCCCTTTTTGTAAAGGGAAGGAGGACACATCTGAGGAGTTATCAGAGTATGTTTAATATATAGTCTGGAAATTAAGCAAAAGCAACTCCAGTATCTTGCAGTGTCAGTGGAGATGTTTTTCTTTTCATTTTCTGAGAGGTGCTGCAGTAGAAAACCAGATCTGCTTCCTCAAAGACTGTCACTCCCATCTGGAGAACATAATATTTGACCTGTGGGCTTAATTTGCTGTCAGTCTCCTACAAATCCCAGGAAGGAATCTCCATCTCTTTACTTGAGGCTGTTACCTCTTGCCCAAACAACAGGTTTCCCAAGGCTTATTCTTGAGCCAGATGAGAAATGTGAAATAAATGAATGCAAAATACAATCTTCTTCATTTTTAACTAATACCAATAAAAATGCTTTGGAGAGAGAGTGCTTTTCAAGTGCTGATTAATAGGATTGTCATTGCCACTCTGCATCGCCACTGTAGAGGAGGAATCAGGCTGCAAAGTGCAGTGTGCTGCTGAAGACATGTCTGTCTCTGGTTGTGATATTTTTTTAATCTAGCATCTTGTTCTCAGCTGCTAGTAGAAACAGGAAATCTCTGAAAGCTGGGAAGAGCTGATACAGTTTGTGCCTTGAATCGGTTATGCTTTTCCACCTACTCCTGTGAAGCTGGAGCTATTGCTTCTGAGCAAAAATCCCTCCAGCAGCTCTCAAGAGGGAGCTGGCTGCCATTCCTGACTAGACTGAAATGGTTGCAAGATCATGACTGAGTGACTGAGGTGGTGGGGGATATCTCAGCCTAGAGTTTAGACTTCATTCCCAGGCACACCAGCCTCATGGAAGTCCTATACTGCCTTGTCTCATCCTTTTCTGTGGACCCAGTTGCAGGACTCTGGGACCCCACTGTACTGTCTCTGTCGAGTGTGGTCTAAGAACATCCCCACTAGCATGGACTTTGTTTTTTTCCTGCAAACCAAAGATACCAACTTTTCAAAAATATCTGGAAATAAACAGTTACATGATCCACTGAAATTCTTAACAAAGGACAAATTGAATCCTTCATGCTGTGTAACAGCCATAAATAAAGGCTTTATGGCTGAGAAGTCGTAGGCAATGTGCCAGCAAAATCGGATTTATTCCCTCCCCACTGCCTGCAATATAAGTGTCTGAAAATGGGGGTTCCGAGGGCTGTTCTGACACAACGTTAACTGCAGCTTCTTAAACCAGACTCCCTGCCAGTATTTATAGTTCACATTCTGTGCGTGGTATGTGTGTATATAACTGCACCAGCTTTTACAGTTGATTTCTCAGTAGTCATGTGAAACCAAAACAACTGATGGGCTGAACTTGGAATCACTTGTGCACTTTTCTAATTTAAAAAAGAAAGGAAAAAAAAAAAAAGTCTGCCTTGCTGTTAGGAAAGAGATTTCTTGATTAAAGTTGCTCCAAGTCGATGTTGGCCCAACCTCTGTAGAGTGTCATGTTCCTTCACCCCAAAACCACTGGCTGGGTTTCCAGGGGAACCCTGCAAGATGGATTTCAACACCTGGTTGTCAGTTGCAAAGTGTGTAGCTGCATGCTTTCTTTTCACAAATGGTTGGCCCTACCTCCACTTGCTGTCCACTCCTCAGGAGTGGTTTAGCCCTGAGGTTTCATGAAATATGTCCTTGGAGTAATTAACAAAGTCCTAAAACTGCAGTCCAGCCAGGTCATTCCCTGTTAAGGAAGAACAACTGAATTCAGTGGGTTTAAGAGGTAGATTCTAGCTACAGGAGCCAAGTATAGGTCAGTAGTGGCAGTAGATCACTAGAGAAATTAATAAACAAATTGAAAGCAAAACTCTTCATGTGTCAGTTTTGGATCAGCTGACTATGTTGGTTTGTGCTCCTTTCTTTTATGTGTACATATAGTCAAAGATAGAAGCTAAAGTGAGGAATTTTTCCTTATTAAACTATTGCCCAATTTTTTTTTTTGGTTTTTTTTTTTAAGAGGCTGACTAGTACTTCTGCCTGAGGCAGACAGATGTAGAGCCATCAACTTCTCTGCTCTTGTCTACAGCTTGTTATAAACGCTGAACAAAATGGCTTAAATTGTTGGGACCTGAGAAATGATATCTTTGAGCTCTGACCCTTTGTAACCAAATCCAGACACTGAATGTCTCTGCTTCCACATATTTTATATGAAGCACCTGACACAGCAGCAACAAATAACACAGGAATAAATCCAGCAGCCTGCAACAGTTTGCCTTCATTAGCCAAGCCAAAGGTCACCTCACTGGTGTCACCATTAGTGTCTGGTCATTGCCTGCTCTAGACCTTAGCAGAGAGATGATGCAAAGGAGGGGAAGGTAGGGACCCAGGTTGAAAGGGCTTCCAAAGCCTCTGCAAGACTTTTTGCACCCCACAGCCATGGTGACATCCCAAACCTCTATGTGCTGCTTCAGAAATATAGCATAAACCTGCAGTCCTGGGCTTCAGCTGCAGGTGCTGACATGCTAAAGCAAAACAGATCTGCTGAGTTGTTTTTTTTTCTTAAGAGCTGCTTAAAATAAGAATGTTCGGCCAAAGATACCCGCAGCTTGGAGCTGCTAACTCAGGAGTCACTTCAGTTTCCATTCAGGAAGGGAAGTTCATGTTTTTAATTACAGGCAAGCACATGGATATTGCAGTGAATACAGGCACTTGCCCCCTTCCAGTTCCAGACACAAATGCTCCATTCCCCACATTACGGCTGACTGGCCTGGGACTGGGTTTTATTGCAGACAAGCAAGCCAATTCTTTGAGAGTGAGGTTAATTCAAGCAGCCCCATGTAGAGCCTTATACTGCAAATGGTTAAAGGCTTAACCATGCCTGCAAACATTCGTCAAGTGCAAAGCTACCTTTCTAAGGGTTTGTGGGTCTGAGGCTGTAGCCTCCTCTTCTCCCCTAGTTTCCCAAGTACTTTTTCCTGATTGGAAAAAAAAAAAAAAAAAAAGTGAAGTTGATGAATGCGACTATAACTTGTCCTGTTTTCCTTTTAAATATAAACCCATACTCAAGCTGTCTAAAGATTGTGCTGTCTTCATTTATGGAATTAATTCAAACATCAGGATTCTATTAATTGGAGAAAACAGCAGATTTGTTCCAAAGTGACAAACCTCACAATACCAAGTAACTCTCAAAACATTAAAAAGTCGGCTTCTACTGCCTGGTCAGCAAACAGACCCTCGGAAAACTAGCATGCATGCTAGGAAACAAATCGGTGCACTAAACGTGTGTTATTCAAAACTTTGGCTCTTTCCTAGCTGCTGGCTTAGGAATACAAATTCTACTGCATTAAGCAGAAAAAAGGAATAGATATTTTTCTTTAAAACAGAGTAACTCAAAGTGGCCATAATAACCCATTTGTGTTGCTTTTGTACTTGGGTAATGAATGACTGTAGTATAAAGTGTTCCTAGTTTTTGCCTCGAGGTCTTGTCAATCACTACCTGATAAATAAAACTTCAAACAGGCTCCTTTTAGCTTAATTGGGCAGAATTTCTCTCCAAATGAACAGCTGAATACAGAGAATAATGTGTGGCAGCAATGGAAGTCAGCAAGCAGGGTATTTGGATGGAAACCTACAGAGGATGCAAATTCTAAACTCAAAAGATGAGTCTCTTTGGTTTTACTTACCCAGAAAATGCCTGTTCCCATTGCAGGCTGAGCTGGAAGGATGGAACAGAGCAGCAGAGGGAATCCCGTGGTCCTTGGCAATGCCGCTGAGCTGCGCTTGTGCGAGCTCTGCTCTCCCTCTCTGGTTTTAGGCTTTCCAGCTGACACTCCCATAAAAATCAGAAATCTTAAAATTACACTAAGGCTTATTTAAATCATTATCTTTTATTATATGAACGTTGGCAGCAACAGGCGCAGTTTCCTGCATAGGGACAAAAGGATCCTACTGTCAGTACTGGAACAGATCTGAAACGGCTCAATTAAGCAAACATAACATCCTCAAAGTTTGGCCTGAAAGGAAGTTAAAATAACTGTTCTATAAAATGTTTTAAATGTGCTTTAAAATGTCATTACTCAGATAAATCTAGCCATTTTGAAGTTGGTTCGCTAGACTTTTATGGCCCTGCCAGTTTATGGCAGCGTATGTATTCGCGTCAAGAATTCCTCTTCCAGAACAGTAGATGAGGAGACAAAGCCACAGTAGCGCTGCAGACTGAGGGGAGGCTGCAACCAGCTCGGGAGCGGAGTTTTGGCTCCCAGGCTGGGAAAGCTGCTCCCAAGCACATCCAGCAAGTTGTGTGTGTTTGTGGCAGAGCTGGGAACCGACCGATATTTCATGATATAAGGCTGTATGTGTTGAAGTTAGCGGTAAAGCTGCTGTTGGCTGCAGGACTGGCACTGTAAAGCAGGATGGGGGGAGGGTTGTTGTGGCTGTTGTTTTGTGTGCATATTTTAATATTATTTTTTTAAAAAATTCCTTCCTCCCCTTGCTGGAACCATCTCTGGCTTACACTGGGTCTAAATGCAGAGAATTAGGACCATACCGAGAAATACCAGAGGATTCTCCTAGATCTAGTCTAGGCATACAAAAGCCACGAGGGCATCAGTTTAGGTCAATAAAGGTCTTCCCACCGATGCATTGCTGGACTTCTGATCAGTGCAGAAAACAAATTTACCTATGAATTTGTAATCACTCGTGAAGTAGTTTAACTCCAAAATGCTCATGATTTAAGCCTCTGGATCAGTAAATACTTCTACATAACCTGGAACAACTCTGTTCGCAGTTCAAAGTAAACGAGAACCCCAAAATTGCTGTTATGCCCTGAAGATATAATGTTTAGTTAATACAAGGATTTAGACCATTATTTTTTTCAGCTGCCTCCATAGCAATGCGGTGTGGTATCCACAGTAGGCAACCTCATGCCAGCAGCATCTCTGAAATATGCTAAAACAACCTAAATTAGAAAATGTCAGCTTCTTGGCTGATGTTCTTTTGGAGTTTCTTTCTTCCTTTCTTGTGCCTCTATAATTTTATTGGGATGACTAAATCTCTGAACTATGTTAGCAGTAAACAGAACTAATTTACCCCCTGCTTCTTTGAAACAGCTGCTGACAGCTGCACTATAATTCAATCATGGATCTTTGCAGTGCAGGCTGCAAAACATATTCATATTTTTTGTATTCTTCCCTCTGTTGTATTTGGACTGAAGGAGTCGCACCAAACAGCGACATGTGCTGCGTTTTCCTGTACAAAGAGATTGATCTACATGAAAACAGAGGCTTAAGATGAAATACTGCCCAGCCAAAAAGGTTTTTGAAAACGGAGAATAACCACACAGATACACAATCTTGTTGGGGTATCTTTTGTAAAGTTGCAATGATTTATTTTACTACTTTGTACAAAAGGCTTCTGACAACTGCTCTATGAAAAGAATCAGAAATGTGTATGCATTTTTGCCAACTGTTAATAAATATCTTCTTAAATAAGGAAACAAATGTGTTTAGGAACCGAGAATCATTTTTCTTGGATGTGATTGAAAAGGAATTCAAAGATGGAAATAAATAATTCTTCTTCCACTTGTGACAACTATTTACATAAAAATGTACAAACAGTGAAGCTGATCTTGAGCCTAGCATCAGAAATTCTGTTATTGTGGTTAAAAAAACCCAACAAACCACACACCAAAATAAACAACAAAAAAAAAACCAAACAGAAACAATCCCCCACAGAATATTTAATATATGAATCCTATACAGCAAGATACTGTGGTCCAAGTTAAAAATGCAATACACCAACGCAGTGACCACCAACACTGAAACACCCGCAAGAAAAATTAATCCTTGACTACTAAATAGTGGAAGTTTAGGCATGATTGGCTTTTAACTTTCGAGGCAGCACCTTAACTTCCTTTAGGAGGTTTACAGAAGCACTGGTGTATATATGTATACAATGTCAAAAGACACTTGCCAACTGTGTGATTTCAATACCTCACTCTAAATGAGAGATGCGCTGAGGGCAGTTTTGGCTGTTTATTGCAGGTGGTCTTGTCTGCAGGCTCCAGGGAGAGAAGGTCTTTTGGCTTCAGCTGTCGTCCTGCCGTTTGTAACTACTGGCCAAGTCTCACCTTGGAGCAGTTAGGAAGTTTGCTGGAGTTGTGCCTGCAGAGCGTGCGTGCCATGGCCAGGCTGGTCCTGCAGGTGTTTGAATTGCCTGGGCTGGAAGCTGGGCACATCTGGCAACTGCTTCCCAAAGCCCTGGTCCAAAAACCTACTGATGTCAAGGGGAGATTTCCACCTTCCTATGAGTCTAATCCTGCTACCGAGAAAAATGCTGGGAAAACCCAAATTACTTAAATGAGATTAGAATTAGACCATCAGAAACAAGTTTCCAGTTTATTTCATAGATGGTAAATTTTTTCTTCCTTTGCTTATTCTTTGTAAAGTGAGGCATCTGGTCTGGATTTGATCTGTGACTTAAAGGAAGAAGAGCAGTAAGCAATTTCCAGAACTGGGCGGTTGCATTCATTTATCTTCTTTCTCTAACTCTCCTCTAAGGCAAGATATGGAGCCAAGTTCCCACTGCGGCTCATGGCTCTGTCCACTCACTGAGAAAAGAGAACCATCTCCAGGGATTTATTAAGTTCTGGACCCATCTGTTGGAGGTTTAGGTTTTTGAAGTTGGGAGATTTAGAGCTGGGTGTGCTGTGGACCCGGTGTTTTATTGGACAGAATTTTCTTTTTTATCTCTCTGGTGAAATTTATGCCAATCCTACTTTGTAATTGCAACGTATGCCAAAGTGTTGAATTAGTTTGTGATTGGTTACTGCTAGTTTGTATTCTTCTTCACAACTTTAATTGTATTTTAATTACAGAAGTGTGATGTTTGTATAACCTGTGACTTTAAAAGAAGGCAAAAGAAAAGCCTTGAGGGGACATTTTCTTGCTCCTGATTCCAGCTTGTTGGTGTGGCTCTTGAAAGGTTTTTTTTTTTTTAAAAAAAAAAAAAAAAAAAAAGGTGAAACCAATTATAGAGCAGGGGGTTTACTGTAAACACTGACCACGGGAAGCAAGGTTTCCTAGCTTGTTTCCAGCTGAGTCTGTGTGGTGCTGGGTGTACATCCCAGCTTACAGCACCTTCTGCACTTCAGCCTCCACATTTTTGAAAAAGCATTGGAATTTGTTCTGTCAGTGAAGTCAATGGAAATTTTCCAAACAGGAGCAGGATCTTCAGCTGACTTGCACAACTTCGTAACTGCTTAGGATACCCCAGCTAAACCTTAAGTTTAATCCCGCTTTCTTAACGTTTTGCTGCTTTCCTGTTTCAAGTTCACAGCAAATTCAAATTCCTTCCGGTTGCTAGAAGAAATTTCCTACCACTTTTGACAGAAAAAAGTATACCCAAAAAATCTTACTCTTTATTTTCTTCAGTTCTTTTGCTTGCCAATTAGAAAATTCTTCTTTTTCTTACACTGATCTGTCCTTTGAATTTGCATCAATCCAGACATAGCTTTTGCTACTATAGTTTAAAACTGGAAGTTGCATGTAATTAATCTTTTGGTTTTGCTTATGAAATTGAAGCAAAGAAGAGGAATGGAAGTAATAATTCTCTAACAAAATACCTGTTCACTCCAGGTATATTTTGTTCACTTATTTTATTGCAAACTGTATTACAGGAACTACACATGCTTATTAGTCACAGCACATTCTCACCTTGGATAGTTTTGGGTTTTTTTTAACTCACAATCACCACTGGTGAGTTTGCGATCTTCAGAAAGACTCATTTGCAAAAGTATGTTTTGTAGGAGCCAATTTTGTAGGCAGATTTGGTTTTGAATGGTTTCTCTGGCTTGTTTCAGTTTACAAGCTCATTGTCTGTAATAAACTAAAACAAAATGTGTTCAAATGCCACTTAGATCCAGAAACTGTTCCATTGTCTGAACTTTCAGAAGCCTGGTCCTAAAAACTGTTTGGGATTTTTTTAAGCCCATCTCTGGAGTGCTAACCTTTTTCCCCTCCCCCACATAGCCATACAAAACCACTCTTTACAAATAACTTTTTTTTTTCTTCTTTCCTACAAATCTAATGACAGCCACATGCTCGTACCACCATGTTCCTGTATTTTTTTAAGATAACATTGGAGCTGTCATCAAAATACAGCACTGAGATGGCATTGAGTTGTGTAGGAGCGCAGCAGGGTTTCGGCACAGTCTCTGGGTTTATAAAGTGAACCTGGGGGGGAATGAAAGTAGAGGCATGTTAAGATTTACTTTTCCCCCTCTCCCCCCTCATATTTTTCTTTCTCAGGCAACCTTCTGTCTGTCCCATGCACTCACTCAGACATGTTTTGAACACCTGGCTTTGTGTACAAATGTCTTTAGATGTCCCCTGCATGTAACGGAGGCTGACGCACACATCCAAGTCAGATCTAGTTGGAAATCTTTCAGTGAGGCAGGTTTTCATTAGAAAATTCCCATTTGTCAGAGCAGTCAGCGTTCTGCAGAAGTGTACCAGTTACGATAAACTCCGCAGGACACACGGGTGAGGTCTTGTGCGAAATCCCCTCAGCCCTGGGCGGGGGCCCCTGTTCCTGCAGCTGGCAGCACCGAGACTCAGCTGGGGCCAAGGGCTCCGGGTCCCCTGTGCTCCCTGCTGTGGGACCTCCAGGGAGAGGAGGAAAAAGCAAATAAAAAGCAATCTACCAGGAGAAAAACATGCAAATATTTCTTCCCTTGGAAACGTAGATGCTTCTGCTTTCCCTAATACTTTTTGCAGTGTTGTTCTTGGATGCACACACGACATGGGGTGTAGAAAAGGTGCAGTGAGCCCCTTTGTGTGCAGGGGGCCTGGGCTGTTAAACTGGACCTGAGCTAGGTAGGAAACGACATCCTGGCACGTCAGCTCGGTGTGCTGTACAGCTAGGGTACTCGGGACCAGCACGTCCTCTGGCCCATGCCGAGAGCTGTGGTGCATTGGCTTTGGTGATGCAGGGGGGGCTGGGTGCCCAGCCAATGGTCCCCCTGAACACAGATGCCATGTCATGAGGACGTGCTAGCTCAGGGCTCCCATGTGGGCATCCTTGCACAATTTCATAAACCAAATACATCTACAGAGCAGCTGGGCTGTGTAATTTTGGGATTCGCTGACCGCATCCCCAGTCTCCCCCCAAAGCCACTTTTGGCAGCAGCATACAGTGGATTCTTACAGTTTTTCCAAGATGTGCTGATAGCGAGTCTCGTGTCCTGCTCTCTCCTTCCCATGCAGTGGGACTACTCCACTATTAATACATCTATCATTGGGCCCTTTTAAACTAGAAAGAGCATGTCAATGCTTGCAGCAAAGACAGGGTACTTCCCAGGAATTATTAATTCAGGCCACTTGGCTAGACATGTTGAGCCAGATGCTGCAGGCATCTTAATGAGCCAATGCAGACCTTCTTTCTCTTATTAGCTTAGAGATTTCTTTTTTTTTTGGTTTTGTATATAAACTTATTTCTGAGTAGCATCTATCAGATGCAACTCTGTACTCGCAGCTACAGTGCACCTACCAGTGTCTGTACAATGGCATGATTTGTAGCATTCATGTATGAATTCAACGGGAAAGCACATTCTCCTTCACAGTAATAAGCAGCATAGCCCTCTGGAGCGATGATCCAGTCCTTGATTAAATTGAAAATGTTGGATTACAGAAAAAGACAGAAATATTGTGTAGTGAAACAAAAAGTAAGACAGCACATAAATCTACCAGTTCATACACCCACATACAATTACAGTGGCCTGCAAAATAAAAATTTGGTACGCTGGCCGTTCTAATGCTATCTTATACACCCCTAAAGCTGCTGCTTTTCCTGGAGGGATGTATCCCATTTTGCAAACGTGCCTACAGAGTAGCTGAATTTCAGGGTTTTAGTTGTTTATCGATTCAGCAGTGTCCTCCCAGCTGTCCACAAGGATCACTTTACCCATGACTGAAATGCAGGAACAAGCTTTCAGAAACAAAATGTCTTTGACCAGGTCTAAAAGAATTGGTAGATGAAGATGACGAGCTGTATATGCATTCAGCACTGCCAGAGGAAACTCAGGGCCACAGTTTCTCAAAAGGACTTAAGCGTGTGTTGTTTCTAGTCAGTCTCACGCTAAATATTTGCATACCCTAATTTTGCAGAAGGAGTTCTTAAGCATGCTGAGGGCAATATACGCTTTTTTTCTCTCGGATTAAAAAAAAAAAATCCAGCTATTGGCTTGACCTCACTACTGCAGCTTGCTAAGTGATGTGCAAAGGCACCCCGGTCGCGCACAGCCCTTACCTGCCACCCTAGGTCCCTGAAGCTGACGTAGAGCTCATGCTTCTTGCAGGCTTGTCGCTGGTCGCTGCTGCTGTTCTCTGCATGGGGAGAATGGGTGGCCATAAAGCTGGGCTGCCCCCATGCCTGCTGTACCCCTCAGCACCCACAGCCCTCGGCAACACCCCGATAGGGAGTGAGGTATCGCTGCTCATCTGTTGCACTTGTGATGTTTTTTTTTTTTTTTCCTTAACATTTTCAAGCTTAGTCATAAATAATGGCTGGGTTCAATATATATGAAATGCCCCTCTGGCTTTTTGTGCAAAGCCATAACAGGCCTGGGAAAATAGCTGCTTCGCCCCCCCCCCCCCCAAGATATTTTTTTTTGGCCTTCCTTTGAACTCATAGTAGCAAAAAGCAAGTTTCTCTGATTATCAAATAATATATGAAAGAAGACGCTATAAAAGGAGTGATCGGGAAAGGCACCTTTTATGTATTTTCTAAATTCCTGTCTTTGAATCACCTGCATTACTGGTGATAGTTGCACCTTCAGGCCTACAAAAGCAATGGATGACATTAAGGTAATGTGGAATCTGTCCATCTGTCCAGTGCAGCTGGATGCAGATTACCGACTTCTTGCAAGGGGTGACAATGTTTGCTGAAGCCAAAGAAGAAAGCACAGGTCTGCATCGTGGATCGGAACAACCATGACTATCAGTGCAGTTTTAAAGTTGTGCCCACCCTGGACATACAGCCTGAGCTGGAGACCCAAGCAGAAGTACCAGAAAATAATTATTTCAGCTCTTGTTGTTGGAAGCTAACTCATTGTGGGGTCACCAAGCTGGAGGCAGGACACTGGTTACAGGGAGTTTTCCAGCCTACTCACAGAAGTATGAAATTCTTTTGTCCACTACCCATTCTTTAAAAAACGAATTGATATAGTAAATAGATGACAAAAAAGCACACGGACGCTGCAGACCATCTATGCTTGGGGAGCTGCATAACCCAGAGCTTGCACATACAAGCCACAGAAAACTATTTTAAGAGACTCTTTTGGGGTTTGGGTGAGAGGTACAGAATTACATCTCTGTGGGGAGATCAGAGAAGCCACACCTAGCACCAGGGTTGCAGAAAAACGCTGTTAATTCTAGGACAGGAATAACCTGATTAAATATAAGGAAGCTGCACCAAGGCCAATAGGAGAGAGTTCTCCTATAGCCTTGCAGGTAACCCCAAGCAACCCAAGGCAAAGATGAGTCGCATAAGATGATATTGTGCCCTTCGTTGTCCTTTTCCTTCTTCTTTTGCAACCTCTCCTTCCGTTCAGTGAAGCGCTCGCAGAAAGAGAGCTGGAAGTTGCCACTGCCCTCAGCAGAGCAAGCCCTGTGCTGTGGTTCCTGCTGGGAAGGTCACCAAGGGCCCATTATTCTGAGGTATCTCGTAATTAAGCCACGTTTCTATTTCAACTGCCTGACAGAGTTTTCTTCCATATTAGGAAGCACTGCTCCCCCAGAATAGCTGTGGTTATCCAAGCAACGAAGGGGCTTTCTTCTCCTGTGCAAAACTTTTGGGACTACTAGGCATTTTGGGGGCCAAACTTAAAATCACAAAACTCTGAAATTCAATCTACAGCATTTTGATTCAGATTCACTGAAATATATTGCCATTTTGATCACTTTCTCATTGTGAAATGTAAGACAATTACATTAAAGCAGTAAGTATTTCATGTGGGAGAAAAGGAGATTTTCTGGTTAGGTGCTTTTTTTTGTTTGTTTGTTTAAATACATTGGATAAAGAAGTCCCTCAGTTTAATATTGTTTCAAAGAAACATTTTTCTTTTTTTGAATAATCCCTAATTCCAAGTAGTTTCAAACCAGCAACTGAACATTAGTGGTAGACCAAAGAGACAACAGACAGACTGAATGCGGGAGAAACCTTTCCCACATTATCCCATGCCCAGAAACAGGGACCCAGCAACCCGCACTGTACCTGCGATGTTCGACACCCGGAAAGCTTCCTGGTTCTTTGGTGTTTTTGATCGATTCTGGCTCCTTTGCTTCCCTCCTGTGGAGCGAATACTGCGGAGATGCACCTCGGTGGCTTTGAAGAAGGCTACCGTGAACGGCTGCTTGTTCTGTGGGCCGTGCCTTCCAATAAGACCCGCCAGTTTGGGATTGATGCTTTGCCCTTGATAACAGAATGGACCGGTAAGAGGGCCTGCAGTAGCAATAACTTTTCATTTTCAGCAGTCATAGTAAGGATAACAAGGAGGAGAGATGCTGCCTGGCTAGTAAGGGTGATTCCTAGGCACGTCTGTATGCGTTGATCCACCCAGGGCCTGGACTTAATCGGCAAAGCTGCTTCTGACAAGAGCAGCTCAGCACAGCTAACTTCCATTTTATATCTGTGTGTAAAAGTTACATAAAATAGTCCTACATATAATTATTTTACCCTAAATCCGCTTAGCGTTAACTTTTCCTGCATTCTTTAGAGGGGTTTCTTTAAGTTCACCAACCTATAATTTGAAGTGATCCTATAAAAGGAACCATAAAACTCAGCCCATAGGAACACTAAATTCCCACTGGAAGGTTATTAACTTAAAATAAAAATGCCTTGTATGAAAAGTTGACAGAGTTCCAGATATACTGTAGCTGAGAGAAACAAATAGTTCAGATGTTTGGAGGCATTTTGCTTATTGCTGTATCTCAGCACTGCTGTACCTGACCTCTTTGTTGCAGAACGGCTGATTACCATTCATGCTTCCTTCATTCTCGCTTTTAACATAAATTGAGTTTTGGTAAAAGATGAGTAGGTGGTTTCTCTGTAGAATTAAATCAATTACTTACAAAAAACACAAGGGAGGGGGTGGCAGTGGGAAATTCAGTATTTCTCCCTGTTGCCTCCAAAGGACGTCTGGGTGCTGTTGTGAAACGCAGGGGTGATACCCTGAACTACTTTGTTCCAAGTTACTGAGTTACTGCTGCTAAGTCACATTAATGGCTTTTGTGGTCCTTTTTGCTATGGACAGAGCTGGCCCTTGTCAGCCACAAAAAAAATATGCCAAAGGGGGGGAAGACCAGCCTGGCTGGACAGAGAGAGCTTTGGCTGGAACTGAGGGATAAAAGGACAGTTTACTACCTTTGGAAGAAGGGGCAGACACCTCTGGAGGACTATAAGGATGTCGTGAGGTTATGCTGTGTGAAGATTAGAGAGGTAAAAGCCCAGCTAGAACTCAGGCTGGCCGCTGCCATAAAAGATAACAAAAAATGATTTTATAAATACAATAGAAATAGAAGGAGGGCCAAGGAGCATCTCCATCCTTTACTGGATGTGGCAGGGAACATTGCCACAAAGGATGAGGAAAAGGCTGAGGTACCCAATGCTTTCTTCGCCTCTGTCTTTAATAGCAAGACCGGTTACCCCCAGGGTACCCAGCCCCCTGAGCTGGAAGACAGGGACAAGGAGCAGAATGAAATCCCCACGGTCCAGGAGGAAACAGTCAGTGACCTGCTGCTCCAGTTAGACACACACAAATCTACAGAGCCAGATGGGATCCACCCCAGGGTCCCGAGCGAGCTGGTGGAGGAGCTCGCCAAGCTGCTCTCCATCATTTACCAGCAGTCCTGGCTAACTGGGGAGGTCCCAGCAGACTGGAGGTTAGCCAGTGTGAGGCCCATCTACAAGAAGGGCAGGAAGGAGGATCCAGGGAATTACAGCCCTGTCAACCTGGCCTCGGTGCTGGGAAGGCCACGGAGCCGATCATCTGAGTGCCATCATGTGGCATGTGCAGGGCAACCGGGGGGTCAGGCCCAGCCAGCATGGGGTTATGACAGGCAGGTCCTGCCTGACGAACCACATCTCCTTCTATGACAAGCTGACCTGCCTAGTGGATGTTGTGGCTGGTGTCTGCCTGGACCTCAGTAAAGCCTTCGACACCGTCTCCCACAGCATCTCCTGGAGAACCCGGCTGCCCATGGCTGGGACTGGGGTCTCTGCGCTGGGTAAAGCCCTGGCTGGCGGCCGAGCCCAAAGAGCGGTGGGCAATGGAGTCACATCCCGCTGGCGCTGGGCACAGGGGTGTCCCCAGGGCTCTGCTGGGGCCGGTGCTGTTTCATGTCTTTACCAGCGACCCGGACGAGGGGATCGAGTGCACCCCCAGTCAGTGTGCAGGTGACACCGAGCTGGGCAGCAGTGTTGATGTGCTGGGGGGCAGGAGGCTCCGCGGGGGTCTGGGCAGGCCGGGCCCATGGGCCAAGGCCAACTGTACGGGGGCCAGCAGGGCCGCGTGCCGGGCCCTGCCCGTGGGCACCGCAGCCCCGCAGCGCCCAGGCCGGGGGCACAGCGGGGGGAACTGCCCGGCGGGACAGGGCCGGGGGGGGCTGGTCGCCGGCCGGCTGGGCAGGAGCCCCCAGTGTGCCCAGGTGGCCAAGGCGGCCAGCAGCAGCCCGGCTCGTGTCCCAGACGGTGTGGCCAGCAGGGCCAGGGCAGGGACTGTCCCCCAGCACTTGGCACTGGTGCGGCCGCACCATGAATCCTGTGTTCAGTGCCGGGCCCCTCACTGCCAGAGGGACACGGAGGGGCTGGAGCGTGTCCAGGGCCGGGAACGGGGCTGGGGAAGGGGCTGGGGGGCGGCTGGGGGAGCTGGGGGGCTCAGCCTGGAGAGGAGGGGGCTCGGGGGGACCTGATCGCTCCCTACAGCTGCCCGGCGGGGGCTGTAGGCAGGTGGGGGTCGGTCTCTGCTCCCAGATAACAACTGACGGGACAAGAGGAAACAGCCTCAAGTTGCACCAGGGAGGTTTAGGTTGGATATTGGGAAAAATGTCTTCACTGAAAGGGCTGTCAAGCGCTGGAACAGGCTGCCCAGGGAGGTGGTGGGGTCACCATCCCTGGAGGCGTTTAAAAAATGCATAGATGCGGCGCTCGGGGAAGTGGTTTAAGTGGTGGACTTGGCAGTGCTGGGTTAACGGTTGGGCTTCATGATCTCAAAAGTATTTTTGAACATAAATGATTCCGTGATTCTATGTCATGGTCCTGAGGAACCAATGCTAGGTAGATCTATTTAGCAGGGGGATTGGACCAGATGACTTCCAGCGGTCCCTTCCAACCCCAGCCATTCTGTGATTCTGTGACAGCTGACACTTTGCTAGAGAAGGCCTGAAGGCAGCCTGGCCAGGAGAGCAGATGACAGGTTACGTAGTCCGCTGACAAAAATGTCCTTATAAATGTCCTTATCTTACTAGTTTCTGACTACCGTGTGAAAAGAAGCTGGTAACCTGAAATACTTCTAGATAATACTCTGTAACTGCTGGTTTTAAGGTGAGCAAAACAAATGCCAAGGCTTATAAATTCTTGTCTTTATGGAATTGTTTCCACCTTTGCTCTTGCACATGGCCAACAGATTGGTAAAGGTGACAGACCCAGAAAAAGCGGGCTGTGGTCGAAGCTCGAGGCCAGGAAATGGACTGGCCTTGCCTGGAGGCCATTTCCTGTTTTTCTAACAGCGTGCATCCCTGCAAGCAAGTCCCAAGCTGCAATATAGAGGATCTGTGGAGAGGACTGGCTCAAGAGGTGTTTTAATGGGAGCCTGGCAGCAGGGCAACTGTCTAGCATGGCCAGGCCTTGCAAACTAGATAAAGCAAAACTAATTGTGCGACAGGGCACCAGGAGAGAGTGGGCAAAAATAGCAAATGCGAAAATTCACGTATGTAATTTATATGTGGACACACATAAACAACTTCTTCACCTCCTGTTTAAGCTACTTTCCAGATACTTGTCCAAACAGTTTTCATCTTAAGCATTTGAGGCTGAGCCCACAAAGTGCTTAAGCAAGTAGCTATGCTAAATATATAAGTAGTTCCATTTGTGCTCAGGCTTTGCCGGATCGAAGCCTTATTTCCTGAAAACAAGTGCAGCTGCAGAAGTTAGAGCTCACTGAATACTGCTCCTATGGCTTCTCCTGCCCCTTCAAAGAAGCCTTTCTGCTTCCCAAAGCTGTTTAAACTACCAAGTACATCTATGCCTGTGGTTTTTCCAGTGTAAATTATTTTACCTTTAACATGTCTCTAGAGTATGTAATGTGCAGTATGCAGTGAGGGCACACAACTTCACAGGGATATGTTTAATGGATTTGCATTAGTGCAGCAATAAGTAGCATCTGACCAATGAATTCCTCATGTAACACCATGTCACGTTCAAGACCAGTATGGTGGCAGTGTTGCCTTGGCGGGGGAAAAAGGCATGTAATGCTCTGTATGCAAAGTAACATATTTCTTTTTAGTAAAGAGGGAAAAATCCACTTTCTAACTTTACTATACATCCAGAAAGCAAGGTTAAACACAAGGACACGTGTAGTCACCATTAGACAATGATAAACTTCTCCCCAAAAGAACTAAAGCTGTGCTCTTGAACCAGAGGGCACGGCTTTATCTGCTTTTACTATGCTGCTTTTTGAATACTGTCAAAACCAGGATCTTAAGTAAACCTAAGTGGGCAGCTGCTGTTCCCATGTGCTGCTGCTGAGCAAGGCGTATCGGGTGCTGGGCTCAGAGCTTGCTGAAGGCTACTGAGTCACTCAAACATTTTTTTATTTTTTTTTTGCTTGCTGCTTGAGCTGATCCCCATTTTCTAAGAATAAACACCCTTTGATTCCACCCTAGTTATACATGTTGATAGACTTACTTGGCAAGATTATAAAGAAATACAAAGATCGGTTAAATTAATTTCTTTTGTATAATTTCATCTGGTCAGTGCTCATGATGTCAGATTTTTTTTTAATATAGATTGTATTGGCTTCATGATTACAGATCTCTAATGACAGATACAAAGAAAAGTTGGGGGAGGGGGATGTGGAGGGGCAGTTCTAATTCACTTAAAGCTTTGGGGATTGCCCAAGCATATAGTGTTGCATCAAAATCCTGCTGCGTTTGCAGCGTATGATTTTCATATGAAGTCCAGGTGTAAAAGCAGCTTTCTTGCTAGCACACACAGTTGGTCTAAATCCAAAATGAAACCTGGGAAGCAAGGAAGGACATGTCCTTGCCATTCAAAATAGAAAGAAAAATTCACATGTATGGTGGAGAAATGTGAGTGCAAAGGTGTGCTGCCAGGGGACTTAGTTACAGAAGACAAGCAGACAATTGGGCCCTGTATCTCTGAATGTACTTTTTAAACACTGCAGTTGGCTTTTCTAACTTTAATGACAGGCTGATTGAAGTATTTTGTTAATCTATTTTGAGAAAGCCGCAAGTTACTTTGCAAAGGGTTGAAATCATATACAAACTCAACTAGATTTCTCAGGACTGGAAAAAGAAATCAGATTCTTAATTTTCATTGAGTCAACAGACGAGAAAGTACTTATCACTGAACCTGGGAATTTGTCTTTGAAAGCTCTCTCTGTGATAGATCTGGCTGTATGCTTTTAAGGGTCCACTTCTGATTGCTCCAGCAGAGCAGACAGAATTACTGTGTACGCAAAGTTGCAGCATTCCCTTGGATGCAGGATCCTGAAAAGTCTCTACTGAAATCTGTAACATACTCAGAAATCAGCTGCCTTCATCCTTAATGCTGAAAACCAGGACTGACTTTTGCTGTAAAATCACTAGGTGAGGATGGGGAAGACAGAGCGATAAGGAGACTATCAGTAGAAGAGTGTGAGTGTGATACTGTAGTATCTTTGGAGCTTAAAGGTATTAAGCTTACTTCCAGCTTTTCTGTGGACTCTGGGCTGGGTCTTGATGGTTTTCCTATGAACTACAATTGAACACACGTGCCACGATTATGGACACAACATCTCTACTTCCAAATATTTCATTTAGGAGGCAAACTGGAAACTAAAAACCAAGGACAAGTGTTTGAAAACAGGTTAAGCTTATCTTGGCTGATAATTTCCCTCACCATTTTAACTTTAAGAGTTAAGATTAACTTGCAAGTCAGGCTGAATTTGAATTTGTACAAAAAGATTTGCAAAAGGCATCTGTCATTGAGGTGGGGACTAGCAATTTCCATGGTGAAGCTCCTGCTTTGTATCTGTGTTTGGGTTTCTGTATTCACTGATGATTCAGAAACACAGGCTAAAACAAACCCTGTGCACCTCTCTGTGCGCAGGTCTCGCGTGACTAAAATCACCCTTTCGTGTAAATGACTCTCCGTAGGTTGCCTGTTTCAAAAGAGCTTTGCGCAGTCTTTATGCAAAATACTACTTACCAGAAACATTCAGAGTGTTGCATAAAGCCCAATAGCAAGTGATATCATAGATGCAGATCTGGAGAATGAAAGTGTGTCCTTAGATAACTACATTCAGAGTATTTATAATAGTTTGGAGCTGGGTTTTGCTTAACCTCTCCTGTGGGGCCACCAGGCACTTCCAGATACTCCCAGGTCCTGGGAACCCCCCAGAAGATCCAGGATACTTTGGTTTCCTTGCACAAGTCTCCAAGCGAGCATCAGGATTCTTAACATTAAGACAAAGCAGCATAACTTTTTAGTTAAGACCTGGTTAGGAAAATTCCCCACCTGATTCTAAATACATCCTTTCTGGAGGTGTTTCAGAACTAGGTCTTCCCACTCATTCCCAAACCTCACAGGTTTATACCATAAGCAGGCTGCAGACCTTGGAGTCCAGATTAGGCTTTAGTAGTAATTTCTACTGCCACAAAGGAAAATGGTTCCTAGCTGTCTTCTGAATTTGAAAGGACTTTTGTGCCAATTAACACCAGCCTTCTACATCACTCTGTTGTGTCTTTTCGCACTTCGTTGTGTTTTTCCTTCTTCTCTCCTTGAGTGGACAGCACTACCTGCAAATTAGCCAGCAGCATACACACACCTTGACAGGAATGTGTACACAGCTAATACTGAAATGCAGACAAGTTACCAATCTGTTCAAACATTTGAGTACATCCTTAACCTGAAATATGTCTACAGATAATTTTATTATTATTATTATTTACATCTTGGGCAACTTCAGGAAAAACATGCTTAAGAAATCCTATTCTAAGGAGGGAGTACTGAATGCTTAAGGCTTCCCCTGGCTGGGAATCATGTACCTGAAACAGAGACTCTCACAGATTGCTGTTTGTCTCACACTCACCATCGATGCCTTCCACGGATAGCTGCAGGCCAAGGTTGTGTTGAGGATTCACCACCCAGTGATTACTGGTTGCGGTAATGTCAAACACCAGCCACCCTTCTTCTGCGGCCCAGATTGTTCGAGAGTCGAGCAGGAACAAATCTGAATCCCTGAAAATAAGCAGCGTAATTCCCAGTTACCCAGGCTTTCCACTGGAGTCTCCATAGGCTTAAAGCATTTGAAGCAGCACGGTCAGCCTTTCAGCAATAGGCAGATTATGCCGGCGCTGGGCTGGCGTGCTTTCCTGTCTAATCACCTTCAGCTGAAGTGCTTTTCTTCCCTTCAAAAAAGGGAGGATGGGTTGAAGCAGAGTTGAGGTGGTTTTGGGTTACTTTGCTGTTACAGTTAACCTTAGAGCTGCTGATGCAACTTCAGAAAAAACCACTTGCCAGGCACAGAGTTGCAAAATTATTGTTTGCATATGCAAACTTGGTAATTGGGCAGACAATGCTGCTCATTATCCTTTCCACACATAATTTCCTGACTTTTATGCATAATTGTAGCATTGGTGTAAGCCAGCTGGAACACTGGTGTGCATATATTAACATATGTAATGTTTTTTTAAATTTGTTCATCTGAGGTTACAGATAATTGATCGACGCAATAACCCTCTGCACAGTCACAGGTCTGCGTTACTTTGGGTGGCAATTTTCTTTCAATTCATTGCTTAATTTTTTTAAAGGCCACTACTGAATTATTCTAGTTGAAGAACTGATACCAGTGAATAAGAAAGATCCAAAATAGAGAGGATTTCATGCATTTGAAAAGGGTGACATCATTCTGGATTTACAAAACATTTCCCGGCAAATTTCTGTAAAATGAAAATTTGAGAAAACACAGGTTCTGTAAAGGAAAGAATCTTCACTTATCAGAAATTAAGAAAGAGATAAAACTTGGATGAAAAAATTGCATAGTGGTGCAGTTCCTTTATAAAAAAATAACTTTACAAGAAGAACAAAGAAACACAGTGGAAGTGTCTAGACAAGTCCCGTAAGAGCTGCTTTTGTACTTACAGTGCACAAACACGATAACTTGTTTAAGTGTAATTATATCCTTTTGAATGAAGAAATATCCTTGCAAAAACCCTTTAATCATGTCCTCAAAGCTTGAAGAAGGCCTTATTAATTTTGTCACTATTGATCTGTCAGTGCAAATACATACATTTAAATTAGTTTACACAGTGCTTCTTGTTCGCATGAAATATCAAGAGATCAAAAATGAATCTGAGAAGTGCTGTCAGCATAGAGCCTTTTGCCTCATAGATTTTAGTGATTCTTTTCCCTGTGAGATACCAAGAAATTAAAAGCTTTTGTCCCACACAGCTGACTCAAAACAGAAATAGAGCTTTATTGCAGTGTTTTCACTATACAGCTTTCCTTTCAGCCTTTGTGGACCAGAGCATATAAGGGATGATGGCTTTCCTCCGTGAGCTAATAGATGTCACTGCCTCTGGCTCTGTGCCGGCTTACATGAAATTAAACTTCTGAAATTAGTTCCTGCAGAGCACATGAGCACACCACCCAGGGTGCAAAAGAGGATTTCTGTTGCCTCCTCACTGATGCGTGATACCTTTAGGTACCACACAGCTGAACATGTAGATACAGCTGATGCTGCCGTGCTGCCAAGGGTGCAGTCAGTGCGGTGTGGAGCAGCCTGAGGGAAGCAGTGGCTTCCCGTGTCGGCTCCATCCAAAAAGAGGAGCCAAGCTCTGATACTTGCAAGAGATGTTTTGCAGGCACAGGATTACAATGATTGTAATGCTTCCCCTCGCCCAGCGTGTCCCTGCCACGGAGGAAGGCAGGAGAGGGTGTTTTGCTTCCTTCTAAGCAAAGTTTTGCGTTTTGGAAGAAGCCCTATATCTGAATTGAACTTGCTGCAATGCTTTCTTGCTAATGCACAGGGGATCCTGTGAGGATTATCTCAGCAGCTATTTGGGCAGCCAAAGTGGGTGGCTCAGGAGGAGCCGTGGTGCAGCAATGGGGAAGCTCGAGCTGCTCCCTGGAGCTGTCAGCCGGGTGCACCTAGGACAGCTGAAGATAAAGAGCATGGATAAGCCCCTCCCTCCACATACACATTGGTTACAGGAATGAAAGATACTTGCACTCTAACTGGGGGACAAATTTCCTGGGGTTTCATCCCCACCCAGAAGCGATGGCCCTGTTCCCACAGTGCATGACACAGCCACACAGACACCTCCCGCCCTTCCCTGTTTACAACACGCTGAACAAAACGCATCCCAGAGGAGCCAGGGACAAGGGAGTAGTACGGATTGGCCCGTTCCAATGGCTGAGTCCAATTTTCCAGAAGTAAAGGGTTTTTATATTCACATACTGCATCATTTAAGCATGGCCCCTGACTGGAACTCATGATTCACACAAGGTTTAGTTAATAGGGACTTGGCTTGCTTGGGTTTTCTCCCTTGTAGTTTGCAGGTTGAAGATAATAGCAATAATGATAACCTTTTTTTTGTTGTTTTTAGCTACTGCTCAACTGCAGTAGTATTACTCAGAAAAACCAGGCTTTAAGCTTCCCATGCTGACATGATGCAATCAGGGTAACCAGACAACATGAGGCATCAAGTACCAGGGTGAGTCAGTCTGGGAAATTGTATAATGCATTTGTTTTCCTGTAGTTACAGCAATGTGCAAACAATAGGCCTGGAGGGGAAGCCTGAAGTGAGAGAGATCAAAGGGACCCACTAAAGGGAACCGTCCTTCCCACACACGCTTGGAACATTTGGACCCAAAAAGGCCCCGTGTCAGATGCTCTCTGGAGAAGTTCAAGCACTCCTGGATTAGCACTTTCCACGCTGGCCCACCAGCAGCGGCCAGTGATGGGATGCAAAACTCGACTGGTGTTGCAAGCAGAGGCTCCTGACATTGTGGTGCCTGTTCCAATGAAAAGAAACCTCTTGTTCTTTTAAAAAGAATAGCCTCCCTTGAAGTGAAATGCCCTGCTCTCCAAAGACTTCTGGCAAACGGGGTTACGTCACTAGCTAATAGCAAGCCCTTTAGACATCATTGTTGGACAAGACATAATAAACATGGCAAAGAAATGTTATTCTGCTTAGACTTAAACAAAATTTGCTCTGCAGGCTGCCATCTAATGACTTGTCATATGAGATAGTGCTAGCTGTGCATAACTAATATGGCTGGTTTGGGTTTTAGCTTTAAGATAAAGATCTAGGCACAAAAGGAAAAGGTTTCTAGGGCACATCTCACTCTGGTACGTTACTACTACCAACACTATGCATATTTAGAGCATTGTTGAAGTGACATGAATAATGCCTCTGCAACCAGGAGGCAGAAAAGCACTTTGGTTCCTTGGCCCTGCATTAACTCCCTTCATTTGAGAACTTCAGAGCATAGCAGAAACTATACTGAACCTCTTACCCCAGCCCAAATGATAGGAAAAGGCACGCGATCTTCATTTTACAGAAAACTAAGCCGGGACATGGAAATGTTAATGTCTAGATTAGAGTTACATGAATTATGAAGTCTGGATCCAGACCACAAGTATGTTTTCTTGAGAACACATCAAAATGGCTCAGCGTTCAAAGCACTGACATCAGCAGGAGTGTCAAAGTTTTTAATAAACTCAGGGCTTTCAGCTCAGTTTTCTCAAGCACCGGGCTGTCAATGGAGCCTAAGATGAGGACAGGAGGTTGGCACCTGTCTGCTGACCACTTTGGTAGTGTCTGGTACTGCATGCCAGAAGGGAGAGTCACCTTCCATCAGAAAGCACTCCCAGAAGTTTGTCTACAGGTCATAAATGCTGTGTGGTCTACGAAATTTCCTTATGAACTTGTTGTTTTCTGGACTCAAGGGTGAATAACAAGTATTGCAAAGAGAGGGTGGCTGGGGAGGATGCATGTAAGATCGTGTCTGGAAAGCAGCTGGAGTTATGGAGCTGGAAGGGCTGAAGCTGCTGAAGGGCTGAAGCTGCCAAAGGCCTGTGGAGGGCTGGTAGCATGAGTGGGGTGAGAAAAGGAATCACAGGCGATGAGTGGAAGAGAAAAGGACTGGAAGAAGTGAGGTCTGCAGGGACATGTGGAGAAAGAAGGGGAGACAGAATGTAGAAAAGGCAAGCAAGAGCATCCTGAAAGGAAACAGCGAGGAAGAGTTACTATGTTACAATGCAGTAATTCTAAGATAAAAGACAACCATGAAGCTTCATTAAAATAGTACATGTGGGCTCTTTGCCTTTTGCTGGGGTATTTTTTTCAGCCTCTAGGATGCACTTTGGTTTGAAGCCATGCACACTAGAAACATATCAAAAAATTAGACGGGCAGCATCTCCCCATGTCACCTGCCTTGATGAGCTGGGACACAAGGAAGGACATGGACTAGAGAGAGAGATTCAGTGAAAATACAAGTTGAGAATTCTGCAATAGCAAGAGAGAACAGGAGATGAAGCTCTGCACTTATAGACTATAATGCTGTAAAGTCTACACTAATCTAGGGTCGTTCTCTTACCAAACAGCCCTTGCTTTTGCATCTGTTTTCTTCGCTCACTTTCCCCACCCCCTTCATTAACTCTGTTATTTCAAGCTGCTGCTTGACAAGTGGTAGTAAATACTAATGAGCACTTCCAAGTGGGATAAAAATAAATGGGAAGAAGGACAGGCAGCAGCAGCAAAGGTGACTCTCGGCAACTTTCATTACATTACAAGACAAGTTGATTTCGGTGACGTGCTGGCACTCGGGGCTGGGAACAGGCTTGGAGCCCTGGCTCAGCTGGCTGTGTCCTTGGCAGCAGCCAGCCCAGAGCCACTGCCAGCAGGTCCTGCAGTCCCTTGCTTGTGTTTGGGTACCCTGCCAGCCCAAAGAGCACACTGCAGCCGCCCAGCCGCTCCAGTGCTCTAATCCCTACCTGCTACTTTCAGGAATGACAGATCTAACAGTGTTTTAAACAATAACCAGACTGTGACACCTTGCAAAAGACTTTGAATGACTTTACAAATATAGTTCAGCTCTCCCACTTCCATTTTAAAGTATTAAACACTTGAGGCACAGATGCATTACATGTCTTGTTGACTCGGCATGCAAACCACAGCCATTAAGCTAGGAGCATAATCCTATCATTCTGACTGGTATTCTAACCTTCGAGTGGCTGTTTGGGTCACAGGCATGGTGCAAGACAGCAAGTTTACTTACAGGCAGCCCAAGGACAGAGCTGGCATGGGGGGATAGGGGCAATTTACGTCTGGTTTTGAGCAGGTGGAGGGAGGAGAAGGCAGAAAGGGCATCTTGGGAGGGTGAGAGGAGATCTGGGGTTAGAAGACATCTGTTTGGATTAAAAAATTGCAGTATCCAGATTCCAGTTCGCTTGGTGTCATTGCTTAAAGTCAGCTGCAGCTGTCCAAAGACAAGCTTAGGAAAATATTTTTCAGACTTTCCTACTTTGAGAGGGCCCCAGGATCTCCCTGGGCCTCTCCCTGGCACATCTGCAACACCCTCTGTACACAGACCTGATGCAGCCCTCCTCCCACACCTTCCCTTCCCTGCCTGCCTGGGATCCCCTGCTTATCCCTCCCTCGACCTCCCCACTGATAACAGCCCTCCCCGTGCCCCGGGGGGAGCTCCCAGCCAAACACACCCTGGGGTCTCCTCCAGGTGAAGCATGGCCACAGCAGGAATACAGTTTGCCGGAGGTGATTTGTTACGGACTGGTCTGAAAACTGGCTGTACTGGTAGTGAAACAGATCTGTGTAAATTTTGTTGAATCTTGGGAGAAATTAAATTCCCTTTAAAATTTCAGCAGACTTTTAATTCTATTTTGTGTTTCTAGTAGTTGTGTTCCCTTCCCTGTGCAGCATTTGAGATGGGTGTAAGATCTAGGTTTCCAAGACTGATTAGAAGTGGCAATGGGAGTTTGTTACAGAGAGATGCAACATGTTTCCTAAATACAAAGCCTCTTGTAAAAGCAGTGTTGAGAGAAATGAGGTTATATACATATCTCTGACACTTTATATACAGCTGTTTCTATTCAGCATTGAATAGTGCATCAGTCTAGCTGAGCAGGAGCCCACTGGGGTATGCAAAATGCCTCTTGCAGCTACTCAAGTGCTTGTGAACAGCCATGCCTTGCTAAGTGAGTTAAAGATTTGTCAGAGGTTTTGCAGGCTGCAGTGGCTTTTAGGAATGGTCTGAAAGAGATAACTAGATGCAGCTCTGATCTTGGAGAGCTATAGGGTTGCCATGCTAAAGTTCCCTGGCTACTTGCGAAGAAATAAGTATAGTTATCAACTGACTTGCAGGTAAGTAACCCCCCCAAAAATCATAGCTATTGTCAGCTAAATTTCTAGATGCTGTCAGTACTTGCAGATACCGTCATGGTGCTGGGGCACAATGTTAAAACAAACCAAACCTTTCTTTGCTGCACCATCCCTGGAACGATCATGCTGGTACTTTAAAAAGCTCCAAAAAGAAGGCACATCTGCTTCGCGGGTTGGGTGGGCCTAAGCCTTTCTTAGTTACTGGAATTACATTTTTGCAACCCACAGTATGGAAACAGACTCCAATGAATGGGAGAAAGGGGTCTGGAGAGGGGCTCAGGTTTGATCTGGGTGCAGAAGTGGTGTAGTTTGAAGCACAAACTAAAGTGTTCCAGCTGCAAGTCAAACCCAGGAATGCATCATACAAGATCTTGTTCTTCTGTAGGGCCAGTAACATGAGCATTCAAATCATTCACTGCCTTTGAAGCCTGTGAAATCCATAATGGCCACAAAGTGAACACGAAGCAACTACATTTCAATTACCAAAGGCTGGTCAAGTACCTGGCTTTATTCTCTCCAGTAACAAAACTCCCATCGACTTCAAAGAGGTTGGGATTTACTCCACAGTGCAAGTTCTGGGTCCAATGAAATTGGAGATGTAACTCTGGGATGAGGTTTTTTAGCTTCTGAAGGTGCAGGCAGATGGGCAGGATCAAGCTCTGAGGCTGAGGGGAGCTATACAGTCCTCATTTTTTCTGCAGCCTCAGGTCAATAAATTGAAGATGTTGCCCCAACTGATAATCTGCCCCTTAATTGCATGGGTACTTTTTGAAAATACACAAGTTCCCATCAATTACAATAGGAGTTAGGTATCCAACCTGCTTAGCTGCTGTTAGAAATCCCACTGTGTATCTGCGTGTCTCTTCAGCACTTCAGTCCCTTTGATATTCTAGCTTTGGCCACTGCTTACAATAGTGGAGAGCCTGAGGGTAATGGATATTTCTTTTGCAAAGTAGTTCACAAACTACTTCATGATTACACTGTAAAAGTATCATTTTTCTCAGGCTCATATCCATAAGCTTTATTTTGACACATTCCCCGCCTAGGTGCCCAAGATAAATGACCTTCAACACCTTGTAGCAAGCCTTGTGCCCTGTGATGCGTGTGCCCTAGCACTGGAATCTGCTCTGCTTCCCCGTGGCATCCAGGAGGGAGGAGACGGAGGCTTGAGCAGCCCCTGGCTCCCCGAGTGCCTTTAGTGCCCACTACCAGGGTGTGTGACCACAAACAGGGACTTGATGTCCTGCTGCTCGGCACCCTTCTCAAGCCAGTCACTGGCTTTATAAAACTCTTTCCCAGGCTTTTGGGTGAGTGAACCATGAAGACCAAACAGAAGTTGGACGTGAGTCACTGGACCAAGGAAAGCTTTGAGACATATTAGTCAAAACATTAACTGTTTTCACAGTGTTTGTGATATTAGGAACATTTTTGTTCATGAATGTACTTGTTTGCTTAAAGTGAATAACTGATGCTTTGTGCCTGAAGAATGCGGTACATGCCTTTTTATCAAGGAGATGTTGCCAGTTTGAAAAGCTTGCCTTGCAATGAATTCATAGATTTGGAAAGGCCAGAAAGGATATTTGATCATTTGGTCTGGTAATAATATCTTCAGTCTGACAGAGAGAGAATTTCTATTAAGCAAAGTCCAGAGTGGCATCCCGTCTGCTACAAAGGACAGGGCCAGGCTCTTACTTTTACTGCCAGGGTTGTTAGGCATCTATCTGCCCACGACTGGCCAGGCGGATGGAGGACAGCTTCCACCCTGTGTTCAAGCGTTGGTACTGTTGAGGGGCAGGACTTCAGAAACAGTCTGCTGTGGGTGCAGCAGTTTGTCTGGAAAGACCTATGCCTGTATTTTTCACCAACAATAAATTGCAGACAAGAGATGTTGCTGGTTAGATACCTGCCAACCTGTCTGAACTTGTAAAGCAAGTCATTAATTGTTGAACTGTTCGTACTTATGGTTTATTTGAACTGAGGACACACCATCACACCCTACAAACTGGAGGCTCATCTGAGGTTTAACTGAAAATCAAGCCTTCAGCATATCTGATGGTTTCTTTACCCTCAAAGTAAAAAAAAATCTCCAATCAGTCTCAGCTTGGGCTTTCCAGTTGCATCCCGGGCTGGTTTTGTGGCCCTAGAAACTGTCCTGATCTTTGCTGTGTGTTGCTGTGTTACAAAGGAGAGACGATGCTGCAGCTGCCTCTGGGGAGCCTGGCACTGAGCTCCTGTGCCGTGCTGCACCTAACCAGGACGTGCATGTAGTGGGGGAGGGGGGGGATCAGCCTGCAGAATACCTGGTGTTTCAGATCCTGAAGGGCAATTCCAGCAATCTCCTGGGAGATCCACTGCTCTTGTATCATCATAAGAGCACAGGGAGAGGGAAACCCTTTTGGGTTTTTGTTGGCCATTGTACCTGCCATGCTCTAGAGAGAGGAATCTACAAAGCCCAACTCGAGCAAAGGTTTTCGTGCCTGCGTGGGGGGGGAGGGTTTGGCTTTGTTTTGCTCTTGTTGCTAACAACGTCAGATGGGTCTGACTTTCCAGCCTGCTCAGGATGAGACAAACAGCCAAGGAAGCATCAAAGTGAATGGGTGTTTTTTGATCAACATTGGAGAGAGTTTGTTTTCTTTCTCCACTTGCCCAATGACACACTGACTTGGATGACTGGTCTGTGACAGAGCCGGATGGAAAATGTCAGTGGAAAAATGCAGAAAAAGACCAAATATTTTTACAAATGTTAGTGACAATATTTTTACCTTTGGTCAATCCAAACCAACAGGAATATTTTTTCAGGACAAACTGTTCAAAACTCACCATTGCCTGTGCCAAAATGTATGCAAAGGGTGAATATGCACGAACACTCATTAAAAATAGTGTTCCTGTGGTGAATATGATGCAGTAAAATTGCATCTAATCTTGTATGGAACATCTGTATAATTAGCAAGATTCCTCACCTCTTCCAGCCAGTGGTTCATGTGTATGTCTGCCCTTTGCATACAGTTTTTCCTTTAGGAATAAGAATTTGTGAAGGAGACAGTTTGCAGAAACACTTGCTGCTGCACACATAACTATCCCCAGTGGGTACCTTGCAACCCTCTCCAAACATAGTTGTAACAAACTTGCGGATGTATCATAAAATAATAAATGTCATCCTAACTTTCATCAGTAAGATTCCTAGTGGGCACCAACATCGCTCATCAGGATCTGAAGGAGAACTTCCCTGCAGGACGTTTACTCCAAGAACAGGTTTCTGGCAATTCCCTAATGCCCTGGCACACCGATTAGGGCCTCTTCATCTGCCAACACCTCTTCTTTCTGCTCTTCCCAAGAATGAAAAGTCATCCCTGCAGGCTGGCACCTAAATAACCTACTCAAGGAATACAGCAAAGGGAGGCTTCTGTCTCTGGAAGGGCCCAAGATGGAATAAACTTAGGGTAAACCAGACATCCAATGGGTCCTATGCACATTTGTGGCTTGTTGCCTTCTCCTTTAAGAAAGCCTGGTTAAACTGTACAGTTTGAATTATCGTTGCTTGATTAAAATAGATTAATATTAGCATAGTCCCCAAACTCTGCAAATAATTGTGTCATTAGAAATGCCAAAAGACCCATGAGTTTTAGGCCATAAAATCAGAATTTCAGATGTGGAAGAAAACACACCAATGGTTAAATACTTTTACCATGCAGCAAAGCTGGTAGAAATTCTCACCATTTAAAAACGTTGATAAGGTTTCCTGTCATATTTCAATTTTTTTTCTGCATTTTTATTAGCTCTTATAAAAGTATAAAGCCAGAGTCCTGATTACAATATATTTTTTTCTTACCCTTTTGGACTTTCTCCTTTTTAAATCCCTAGTGTTTCTCTTTTCATAAACCTAAATTAGGGCTGTAGTTTTATTACCCCATATCCTAAATAATAACTTCTGACTAGCATGTGACTGTAAATACTTTTCATGTAAATAAATGCAGTCTCACTTTTGGTAGGGTTTGTATGTAGAAGAAATATGTGCAAATGAAACTAAGTGCCTTTGATAAATGGTTTGGGATCGCTGATTAATTGGAACTAAAAACAGATGAGAAAATTGAACATATGTTCTTATTCAAGTTCCCTGGAGGATTTGTCAGGGAGCTTGGCATACATTAATAATTGCTTGGAATGGATTTAATAGCTCATCTTGTAGTTTTGCACATGCAAAACAATCAGTCGATATAAAAAGCATGGTGTCATCTGTCTTTGTTAATTAGGGATCTTGAACGCCTTCAGTAATAAAGGCTAGTAATTAAGCTACAATTAGGAAGGAAGCATTCGGGTGTGGTTTTGCCACCTCAGGATCCATAAGCAGCAGGAGGAAGAGGGTAGGTCTTCCAGAAATCTTGAAATACTTTAGGTTTATGATCTTTTCCTGCACTAGCACACGGCCAGGCTTGTTGGCTCCTCAGCTACTGAGTGCTCACAGGGACAAGAGCAACAGCGCTGGGGATGTTCTCTGGGGCACACGGGGCTCGCGGGGCACCTTCTACCCCTGCCCTTGGTGGCTGACCGCCCACGGCAGCTGTGTGCCCCCTGCATTAGCATTGACAGAGATTTCCACCCTGATGCCCAAACCCAGCTCTAGAGACACTTCTGCTGATAGCACCAGTATTTCTAAAAGTAGTGGACATAACTCTCTGAACGAACATGCTGTGCTTGTGCTTTCATCAGGATCTCCCTGTGGGTCACTCACCTTCCCGGGTGCTCCTGGAGTACCTGGTAGACACTAATCTGGAACGTTTCATTATCGAAGCGTTCACGGATGTAATCCTTATATATTCTGAACTCAGCAGCCGTCACCGCTTCCCCCTCTGGGATTCGGGAGAGATCAAACCTGAACTCTCGGTAGTGGCAGCGCTGATGGTGAAACTCTCTGTCATGCTCCACTGAAACAGAAAAACAGCCCATTAGCCACCTGCTTTGTTCCCTTTCCCCTCGCCATCAAACAAGCTTGCAAGTTGCCACAACAGAAAAGGGCAAGAATATCTGATTGCAGCATCTCATGCTGTTGTTCGGTTCATTAAAGCACATAGGAAATACATTACTCTATCTGGCTATTATAAGCATATATGTGTTTATCAGACTGTCTTTGAAACAGTTTCACAGCTGGCTGGTACAGGGTGTGGGTGACTGTTGTGTTTTAATGATTTTTGGCAGCTTCATGCTTGATAAGTGACTCTGGACATTTGCCACCGATAACGACCAAGCTGCTGTGGGAAGGAGCTGAACGGAACAGATGGGGCTTTTCAGGAGTGCTGGTTCTTGGCCTGACTCTGCTTCTGAAAATTGCACATGCACACGCATACCCGCACACATATATACACACATTCCAGTCCTTGAGGCTTTTCATGCCAGTGACCCACATCCAGTGCCAGCTGAATTCATCACAAGCTCACAGCCCCACTGCACAGGGTCAAAGCTTTCATTTTAAAGCATCTTTAGCGATCAGGCTGTGAAGCAAATGTACAAAGCAAAGACCTTCTTCCACTCCCAACCCTGACCATGAAATAACAAGTGCCAGAGTCCTCTCAAGACAGTGCTAGGATGGTGCGTTATCCTGCCAAGTGACAGGTCTGCCTGTCACCTGATGGACAGCTGATGGTCTCGTGTAACACTGCTTGTGGATCTTGGAGCTGAGGGTCGGTGTTGTGAGGAAACAGAGACTTCAAGACCGTTCTCCAGCAAGGGGGAGGCGAGGTGTCAGTGCCCCATCCTGACACACGAAGCAAAGCACCCTTCTTGGAACAAATTCCAAATTAAATAGACAAGTCAGACAAAGGAAAATGGGGAAACCGAGGTATAAGGGGATGAACTGACTCGCCAGAGGTCACACCACATGACATTTTAAGAGCTGAGGTTTGAACCAGGGACTTCCCGTATGTCCTAGTCCCGTTGTCTGTCCACTTGACCTCCCTGCAGCTCGACTGCACAATTCAAGTAGTTAGCTCTGAGATTTTCTTGGCAAAGAATGTGTGTCTTTCTACAGGCCTGATTCTCTTCTGGCAGCAGTAAATCCATTGTGTAAATCCATTGACTTAAATGGAATTACTCCTGAAAAAAGAGGAGTTTCAAGCCCGAGCCTGGAAAGTGCTATTTAAATTTACAGCGCTGTGTGGTATGAATACATATCAGCGCTTGCGAGGGCCTCCCCGGTGGCAGGGATGGGGCATGGGGAGCCTCTGGGAACCGGGCCGTGTCCAAGCGCTCACCCAGAGCAGGTTCAGCGCTGCTTTGCTGGCCGGGATTCAGTGGCTGGCCACGGGCTCTTCCTCCGCTCACTCGCTGCTGCTGCAAGGAGGCCAGGGCTCGCAGTTTGCCACTGTGTGATTGCTGTTTTGGGAAATACTGCAGCGCTCTTACTAATAGCTGGGATTAATCTTAGAGGAGTTTTTTAGATGTGAAACCCCTAAACTTTCCAAGACAAAGGCAACTGAGTTCAGCAAATGGTTTTATAGGTTGAGCAGTCTCAGCGTGCACTGAATGAACGACATCGTTACACCTCTAGCTGTAACGTCTCGTCCAGCCTGAGTGAGGAAGATCACTCAGTCTCTCACACCCTGAAGGGAGGGAATATTGTGAATATTCACCAGTGTCTGTAAAACACCTGGCAGGCTAAACCTGCCCTCTAAGTGCTAGCAACACTATTAAATGTGCCTCAATGCCTTTCCTCCAAAGTATTCTCAGCAGAGTAAGATACAAAGAGTATGATTTCAGCCTCAAAGGAATCTGTCTACACCTAAATTATAGAGAGGAGGAAAAAATACTTTAATATGGAATAGCTCCTTTAACCACAACTATAGAAGAATGAATATAATGTTGTGTGGGTTTAGTTATATTATGGATAACATCGCCAGCAGGGTGTATTGTAGAGAGGTCTAGCGGTAGGATGTACCAATGTGATTTGCTTCCAATGACACAGGAAGGCTGAATTTGCAAAGGAAGGTGGGTGCACCTTGTTAGTGTAAATATGTGATGACAACTACATCGGCCAACACCAGCGTTTAGTTCATACACAAAGCCTGACAACAAACACATGAAGATGAAACTTTTCCGGGTGCTGCTAGAGTTCATGGTGATTCCCATTGCACAGCCCTAGAAAAAATGTGTCATATTAGTATGAAAAATTAACGGCCAGGGTCATAAAACAAAGAGCCCTGAAGTTTGAACTTTCCCATGCTTTGCAGATGTTTGGATATAGGGTTTTGGCCTGAGCCATCTTTAGTGTTAAAGCAAACATTCCTGTGGCTATAGTCATTAAGATCATGAAAATATGTGGATATGTAACAGAAGAAAGAATCCCAAGAAACCCTTCAACTCAGTGTTTATTGTTTTTCCCCTTTTTCTTTGCACTCTGGACCTATCTGCTGACCCAGAAGTAACAAATCCTTTCAGAACTAATTTATGAGAAACACTGACCCTGAATCAACATCTGTTAGATGACTGCAGTAAATCTTATTACATAATTAAACACCAAAATCTATGTTAAAATAACGTTAAGGGTCTGACTTGAACTCATAAAAGCAAGACTCTTCATTACGAAGGCTGAAATCTTATCCTTAATTCATGCTGCCGTGTGTTGGTACTTGGGAACATATGGTACAGTATAAAAGATCATGCACTTTTTGTAGACCCCAGTAATACCTTAAGCACAAGAGCACGAGGTAAGCAGGGGAGCGCTCAAGAAGTCTGAGTTTTCTGTGTTGGATGGGTGTTGGTCAGACCTTTGACAGCTCTGCAACTGAGTCATTTCCAATTAATTACCTGAGCAGTTTGAGGGGGTGTGTGTCATGTGTTAATAAAAAAAAAAAGGGGGTATTATAAGTGTTCACCAAAACAGTCAGGAGAATTGCTGCAGCTCTTTGAATACAACTGTAGTTTCTCTATTAGAGCTGTAAAATCTGTGATCCCTATTGATACCACAATGAGAAGCTTTTGGTCATTCTTGAAGGACTTAATCTCACCTGTTTGTCAGCCGTTCTGTGTTAAATGCTCCCTTAAAAGTCATCAAGCAATATGAATATTTGCTGGGCACGCTTTAATAGCCCTTCTGCCCAAAGAACTTGAACTCTTATTTGTCCCAGGTTCACAGCTCTTACAAATCACTACTATCCATAGGCTTTGGTGAATGGTTTTAGCCCAGTTCCTAATTTCAAACATTGGAAATTCCAGCTCAGAAACTGCCACAATTCAAATGCCTTGGCAAGGCAGCTGTTTGGAGAGAAAGCCAAAGCTCTGGATGTGCAATCAAAGGTTGTAAAATATGAAAAGGAAGAACACCCTTGAAAAATAATTCTGCTATGAAACAGACTGTGTGCCTCAGCTGTGGGAAAACAGTGGATTTTCTCTCCTAAAGAAACAATCCAAAGTCACTCACAGGTGATGCATGTGTAAATGCGTGCCCCTCCTCATTTCTAGAACTGATACTGCATTTTGGAGGCACAACCACTGTAGACAAATTGTGATCTAATTTAACACGTGGCTCAAAATCTGCTGATGCAAAATAACTCTTGGGCATGGTGAGAGTGGCAGTTAATCATAGCTATGGTACATGGGGATCATCAGGCACTCCCTTTGGCACAGTCCTTTGGAAAAGGAAAGGTCCAGACAATGGGACTTGGGAGCTGTAGGATGGAGGCAGACAGCAGATTCATGGGAAAATAAACAAGACACCAAAACGTGTGCAGGACAATTAAGGCGATCCAACCAAAACAAGCACGTATCTCAGGTTAGTGGTTATCAGTAAATTTGCCACACCTCTGTTGCAAATATGCAAGTAAGCTTAGCATCTTTGAAAGTCTGGCCTCGACTATCTGTCCACAATCTGAATGCTGCACAGACTGCACTCATCTATCTGATACAGATAGGGCTCTGATCTCTCTGAAGTCTTTTGTCTCTCCAAACCGACTCTGTTGTGGCATTACGGTGATGCAAGAGGAGGCAGGACTGCATAGTTTTGCAACAAGAGGGATTGTTAAAAGAAAACAGGAGGGATACATGTACAGGTGTGAAGTAGCCAAGTATCAGATCCAAAAATATGGGAAAGCTGTAGATAAAATGTCAACAAATACCTGGTACTTGTTTTGACGTGTCCTAAAGTGTACTCTTCTAATACAAAACTAGAAAACATTAAGATGCAGGGATGAAAAAGTGTAGTTGTCGACATCTAGAACTCAGAGCAATACAGTTGAAGCCAGTACTAAGAAAGTCATGTTGGACAGAAAAGCTTGTGATCCTGGTTTAAAACCCCAGGATGCCCAAACTTCTAAAGCAAACGACACATCAGCACAAAGCTGGGAAACTTGAACTGATCCCATGTTTGGTCATTTTCACAGCAACGTGTGTTGAGACCAGAAATAAGAACCCCTGACTATTTCCAGCTTCTTTGTAAATCCCTACTGGTAAGCAAAAAGCCAACCTGAGCTAATTCTGTGAACAGTTTGGACCACTGGTTCTGTAATACGGAATGATGGTGGGCAAGGCATGACAGCAAAGATTATGTTGAGACATAGCTGGCAGCAGTTATTATTTCTCTGTACACATACCAAAGAAACCATTTTAGCCTTAGTACCCAGCCCAGTAGCACGATGTCAATCCCTAACTCCATGTGTCAAGCAAAGAACCAATGAATCACAGCAATAATTTTCCAAGAATGACTGTGTTAAAAACTAATTATTACAGAAGCATTAAAGAGCTAATCCAAGCCCCAGGGAAGTCAATAGAAATATTTCCACTAATTTCAATGGGTTTCACGGGAGGCTTTACTTTTGCCAGTCTACCTGCCTAAGTATTTTTAGGCTCTTGTTTTCTGAAGACGTAAAAAATCTCTTTTTCACAAGCAAAGTAAACACCAGATGAATAGATTTTGTGCTCAGGCTGCCAAACTGGGAAAGCTTCGGTAATTCCATACCTCCTCCTCCCTGGCACGTTTGGGTGATGCAGTTGGAATATATTTTGAGTATTTAAACAAGTAAAAACTTACATTTTCCAGTTAACGCTTTCGCCTGATAATATGTTAATTGTTTTTATAAGGCACTTTAAAAGTAGTTGTCTCATTTATTGCAGTGCTCACAACAATTAGAGTGCTACTTGTTTCTCATTTACAATGAAAAAAAGCACCAAAAGGAATGTGCAGTAGGGTGTCTGTAACTTCTTTACTCCCAAAAAAGGCCAGAAGGGATTTGTAAAGGACTTTAATCTCAAATAGATTAAAGGTCCTGAATTCCTGAGACTGAAAGATAAGTCAAAGGAAAATAGATTCCAAAAGACAACACCCCCTCGCCTCAGCCTCTCAGCCAGGCAGGAGACTGGGCTGCAGAGCCATCAGGGTTGCCTAAGAAACCCCTCAGAGATCTGGATGCCAAAAAAAACCCTGCCACACTCCAGCACTGAGGTCCAACAAGTTTTCAGAGTCTACCTGTGCCCGCCTGGCCCCAAGGACTGAAGAAGTCATGTAGGTGAGTTTAGTGGGTAGGAAAGTCTTTATCTGCTTTCCCTCTGATGGCCACAGTGCTACAGAAAACGAGTGCCATTTCTTCAGAGATGGCTGAGGGCTAGCTGGCTTGGCCAGTGAGCCAGTGGATTGCTTTTGGCCTGAAGTGTTTTATTGAATGGGCTAACTAGGCTTTGAGTTCTGCCATTTGCATCCAGCAGTGCAAAATCTTGTTTGATATTTCCAAGAAAATCTACCTTTAATTCCCTCCATCACCATCCCTTGAGACTGAAGCCAAAACTTCAGAAACTCTCCTGTATCATCTCAGTGTAGAGCGCGAAATTCCAAGAACGGGGCTGCCCTGGGACCACCAGCTCCACCAGCATTGTCAGCCCGTGTACCTGACTGCTCTCAAAGGGAAGGTCCGCTCCTACCTACTGCTTCACCCTGCTGTCTGCCTTGGGAAATGTACTCAGGTGGAAAACAATTTTCCCTTCCCCAGATGAGTTTTCAGGTGGGCCCCATCCTCACTCGGCTCACTGTGGAGCCGCAGGAGCGGCGGTGGCAGGAGGAGGAGCGGGGACCTCCCAGCACGGCGGGAGGGAGGGCAGGGCCACCCTTGGACTCTGGGCTCGTGGTGGTTGTGAAACTGCGCTGTAAATCTTCAGGATGCCAAATCTGAGACCTCTTGATGGGATTCTAATTAACAGGCATTAAATGTTCCCTCTATAAATTGCACTTCTTTGTCTCTAAATTGGTGGATAAAACCATGTCACTTATGAAATATAGGCCTTTTCTCCTTATGGTAGTGAGGTTCAAGAAGGAGGAAACCAATTAGGGGAAGGATCCAGCAGTCTCCGCAGCTGAAAGAGCACACTGGGCTCAGCGGAATTCCCGATTGAGCAAGAAGTGCAAGGTCAGTCCTTATATTTTTCCGAGGAAAAGGGGGAGTATAATAAAGATTGCAATAATGTCATGCCAGGCCACAGTCTGCTAAGGCACATGTTTCCCTCCTCATTGTGCTTGACAGCAAGAGTTACAGGGGCAGTGGCAGTAAATTTATAATGGCAAGAATTTGGGAATGTGAAGCTCTGTGATTGGTTTTCATTTGCTTCATCTTCTCGGCTACAAGATTTACATGCTGATATTAGGCAGCTGAAGCAGAAGTTAAACATTTGAAGAAACAGTTAAAGAATATAAATTGGGAGTCCTGCAAACGGAGTAGAGCAAATGTCCTGGGTTGTGTGATGGGATTCTTTTCTATTTTTAAAAAAGTGATAAAAACAGTATTTGGAGGGGGTTTTACATTGGATAGTTGCAGCTCTCCAACTCATCTAAAAGCTACTGCAGGTTTTTGGAGAAACCTAAGGAAAAACAAATGCACACTTGATTTTGGTCTGCGAGATAAGCTTACTAGAAAAATAGTCTGTGGTTTCTCTATAACTCATTAACGTATCCCATTGCCAGGGACTGCCGCCATCCTGCCACTTCTAAAAGCACAGTCTGTCCTTCAACCACAGGCCCAGGAACCCCAGGCACTTGGGGAGGTCTGGGCTCATCTGCCCAAGCCCTGTCCAGATGCTCTTGTCCCCGCCTGCCCTCTGCAGAAAGAATGGGCTGCTCTGAGCCAAGGCAGCGCTCAGCAAAAGGGAACCTGCCCCCAGACGCTCGGTGCTCATGTACCCATCTTACAGCTGGGTGAAGGGAGTGAAGCTATTTCAGTGTGTGGCAGGGCAAAGTCCTGCCCCGTCCACGGGTGGAAAGCAGGACTAGTGCATTAATTTCAAATGAGATTAAAAACAGGCTCCATAAATCCTTATCCCCAACCCCAGAAGTTAGAAACAGAGAGGTTCAAAATTCTTTAGTGCTCCCTCTGCAAAGTGATCTGGGATAAGCATTTTTGCTTTGAAAGAGGGGAAAAGAAAAAAAAAAAAAGCCCTCTGGAGTTAATATTCTTCCTTTAGACATCACTTCATTTTTTCAGCTTTCAGCATGAAGGTGGTGTTGCCAGCAAGACCACCTAGCCACAAACCCAGCAGGGAGCTTCCAAAATTCTTCTAAACACTGACTCCTTGTTATAAATTGAGAAGTGGTAATAGCAACAGTGCGTATCACATCTGTGCCAGGCTTCGGGCCTGGGAAGGAGCACTCTCCCTACTGCTGAACACAACTTGGAAAGATCCTTTCAGTCCACACATGTATCAGCATTAGCCATTTCTTTGTCAACAAATCCCTTAATACGTACCCTTTCTATCATGTACAGATGTCCAAAAAATAATGGAATACTGTACTACAAGATTAAACACTTTAATGTCAGCATATGTGTTGCATGACTCTGAACAATGGTATCATTGTGCGTGTACAAACAGCGGGTTGAGGGAAGATGGGTTTAATTATCTCCGAAGCAGCAGCAAGTTCTTCCTGACTAAGTTAAAACTTCAGCTAGCAAGGACTGCTCAGGGCAGAAACGGGTATTTCTCTGACAAAATGCCTGGGCCTTTCCTGACGTTCTTCCAGGGGCAGGGTTAGTGCGGTACCCGCTTCAGGCAGGGCTTCGGCGAGCGGTGCGGAGCCACCTGCTTCCCCGGGAGCCCTGCTGCCGAGGAACGCGGCGGGGAGGAGAGGATGCTGTGAGTCGCCGCATCCTCTTGCCCCACGTGTCCCCAGGAGACTTTTAAGTTAAATTTACTTAGGATGGCAGATGGCAAAGGGAAACAGTCACCGGGCGGGAAAGGACGGAGAGAAGCCTGCATGCTGCCTTCTGCATTTGGAGACATTCCCTTACCGGGATTTCTTTGCAGGCGCTTTAAGGCAATGCCAGATAGTAAAACTATTCCTCCTTAAAGAACATCCATGAAAATCTGTGCAGGTTGTGCACAGGTAATCCATTTTCTTTTCCGAGTGTGCCCTGATCGGTACCCATTTATGCTGTGGTTTCTCTGCTGAAATCGGAGCCAGACTAGACGAAAGGTATTCTGAAAAATTTACACGTGGGACTGCTCTGTGAACATGAAACTCTCCTAATAGTAAACAGACTGATCGTGGTGTGAATCCTGATGCCGAGTTTGCAGTGTCTGAATGTGTATCTGGGGAAAGCAAAGTTAAATAAGCAGGGAGGAGTTGTGTTTCTTCAGAATACCTTATTCACAGCTTGAGCATGTGAAACACGGCAGCACATAGTGCTGCAATCCATCTACAGCTGCTGCAGCGCACTTAGGATTGCAAGGGGATTTGGGATGTGTGAGAGAATGGAGAAATGGGGGGGTGATGGGGGGAAGAAAGAAATGGGAGTTTATGAAGCTGTTCCTACAGACAGACTCCCTCCATTTCTACCTTCATCCTCCAGGGTTCCAATATAAGGAAGTCTCCCACATCAGCCTCTCAAATCTTGTTTTTCTTCCCCCTTTCACTGGGATGGGGGGGCACCCAGGACAGTGCTGACCTGGGGATTTGCCCCCAGCAGCTCTCCCTTCCCCAGTACCTTGGGGATGGCATTTTTCCAGAGAGACAGAAGGGCAAGCTGGGGACTCTGGTGATGCCACAAAACGTGGCCATCACGAAATGTCTCAAGCTCTCGTGCTGTCACCAGGAGCAGGGTTAACCAAGGCTGATATTTACCCTCAACAGACTGCACCACCAAGAGATTGGGGCTGTTTCATCTTTCTGTATATTTGACAGAAGGGGAAGCACCTGGACAGCAGCTCTGAGCCAGGGCCCCCTGCAGCTCCCTGCAGGGACTGTGGGCTGCACAGGGCAGGCTAAGGCAGCTGCAAAGCTCCCTGCCCACCAAAGGCAATCCTAGTTCTTCTTACACCCTACCCTAGAAATGTCCCTGTAGCCAAACTGAGCAGTGAGCAAAATGACAGGCAGAAGCTCATCATTACTCCTGCTTTCTTTTCTCTGTCTGCACCATAATGCATAGCATGCCATAACACAGCTTAAGAGCAGAGGTGCACTGCTGTCTAATGCACCCCCTAAACCCTCTGGATGCAGCTGTGGGAGGTATGTGAAGATGCAGGAATAAATTTTTCTTTTCCCTCTTTGAACAGAGATGACTGCTACATTACACTGCTTGCTCTTTTTGTAATTTGGGGACTAGCAAGGCTGCTTTCCTGATGCTGTGAAGTCTTGTGAGGCCAACCTCATGGGGAAGCTGTGCCAGCATTAGATGTGAACTCCAAGTCAAACATTTCACCAGTGCATCCAAGGGTCAAGGAAACAGTGGCAGCATCCTGGGGAGGAGGGGGTGGAATCACGGATGAGGGTCAGGGCAGCAGAGACCAAGGTGGCAGCCACAGCACCAAAGAGGTTAGTACTGGTCTAGAGGAGAAAGCAAGATGTCAGTGTCTCAAGGGGGAGAAGACTGCAGAGCACAAAGAGGGAGAAAAGTTAGTGACAATATGGTTCATTTGAGAAAAATAATCCTGTCCAGCCAGCAGACAAATGGGGCCCAAGGTGCTTCCTGCAACCTGCTCTGAGGCTGGACGCCTCTCAAAAAATCACTGATGCAAAAACCATCAGTCTGCCCTGTCTGCTTGTTCACACAGCCTTGAGCAAATGGAAACACGTCCCTAGGCTCAAGGAAGGAGAGACAAGTGGCTGAACACATCTGGTCAGAAATAACATGTATTCAGCCAGGGAAGATAAGAGGCAGTGCAAGAGACTGCTTATAGGGAAACCTAAAATGGGCTGTTTGGGATGAAAGGCAAATTTAGAATAAAAAGATCCAGGTCATTCTTGAAAGCTTCCAAGTGTGAAACAGTTCTTCACCTTGGACCAAATTTCAGATCGGGGGAAGGCAAGAAAGTTTCCATGAAGTGTTTTTAGCCAGTTCTAACCTAACCTCAAGTAAAGGAAGACAGCCCACTTGTGTGACTGGTAGTCTGGAAGGGCGCTCATCCTCGGTGGCGAGGGCAGCAGCACTGCAAGCTTCCCTGCTCTGCTGAGGGCATCTGCTCGTACCCCAATGTCTGCACAAGGGAAGAACTAAGCATCTCTGCAGGGAGCTGGGAGCCTGCAGCACAGGCACCTTGATCTGCAAGAAGGCATGTGCAGAGGACATGCAAAGAAAAAACAAATTGTGCTATAGTAACTCTTCAATGCAATGTTTGATCACACAGAGATGGGACAGCATCAAGTTATGCTCTTGCATTCCAGTAACTATGCTAGGGCAAACTAAGAAGGCTTCAAATGTATTTGATAAATTAGATACTGTTCATAATAAACAGCCTGAGTCAGTAATCTCGGGAAGGTCACTGCCCAAGCGTCTCTGATGTGTTTATACAAAACAGACAGGAATGGCTGAACGCACTGCTAACGCCCCGCAGAGCGTTCATCGGCGCTTGCAGGGCCAGGCTCCTCCGCCTTACGCCGGGCCAGGGAGAGGGGACGCTGCCTGCCAGCCGAGTTTCACCTTTCCAAATCTTGCTTCCAGAGCATGAAGAACTTTATAAAAGTTGTGCTCATAAACTGATGGTTTTCAAGCTTATATGCCACTCATTATCTTCCACTACATGGTTTTTTCAAGTTGCCTTCTGTTCCTTATTACTAGTAGGGTATTATTATATAGCATAAAGTTACTTAACAGAGCAAAAGATTCAACAGCATTTGCAAAACTGATATAGAAAGAAGGACTGGATTCTGGACTGGTACAGCTGGTTTAAGGTATTTTGGAAGTAAATGAAATCAAATGAGAATTTATAATCCTTCCTGAGGTCTGGATTCCATCAGACTAAACTCATTAGGCATTAAGGTGCAGGTGCAGCTAAATAAAGGATTGTTCTGCTTTCCTTAATACCATAGATTCACATCTTGAGTTCAAAATAAAAGTCTTTTAAAAGCACATGTATATATTGTGCATCTACTGGCAGCACTTGAAAGAGAAAGTTCAGCTGATGGAATCTTCAAATGCCTCGTTTTTGTCAAAGGAACGGGCCCGTTTCTGCCCCAGCGGTGCTAAGGGACACAAGTGGAGAAGTGACTGCACATCAGCCGCTTAAGGCTTAGTCATTTCATTTGCATTAGAATTTCTTTCATCTACCTAACAGCTGCCCAAATAAATAACACAGATCTAATTAATCCTCCTTTAACATTGTATTGCCACAACGATACCAGCATCCCCCCGAAATATTCCAGAGTGTGGGTCTACACACGCAGCGGCTCTCTGGGAGGAGCGTGGCGGGAGTCGCAGGCATGGGGAATCAGGCCTTTTTTGTGGTTCCGTGTGGTAAAAGGAAAACAAGAACCAGTTTTCCAGGTTTGAAACCATATGACTTGCTGGATTTCCCAGCTGAAATCCCAGATTTTGGTTTTGTTGAGAAAGTAGTTTGTGGGATATTACAAAATAACCAGTCGATATCAGACATGCAGCCAGCAGGTAAGAATCTCAGCCTTGATTGTAATCAGCAAAATCTCAACTTGGAATGTATACACACTCCGAGCTGTGCCACAAGACCACAGCCGGCTGGACCTTTTGAGCTTGTCTGTGCAATAACCAACATCTGTGCCGTGCTCCGTCAGGCAAGTGCTGGGAGACCATGCTGGGAGACCAGGGGGCAACAAACTATCCGGAGGAAAGGTCCGTCCGCCCCAGAGGGGGAATCCCTGTGAGGGCAGAGCTCCTCTTGCATCCACACTGTTACACCTATTGCACACTTTGCAGGTGTTGCGTATGTGGGAGGTCCAGCGACATTAACACAGTTTATAAACCAGGATTATTAGATAGAAATACAGCGTTTGGAAGGATGGGAGGAAAAAAATAATGATTAGAGACTTAAATTACTGCTTGAAAAGATACTCCAGAGTGCCCTTCCTCATGAAAGCGTGGCTTCATGACCTAGCTCACATTCTTCTTTGAGTTCATCGTGTTTCCTCCATGCTGCCAAGACAGCTGAGACCAGGTAGGGCACTGAGCGCAGCCTCCTGGGTTTGAGGCACAGAACCGGAGAGGAGGTCACTGCCCACGGATGATCCTTGTGCCAGCCGCCCCACATCCACTCGCCGCCCCTTTGCCTGCAATGGGACTTGCAGCTTATGCGTAGGATCTTTTTGCTTTCTAGGAATGTTTGCTGTGCAATACATTTATTTTTATTGAGAAACAGGCACAGACTGTTTATTCTTTTAATAACTTGGTATATGGGCCTAAGAACCATGAATATTAAAGACCTGGAAGTTGATGACATCCACATCTATTTCTGTTGGTAGATGTAAAATGCAAGTGTCTTAGACTAATGGCAAGTTTAAACTATTATTTCAGAAACGTCCTTAAGAAGACACACACAGATATAGACATATATATATATAGAGAGAGAGAGAGAGAGATTTCTGCATATATAGAGTGTTGCATGTGTCTGTCCCCTTTACACTTTAAATGTTGGTGGCCAGTGCCCCAGGCATTAACAGTACCTGAAGGTAAGGAGATTTATCTTTGGCTTAATTCCCACCTGCAATCCCTATTATATGAGAGGATTTTTTTTTTGGTACAAGATAAGCCCATCGGTGACATCAGCAGCACCTAGCCCTGCATACCACACTGCAGATCGCAGGGCTGGATTCCTGACACTGAGCCTCTCACTAGGGTTGGGCCATCCAGGCCTCCTGACTCAGCCCCTAACAACAGCATTTTCTGTTTTGTTTTGGGGTTTGTGTGTCTTCAAACACAATTTTGCAATTGCCGTTCTGGGGTGAAAGATCAGCTGTTGTAATACACCCTTGTGTCCTCGCATCGGTTTGGTATGAATGGAGGGAACGCAGTTCACCTCCTCTTGCGTGCAACTGTTAAAAATAGCATAGAAATGGGATTATGGCATTTATGAAAATGTCTGAAGGAGCAGGAACACAGACCATTCTTCTCCAGCTCGGTCCCTTGCCTACCAGTCACTACTCTTTGTTGGACTGCAACTGCCAATACAGGGAGGAAAAACTTTCAGCGCATTAGACACACCGACTTAGATTTTCCCCCTCATCTGTAATACTTTCAGTGAAACTCTCATCTCATAGTTGTGGACTCAAGAGCAGAATGACAGTTACTATTTTCTAAAAAGATATTTGGGGTTTGCTGGAACGCGTTTCTGCATCATTCTGCATTCTTTCATCTATTTCTGTATTCCCTGTTGTCAGGTTTAATGTAATGTAACAGTCAGAGGTTTCTGTGGATATAGAGTCTAATATTCTTGTAATTTGATTAAAATGCATGCCACTGAGTTGCAGGAACTATTGTATTCAGAGGTCAAAGTTGTGTTCACACCAATGAGAGAAGTTTTACACCACATGTCTGATTTGCTTCTCCTTTTCACCTGTCTCGGGAGACAAATGATTCATCACATAGTGCTGAAATATCTTCATCTTCTGATTTGGGCCAAGATTTAGAAGTGTGGTTACTCAAAAGCTGCTTTTTGAGTTCAAGAGAAAGGTCTGTGCTGCATGATTCTTTTTCAGCTCTTCTCCTCTGCAGTTTATTACAAGTATATTTGTGTAATTAGGGGGCCCAGTAGTAATGTTGTTAAAATACAAGCAGGCACATTTATTGTTTCCTCCAAAAGGAAACAACCAATCTCTAGCAGTTCTGGTTTTTCCCTGCCTCAACTGAACATTTACTGCTTTATGTAGCTAGCAGATTGTGAGGCTAAAGTTACTTCTTTTTTTATTTTCTTTCTACTTCTTTTTGTTAAAAATAATAAAAAAACAACCGACCCTCCTTTCTCTTAACAATTGCTGGATTTTTTAAGGATACGGTCAGAAAGGGGAACTTAAACTCAGCATGATGTTTATAGTGCCACACAAGCTTCAGGGAAAGTGATGTGCAGTCCTCTTTATTAACATCTAAAAAGTCCCTGCGGGATTATAATGACTGCACAGTAATAAACAAATAAAAGTAGCAAGATTAAAATGTTCAGAATATTTTTAGTGATAGAAGCAGTAAGTTTTAACCTTGAGAACCAGGGGAGGAGCAGCTTGCTAGCACTGAGCATGTGGGTAGAACAGATATGATTAGGAATTGATTCCCATTAGTGGTGAATGATTATCATTGGTGCCATTATAGATATTCGGCGGATGGAAATAACTTGTTAAAATATTGATGAAGAAGTATTTGAACACTACTAACTTGTAAGCACCACGATTCAGAATTTCTAAATTACAGTAATGTTTATTCTTCCACTTCAATGATAAACCTGAACTTGCTTTCCCCTGGGGTGCCCAAGGACTCCCTAAAGTCAGCGGCCGTTTCAGGTACACAAGCAGTGCAATACTACCAGCCCTGTTCCTAACCCTTACTCAGTAAGAAACTTGTCTCTCCATCGCAATTGTAACTCCCAACTACTGATGTTGTATTATTTTATGAGCATTTTTTAGTAGTTCTCCCAGGGTTCTTCTGGTCTTTTTAAAAGTTTTACTGCCACTGTGCTGTGGGAAGAACAATTGGTCGAATCAGAGGACTGAGGCAGCCCCAGTGGTGCCAGCGAAATGAGGTGGCTTGAGGGCAGGATTTGGCCCAGCGGCTCTAGTAAGAGACTCAAAGCTCGACCTGATTTACAGCCCCCAGCCTCAGTGCGGACCCTGTGCCAGCTCCTCAGACGGTGTCAGCTGTGGTGACTTCACTGCCGGGGTGGCCGGGTGCCAGGTTGCTCCAGCTGAGGATATTGCCTGGTGACATCAGTGGGTTTGCGTGGAGGTGTAACTCAGACCAGCATCGAGCTGGGAGGCTGCAGCCTAACGAGAGGAAACTCTGTGCTCATTTGAAAGGCGGTCCTGCACACCAGGCAGAACTTTAAAAAAGGATGCACTGCGAGATTGTCAGCGTGAGCAGCGCGGTAGCGTTTCCTCATCATAAAGAGCCTCAGAAGGCACTTGCTCGTTTAAAGTATTATTTAGAGGGAAGAGATACTTTCCCTCTCCCCCTCCCCCCTGCCCCCCCCCCCTTTTTTTTTTTTTTAAAAGGGAGGTAGCTTTTAAGAGCTTGCTATGAAGATGTAAGTTAAAAGATTTTCTCTCCTACAAAGCCTGCATAGTTTCCCAGGCCAGGTGGACCCGACAGCACTGACTGCATGCTGAAAAATCTCATCCCCACCCTTCAGGCACTTTAATTGTAAGCCTTTCCAGATACACTGGATAAACACTGTCAAAATGAACCTGAAAGGGTTGTTGTTGGTTTAGCCTTTAAATAATTATGAGTTTGTCTGTCTAATTACAGCATAATCTTGTTTAAACTTGGATGGCTATTTGCAGTATCTTTTTAAATGAGGTGGAATCAGAAACAGTGAAAACCTGAAAATTTACCATTCTTCTACTTTAGGGCAAGGAGAAAAGAATTTTTAGTCCTGTAAAACTTAATTCAACCTGACAACAAAAGAGTCTAACTTGGAAGCTGCAGCAGTAGGATAAAGATGATAAAGAATAGCGTGGGACCGCCAAGATGCAACCGAAACTTAATACTCTGCGGATAAAATTTTTCAAACAGTTTCAAAATAGTTTAAGGTAATTTACTGGAAGACTTGAGTGACAAAGCACATTACTTGAAGTGCCTTTCCTTCACTAGGCACTTTCTAAATTCTTTCTCTTTCATTTCTTTACTCTCAGGAGACTTTTAAATCCAGTGAACCAAAACACCACTTTGTTTGTTGGTATAGCGCAGGGCTGGCACAGATGGCAGACACTGCACCTGTTCCAATAAAACGGGAAAAATGAGAGATAAACCATAGCGCTCATTAAGGGGAATCTACTGAAACATGAACATTTTCTATTTTGAATATCCTCCAGGAATGAAAGGAGAAATACACAAACAGACCTTGTTTTCACCACCATCAGTTCAAACTAAATTTGTTTAAAGGGTATTTGGCATTTGTTTCAGGTACAAAGACAGTAAATACCACTAAAGAAACTGTGATTATGCTTGAATTTCTTTAATAAAGCAAACAGTTTTATCTAGTGACTCCCATTCCTTTACAGAAAAATTATCTGTTGTCAGTTTACTCAAAATCAGTTAATTCCCCTTTTGCTTAGTTGTGGCAGCTTTTTTTACTTTGACATTTTCTCATGCTGAGTAATATCACATTCTTAAAGTCTACTCCATAATGATCAGAGTAACAATATAAACAAAAGTCCTTCTTCTCATCTGTTAATAAATAACTACAATTATTAGGTGGGGGGAACTGTTTGGATAGTTAGCAACAAAATTCACTGCAATATTTTTTTTCTAGGCACAAGGAATATGCTGTTTAATATCTGATAGATTATTAAAAAATTCTTAAATGAGAAGAAACATTAAGTAACAGCTACTCAAAGGATAAATTTCTTCAAACATTTGCCTTGATCATCGGTGGCTGTGCTGTTCAACATCCCATATATCTCCCTCTATTTCTCTCACACATATACACACAAGCATTAAATACAAAATGTCATGAAAATTCCTAAGTATCATTTAATGTTGGCAGCCCTGCACTGTAAAGCCATTTATATAAAACTGTGGTTGGCAGCTCTCACTCTTCCATGGGAACAAATTAACATTGGCATTCCAAACACAGGAAAGTAAGGAAATTAGAAACACAGTTTATATTTGGCCAGTGCTTTGAAATACTGTACCATGCTACTGATGTCAATTAATGAAAAGCAGAATTTTGTGGAGAGCGTCTGGTTTTGAAACACATTAACACACGTTAAACATGTTTGCACAGGAACTGGATTGTAAGCATCTTGGTTCCAAAACAATAAAGCAATTACACTAAAACTTGTAGTCTTGAAGTTGCCATTAATTCAATCCACTCAATCTGGATCACTACAGGTTTTTCACTGACTTCAAGACACACACCACACAAATGTTTAAAAGAACGTGCAAGGAACAGTATTGCAGGGCTTGCACATATGAGCTCACACCCAAGATGGCTCTTATGTTACCTGCTGTAAATCAGGTAAAAAAATGTATAGGTAATGGAGTTTTAGAATGTATACCCAAATAAAGGGGAGCTCAGCAAACGTTGTGGTTTTCATCAACAAAATAAGGATTTCCGAAAGAGATATTTGAATTAGAATCAGTTCAAACTTTGCTACCTGCAACCTTTTGTAGCGAAGATGTTTACCGGCAAAATTTTAAAGACTTCTGGTTTTCACATGTACACGAAAAAAAATCGAGATGGCAGTTTATCTCCTGGCACAACTCCACTGACTTCAGTGGACTTGCTCCAGCATGGAATTTGGCCCTGCAGTCTTTACAACACACTGTTTATTTGTACTGTGATTCAGATATTTTGATACCAGGAATCTTTCATCACTGGAGTTTCTCCATATGAAATATGTCTTGTATTAAGAAATATCAGTTTCACATTTTTGTCAAACATTATTTGTTAAATTCTGTTTGTTACAAAGATGGGAATTCAGCTGTAGTTCAACAACATGGATTGGGCTAATAATGATAAGCAGTGACTAATAGGAGCTAGTCTATGTTTTGATTATTTGCAGCAAAGGAAGCTTCCCTCAAAAACAGTTTCAAGATTAGGAGAGAAAACTGTGTGAAGCTCTAGCAGAAACTACTGCATGCTCATTATTTCAACACAGGGGCATTTCTTTGGCCCAATTCTGTTCTCAATTGTGTCAGCGTAAATCAAGAGGGAGTTTATGGGAATTACTTTGGACGTACAGTTGTATAAATGAGCCCATAGGGCCAGCTTCAGTAGAAATTTGACAATTTACACCAATGAAGACCTAGCCAATAATTTTCTCTTGGGTTTCCATTATCCAAACATACGCGTGTGCAGAACTTTATCCATGTGATTAGTCCTCATCAGTAGTCCCATTTACTTCAAACAGTTGTAGAACAAAAATCTTCATCCTAAAACTAATTTTAACAGCTCGCTCATTTCTTTAGAAGTTCCTTCCCTTTAGAGAAGAAATATATACGTATAATAACGTATTTTATTTTATATATATATTTAAAAGTGTGTGTATATATATACACACATATATATATATAGGTAATTCATGTGAGTATTTTGATGCAGGCCCCAGAGAGGAGGACTGTACCACTGGAAAGGGCTTAAAATATTGTGGTCTCTTAATGCTGTGTATCAACAGGCAGTCTCTTTATCTGATGTGCTATCAAAATTTGCTTACTGGTGTTCTTGCTCAGATGACTTCATCCATCATTGCAACTTCTCACTGGTATTCATCCAGTTAGAACAATTTAGAGGCATAAAACTAAATGTGTTATCATTTTAACCACAAATTAACAGTTTCCATATAAATATTAGCATTTCCTCACTTGGTTCAAGGATAAAAACCATAATGGCACTAACAGTATATTTGATTTAAACTAATTAAAAACAGAGGCTCTTGCAATTTAATATATTGATTTTACCAGTGGGACTTAAATCTTTTATAATAAGTGTACACAGCTGCACCACTCACCCACCACCACTTTTAAACCTAATCCCTGCATTCCTCCTGACAATAACATGACAGGATCCACACATCCCAGTATTAGCCTTAACCCCGGTGACACTGCCAGAATGTATTAAACTAAAACATCGCAGTGTCCTATTTAAAAGGAGCCTGTCAACAGCTCTGACTAGGCTTTAATAGTTATAATCTTTTTTTTAATTAATGTTTCCAACCACTTGTGTAACCTTCTCTCACACATCTCTTCCCCCCGACCTGAAAATGTGTTTCAAGCTTATTTACAGATGGAAACATAACGCCTGGTTTCGTGCTGCCTGCCCAGAGGCCGTTAACCCTCCTTTGCAGGAGGAGTGATGGGGATGCACACACGCACACAGGAAAACCAAGGGCGAGCAGAGCGTGGGTGGGAGCAGGTCCCGTACGCTTCACTTGTGCCCGACTCCTGTTACAAGCATCACAAGATCTGGCCATCAAGGCTTGTCTCCTTCAAAGCACTTTACAAGCCGCAGTGTTTTGGCTTTTAAACTGCAGTTCCCGGAGGGGGCTTTGCCTCCCCAGGGCAGCCTGTGTGGGAAGAGAAGAAAGACCCCGCTGCTGGGATAAATCCGCCACAGAAGCGTGCGAGCGGGTGGGGACAATTGCCACGTCCCTTTTCCTGGCGCAAGGACATCTGTCCTCAGCTGCTCCGTTCTCTCCTACCACTGCACCCCTACGGCAGAGGTAAATAGTTCCTGTTCTGTTCTGCCATTTTGCGCCTGAAAAGTAGAAAATGAATTAATTTCTCTCTAGAATGGGGCTGTGCATTCACAGAATACCTGCCAGGAACTTGCTGCGTGGTCACTGTACCTCCTACCTTCAGTTTGCTGCCAGCTTCCTACCTTAGCTCATCTTGTACCACCGAGTGTTGCATATATCCATACTATCCAAAACAATTACAGGATGTACCTGTTCGGGCTTGAGAGCTTATAACAGCGCTAGGTGGAGGAGGGCAAAAAAAAAAAAAAAAAAGCCGAGGGCTTGGCCTAATGTATGGACAAACCATGTGATCATGACCAGGCATCCAGGGCTAACATTTAATCTGCTTTGTTTCAAGTGGGAAATATGTGAAGATCAAATAAGTTCAAATCCAGGTCAAATATCCTTGAAAATCTTTGATTTATATAAGCAGGAAAATGAGGTTTAAAAGAAGTGATTATGAAAGGGTTACTAAAAACACAGCTGTACGCGTACTCTTATATCTGAGGCTCTCCAAAGAAAAACTGTGTGACATCTATATTAACCTTTGGCTGTACACCAATGAAGGCCTGTAGTGAGCTGGAATGCAAGGCAGCCCCTTCCAAATTTTAACACAAGCCAGGTTACAGCTGCAAATGCCTGCAGCCCGTGCTCACTTTATAAAGTATTCCCCGAAGGAAATTTTTTAACTGTTATAGAATCTTTTTCTAATACCCTACAGTGTTAAAGCCTGTTATTAAAGGGCAAAGAGATGGTTCTCCATGCCAAACACTTGTCAACAAAAAGGATAGCCAGATGGTATGAAATAAAAGGAAACTTGGGGGCTCTTCAGCTTCTTGATTTACATTAAGAAAAGCCACTTTCATGTGCTCCTTCCAAGAATGACTAATTCCCCCCCTCCTCTTATTTTTTTGCCAGGATTAAACAACGTTGTTCATTTTATAATCAACCACGAGGCAAATTAACAAATTGCGTATCACTTGTGCCGACTCTTTTAAAAAATATTCTAAGTGAATCTGTTTACCAAGGCGAGATTACCTGCATAAGGACAACTCACTTATTTTTAGAAGAGAGGATCTAAGTAATCTAGAAGATGTTTACTCCTTAGTTGCTGTTTATAAACTTGAAATTAAAACTTGTGCAAAAAATGCTTCAAGTTTTTTCAGTTCCTAAACCGGATCAGTTTGTAAACTGTACTTGGACAAGATCTGAAATGAAATCCCAAATACTGGAATTATAGTAATAAATTTTATAAAATTAGCCAGTAATTAACTGACTAGCTTAGTCAGACCACTGTGGCTAACTTCTCTTTTAATTTACATGTAACTTCATTCTTGACACAAATCCATTCCCCATTCATCTTAACACAGGTGTAAGCTAAGACAAAATGTTGCCTGTGAATTAACTGGTTATAAATCTAAATCTAATTAATTGTCAAGATTTTACAGTAACATTACACGCCTAGTACAAAGCTCCCTGCAACATAACCATGAAATGGAGCACCTGTATTCTGGTTCCTCCCTACCAATACCTAGGATAAATTCTCTGGAATAAATATACACCGTATCTCCATAGAAATCTGGGGGGGTGTGGTGTGTGTGGGGGGGTGTTCTTGGGTTTTTTTACTATGTAGTCCAGTAAATCTTGCAATGTAGATTTTTTTTTTCACACACAGATATATATATATATATATATATATACACAAAATTCCCCCCCCAAGTTGTATGACTAGGTAGATGAAGACTATAAATAAAGCAGAGAAGTGCTTCTGTAAATTAGCTTTTGGAAGCCTGGAGTAACATGTTTTATTTATTGAAATTCAGAAGTATTTTCTTTACTCACTTTTACTTCCTCCATTCTAAGATGAAACTTTATTATGCTGTGACACTTCCTCATTGTGATGGCTCTGGTATAGTAATAAAAGCCTACCTGTGAAATGCAATGCTCACAGAGTATCTCTTACAAAACTAGGACACAGTTTACTACAGTCTGCATTTAGGAATTCAGCTCTGCTTTAAAAGGGATCATTGTAGAAAGTTTCCAAAAAAAATCAGTTCTACAATAGATCTTCTAATTTTCCCTGGATGTCATAGAAAACTGTACATATCAAAGCAGGTGTTGTATTTGACTATATACGGGAGCGAGTGGCTGGTCTAATTCATTAAAACATCCATAAACAAGCCTGTCTTTGTCCTATAAAGATGAAAGACCGATGACTATAATGGGATGAAAGGTGTGCACAGTGATGAAGAAAGCTGTTATAGATCTGTGTCCTTTTTAAACTCGTCCTGGCACGCACTGTTGACAAGGGAACAAAACAGTACAGACAAACCTCCAAAATGTGCCTTGCTGGTAATAATTCCACCTGTCCTTAAAACTATTGGATTTTGCCTGCACTCTTACTACTCGCCAACTATGCTGACAGCAATTAAGTAAAATGATAGTTAAGAATTTTGCATCAAGAACACTTTCGGATTACTAAGCCGACTACAAAAGCCAGCAGGGTCGAAATGAATGAATATATCCACTACAGTCACCACGTCGCATCGGGATGCCAATTATTATTTCTGTACAGTTTATACAGGTAAAACCTGCTGTGTAAAAAGTTCTCACACAAAACCAGACATAGCCAAAATGTAATTTTTATTTCACAGTTTACGGATCGATTCCTCTCCTATGTATCCAAATAACTGGGGACATCAATGCCTTTCAGGAAAAACTTCCACAGGCTGCAAAGGTGACTTTTCCTTACATTGGATGCACAGGACGGGAGCGCTGCAGTTTCGCTGATGAAAGTTACTAGTAAACAACTACACCCGAGGAGCGGTGCTGCTGCCCCAGAGCTAAACTCCCTTCCATTAGGTACTTACATGTTTCATAAAGGTTCTCTCCTCTTTACAGACATGGAAACAGACGTGTGAATTTCACTATCGTTATTTCAACATCCTTTGTCTTCTCTTCAGGACTCTCCCTGCACTCTGGTCGTACTTGGTGTAGAACCCAAGAACCACAACATTAGCAAGATCACTCTTATCTCTAAAGTCAAATATTTGACCGCCATTGGTACTGTTGGCTGCTCAAATATTTGATTTTACATGTATCATTGCTGATCAGCTTAAGTATCTAGCAGCATTTAGACAAACACTGGAAATCCAAATGGAAAGCACGGGCACTCTCAAAGAGCACAGCCCCCAGGCCAGATGTAACTCAGAGCTTCCCACCGTAAAGCCGGTGGTGGTTAATAAGGAGGTGCAGCTCCTGCAAACCAGAGATCTCCCACAGTGTCTCCCTATCATGCAAGAATTGTGCCGGGGATGGCTACCGTGTCTAATAATTATTAACGTGTGTCACAGAGCTTTTACAGCTACTGATCTTTTCAAGTTAGTTAAAGCGCTGGGATTAGAGAGGCGGTGATTTAATCTTTGTTGCCTCTGAAGTTCCAGACAGTGGAAGTGTCCAGAACAGTGACATCCATAAAGGTGTTAATGGATTTATTGGCGATGGGGGTGTCTGTAATCCCTAGCGGGTGACGTGCTAGAGGTGGGCTCCTCTTGCTCTTTGCGTATCCCTTTGTTTGGGACAAAGTTCGAGTTGATCTTGTTTTGGAAATACTGTTCAGGTTGTCTTGAACTTGCAGGCACCCGCGCTGTGCGTGGCCGTGGTTGGAGAGCTGCACATGATGAGGGCTAAATACGGGTAGAGTGAAGCAGGTCTATAATTATATATTTAAAATAGAATGCTCATCCCGACAATGTTTTTTTACTCAAATCCGGCCAAGTCAGTCCACACGGGTGTGCAATCTACAGCAAGCAAATGGAAATCAGATTGGGCCGTGGCATCCAATTAGGGAGGCCTCGCAAGCGGCGCACACAGCATGCCAACTTGCGTATCATTTGCATAAAGCCATCCACATGTGCTCGGGAAAGGAGGCGGGTTAGCTGCACAAACCGGGATCAACACAAAAAGCTGCAGGAGTGAAGCGGGATTTGCTGTGGAATCCCTCTCAAGCCATTAGGGAAGCCTGTGCGGGCGGCTCGGCCCCCCGCGGGAGCGCGGGGCTCGGTCCGTGGGGGCGGCCCGGGGGGTTCTGCCACCCGCCGCCACCGGGAGCCCGGCGAGGGGGCTGTGCCCGCCTTGGGGGTGCGGGGCGCGGAGCTGAGCCCCTGCGTGCCCCCGTCCCGTACCTGCACACCCCGCTTCTGGGCAGCGGCAAGCGGCTGCCGAGGGGGAAGCCGACAGACCCGAGCGCTCGGCGTGCGGGGGCGGCGTGGCGAGGGGCCGGGGCTACCCGGGCGGCCACTCAGAGCCCCCTCCTCGTCGCCGCCGTTTAACGACGGCCACGCCGCAGGCCGCCACCTGCCCTTGCTCGCCCCCGCGGGCTGCCACTCGCCCGGCCCCCGCCGGGGCCACCTGCACGCCGGCCCCAGCCCTCCCGCTGGCGGCCGGGGCCCTGCTCCAGCCCACCCTCCCACCCCTCCCGGACCCGGTCCCCCTGCCCGGGCACCCCGCGGCCTCGCCCGGGGCCGGCACTCACCCAAGTTGACGAAGCTCATGACCATGTCAGCCTCGGTGAGGAAGTTGCTGTCCTGCAGGCTGGCCAGGGGCGGCCCCTGGGTGCTGAAGATGGGCTTGTAGGGGTAGGAGAAACCCTCGCCCTCCTCGGCCGCGGCCCCCGCCGCCCCCTCTTCCACGGACATGGCATTGTAGAGGTCCAGCATGAACATGGGGGCCGAGTTGTGCTTGCCGTGGAGGTGGGGCCGCGGGCGGTGCGGCAGGCCGAGGATGGAGAGGATCTCCCGCTGCATCTCGCGGCGCTCGGGGCCGCGCAGCCGCCGGTGGATGAAGCTGGAGTGCACCTCGTTGTCCACCGTGAAGTCGGCGAGGACGCAGCGCAGCCAGAGGGCGGGGGCGGCGGCGCCCAGCACCAGGAGCCAGGAGGCGGGCTGCCCGCGCCCCGCCGCCGGCATCGCGGCGCGGCGGCGGCGGCGGCTGCGGAGGGGCGGCGCGGGGGGCGCGGGGCTGCCCCGCCGCGGGACGCGCCCCACCAGCATGCGCGGCGCGGAGCGGCGCGGAGGGACGGCGCGGCCCCGCGCTCACTGCGGCGGCCGGCAGCCCCCGCGGAGGTGCCGCAGCCCGCTCATGGCCCGCCGGCGGCGGCGGGGGCTGCCTAGCGGCCCCGGCCCATGGACGGGGCGGCGGCGGCGGCCCGGGGCGCTTCCCCCGGCGGTGGCGGCGGCGGCGCTGTGCCCGCGTCCCGCACGCCGCGGCGGAGCCGTGTGTGCAGTGCTGCTCGGCGGAGCGGCAGCGGGAGGTTGTCTCTGGTGGGAGGAGCAGGCTGGAAAGCCCAAGCGCTCTCGCTCGCCCGCTCCAAACCGCTTGGGAGAGAAAATCCCTGTAACTGCCTAGAGGAGGAACATCTGATCAGGTTGCTTTTCAGGATGTTTGTGGAGGCTGCTGGCGTGGGGGCGCGGGGGAGCCGGTCCCGAGTGCTTAAATTAGCGCGAACGTAATTAAGGAGAAGACACCCCGGGAGGGAGGGTGGCTTAGGTGTAAGGAAGGGGCCCAAACTCCCAGAGGCTTTACAGATGCAAGTACAGTACATCGGCCGTCTGCACAAACACGCACACGCAGGCATGCTTTTTGCTCCCCGTCCACCTTTTTGTTTTTTTAAGAAGTACAGAAGGGAGACACTGCCCGGCACAAAACCTACAGCGCTGAATTATTTAAAATGTGGTGATTGTATTCTCACGCACGTAGACACGTATGCCTGCGTGCCTGGAGCCCCGGGTCACTTTTGCCAGGTGGCAGCGGGGAGAGCCCATGGAGAAGCATCAGAGGTTATCATTCTGATAACTTGCCATCAGAAATCCGAGGGGCAAGTTATCAGGAGCTGTAAAACCAGCAACATTTACTTGGGTTGGAACCATCAACCTGTGCACTCCGGTGGTTCGTGCCATGATATTATCCTGCTCTCTCTCCTTCCCCTCCTGCTCTCTGATCCACACCTTCGTGGAATACTGCCGTGAGATGGCTTGTCAACTTTTTAAAGCAGTGACTGTTTTGTTGTGGGGTTGGTTTTCAGGGTTTTGGTGTTGGTTTTTTTTAACTCAGTGGGTGTAACATCTACAGTAATGGAGCCCCAGTCCTGGTTAGTCCAGGTAGATGTCTACTGCAACAGGAAATAATAATAAAAATAATAATAGTCTCAGATAACAAATGTAGACTACTGCTTCCCAAATCTTACTTGGAAAACAAGGGGAAGGCAGGATGGAAGGGTTTATCTGGGTCACTGAATCCAGCCCGAGGTAATTTCATAAACCATATATATATATATACATACACTAAGTTTATGCTGATATTAAGATTCATTCCTTAGGCAAAGGAGGAAGAAGAGGGGCAGGGGATAAAGGAGGTCAGCATTGGCTTTTTGATAGGTTTTCAGATGGGCAATATCCAGTAGTATCCGGCACCAGGTCCTGCCATCTATTCTGGAAACTAATATTCAGTACTTCTTTTAGCTCTTATGTTTAATATCCTTGTGTGAACGGCAGGTAACTAGTCAAAAAAGCTGCATGGGAAACACGTTGAGTGATTTAGTGTGTTTGTATGCATGCATATGTACCTCTTAATAACAGGGAAACTGAGGCATGACATTGAAATGACTCACGGAGCTATTGAAATAGTGATGGAACCAGCATTAAACTCCTAGCTCAGTCCTAACGCATGCTTAGGGATAGCTCAAGCGGGGGAGGGGGGGGGGAGGTTGCGAAGCCACATCCAGCTTAGATAAGGTGAGAGCTCTTGCTGAACTCAGTGGTGCTAATGGGGGTGCTCAGACTTCACCCCTGTAGCTGCCTTCCCATTGCTCCGCACTAACAAAATTCCAACACCTAAGCAGTCGCATTTTGGATGCCCAGTTAAGATCAAACTCTCTAGCATCTTCTGTACTTCCTGAGGAGCAGCACTAACCTGCTCTTAACCAGGCAGGTATTTGCCTAAATTTCTCTCTTGCTGAGGGTGTGGTGTCTAGATCAATTTAAGCTGATCTGAAGCCAGGCTCCTCCTGAGAAAGATGTTGTTTTCTCATCCCACCCCAGACTGGACCTTCAACTGTGCAACCCCACCCCTCTCCAGTCCTGGTACTAACATCCACACACAGGTCAGGAAGCTAATTCTGTTTTTAAAAGTAATCTCTTTTTTAACCGTTTATGTATTTGGTTTTGCTGCATTCATTTTCTGCTGGATCAGCTCCTTGTTCTGACTGACTACATATTGTGCTGGAACTAGGGAGGCCACAGGAATGCACAGCTGGGAGCAAGGAGAGGGTGTCTGGGCTGGGCTGCCTTAGGTTGGCTTAAGCTGGTGGTGGAAAGGCAGGCAGATGACTCAGTATCCCTCTGCTCTCCCTTTCAGTGCAGATACCTTGATTTCACTTTTTTTTTTTTTTTTTCTTGTAGGCAGTTTGCTTTTTCTGGAGTTTTGAGTGCTGGCCTTTCGTCAAGCAGCAGCAGGGTGAGGAGACTTGCCTTTGTCACAGAAATTGAGATTAAAAAATCTGAAAGGATGGAACAGCGGATGGGAGAGCAGGTGTCTCTGCTGCCTGAATTGCTTACACCTGACTTGTTAGTAGCTCACATTTAAAAACTGACTAAATTTCAGGTCAGTGTTGTGCTTTGGAATGGTATCACTCTTTGAGACAGAGAAAATAAAAGGATAGTTTGGGAGGTTTGGATCCTGAGTCATTAACATCTACTGTTCAAGCTGTATGTATCATTGAAGAAACAGCAGAGGAGGAAGAGTTAATCTTGAAACCTCTTGATTTGACAAATTTCTTGAAAAAGTGATTGAATCTATTTCCTTCTTATTTTGTCTAAGTGGTTTGGCTTTGCCCAAATTTAGATACATCCTGATTTAATGCAGGATATGTTCTTTAAAGAAAGGGCAATGCTGCAACTGTATCCTATGCTTTCGTAGGAACAGTGCAAGAGTTTAATCCTTTATTGCAGTATTTTCTATGACCCTATTGCACCAGGTACAGCATTAAATAAATGCATGATAGTTTGTAGTGGGGGTACTGCTTGTATGTACTCTTGAAACCGCATAACAAAGCCACTTTAGGAGCGTTAATGAGAAAGGGCATCTTTTAAAGAATAATATTTTTTTTATGTGAGGTCCTGGGCTCTTGACTTCACCTTGCTTTGGGACACAACAAAGAGCAGCATTTATTCTGCTGCCTACAAGAAAGGACAATGCAACTCAAACTGCAATGATTCAGTCCACAGATCCAAGCTTGAATTTCAAATACCTTTCAAACAGAAAAGGTACAAACTGGATTGCCTTTCTCATGGACAACGTCTTTCTCTTCCCTCCTTTCTTGCCTGCTGCGTAAACCCCATCCTGCTTCCTGTAGGATCGGTTCCACACAGGTTGCTGAAATATTGGCACCTTCATGTCATTGTCTTTTTCCTCCTCCTTCCTGGATCAATTAAGAAACCAGTTTTTCCTCTTAGTCGTCTCTGCTTCTCTTGTCTGTCCTCCTCTTCTTGAGAGGGAAAACTAAATGCTTATGATGAAGTAATCCCTGTTTGTTGGCATTTGCTGCTTCAGATAATTTCTATAAAAACAAACTCCCAATGTTTCTGAGGTTCTGTGCAAGCCACATTACCAACTGAGTAACTTTTTGATCTCTTTGAGCTTTATATGTACGCCTTTATCTGATTTTTGTACCAACTACTGCCATTGTTTCTGTGTGTGTAGCAATTGGTATAGTTGGAAGCATGTATGTTGGAGATAAAAGGTCTGATTTTAAAATGTGAAATGGACAAAAATGTGCAGGTTTGTGCTTGGTGAATTCGTACATGCTGCTGTCATCATCATGTACCCATACTAGGCATAGACCAGTGGCAGAACTTGGCCATTTGCATTCAGTTTTACCAGTAAAAACTGTAAAAATATTATTTTACCAATAAAACTATAAAAATTGTGGGTTCTGCTCACAAACTCATTTCATGACTTCTTAAAAATCAGACACAAAGCATTTTTTCCTCTTTTCTGCTGAATCAGTTTCAGGCTCCTTGCCTTCCTACTTTGATGTCCGCTTTTTAAGTTTAACCATGTTTCTTTTCCATCCTGTTTTGCATCTTCTCTCATTTGTCTTGAATAAAGTGCAAGTCCTAAATTATAGCAAACTTTTTTCTTCTTCCAAATATTCCCGCTAAAATAGCATGTGTTTAGGGAATTTTGAACTGTTCCTTTGGGCCCTGTGCATGCAAAACACTTACAAAACAAAAATAATAGCATTATTATTTGTATAAGAATGCCTAATTAGCTTGCATATTTAATTACGGTATATTGAATCATTCTTATCAAAAGTTTCTATTCATCTATTCAGCATTATTACTGAGAACATATTCACCAACATGAAGGTAATCGTATTATGGGTAAGCCATTATATTAGCTCTAATCCAGGAATTTTAACAGATCTGGGTTGAACTGTGCTGGGTTGGACTATACTGATAACGTTATAAAAATTAAGTATTGATTCTCACTGCTATTGATCAGAGGAGAGTCAGAAATGAAATTTGTATTTTGGGATAGGAAAGGGCATTATTACTTCTGGAGATGCTAGTGATAATAAAATAGAAAATTATCTTTAAATTTATGAAATGAGACTAGAGTGCTGAATCTAATGTTCATCAACAGAGTAAGGCGGACAATGTTCAGTCCTTCACAGTTCAGCACTTCATAGTGCTTCACTTTATAAAACTGGATCTCCATGGGTATTCTTTTATTACTATGTACTCCAGAGAACATTAGAAATATAAGTTCATATCACTGAAACATTTGTAGTATTATATTTATCATACAGCTATATACCGCTTGAATATAGGCCTATATTTTTATATAGATATGTTTCTATTTAATTTTATATTAGTATAAGCATGTCTATCTGTGCACACAATGTCTTTAAACTGTACATAATGTATTTCTATAGCACAGATTCATACATAAGAATATTGTTTAACGTAGGACCACTTTTAAATCCATATATTGCCAAAACAGCCCAAACAAAACTGAATTTAATTTTGTGCTATTGAATTATTCTGTGCACAGTTGATCTGGTTGAAGCTTTTGGCTTAAACCCAGGCATTTCCTACGTCAGTAACATTGTAATCTGAACATCTGAAATCTTAGGCTTATATTTGTGAAAAACTATGCTGAGAACACACTCACATGTCATCCTTAGGAGCGGACTTAAGCCATGCTGCAGCACCTTGGAAATGTGCCTCTAAAAGTCTCCTTAGTTTAACATTTTCTTGTGATAAATGGTGATCTTTGCTTCTACAGTTCATCATCAGACACTCAGGATTCTTCTTATTAATATATGATTATGTCCTCTAGAGTACTTTTTAGTTTTCTGCTGTTTGTATTCACTAAAGGTAGAGATGTTTGGCATTTTTACACTTAGCTATGTACAAAAAGCACATAAAACCTATTCATTGTTTTCAAAGGGAACAATAACTGATTCTGACCTGTAAAATGCAATGGGACAAATTTGGATGGCTTTACTTTTTCTCTCCAGGCAGGTGCAGAGTAATACCTCAAAAGAACCATTATTTTGTGCCTTTATTCCGATGTGTACATAAATGCTTGCATAACCCTTGCACAGCTGCTGTACAAACTGCTCATGCCACAAGTATTAGTAATCCTAACAGGGGAGGTTGCATGGAAAATTGGGGTGTGTATGCTAAACCATATGTACCATGCCCCTGAATCATAAAACTTCTGTTGCTGGAGCAGAGAGATCTTTGGAGACCATGGGTTTTACAGGTCTGTAAGGAAGCGGGATTATATACAACAGCTGCACCCCACAGTTTCTCGCCTGTTGAGGCTTATCTTGTGCATTTAAATAAGCAGGAAACAGAATTTGGTCCAACGTTATCTTAATATGGTCTCAGCTTCTACTTTTATTTATATTTAATTTCCATAGGAACCATTATTTTAACAGTTTATTTTGAATACGTATTAGAGCCACTCAAATTGGAAGCTCTGCCCTGCCAATCCTGAGCTGCATGAGGCTGCAGAGGTACAACATGCCTTTTTTGTCTCTGGTTCTGCCTCTAAAATAACTTTATATCTGCAATGATTTATAGCAGTGTTTCTGAACTGGCCTGAAACAAGATGGAGATTCATTTGATTCTCCAAAGCCTTGGCCACAAAAATCCCTCCCCGAGTCACACAGAGTAGCGCAGTTTGGCCCCACTTCTCCATGGTTTGAGGAACATTCCAGCTCCCAGTCTGACCGTGGGAGGAGGTTTGCCACATTACAAGGGGCTGCGTGAAGCAATCTCCCAGAGCTTTAGCAGCAGAAAATCATTAATCAGAAATTGATGCTGGAGGATTTTAAAATAATACGAAGGGACTGTTTCCTCTGCTGGTGTAAATTGGCATAGCACCATGTGAGCAGACAGAGGTGTGCGTATTTACACCAGCTGAGGAACTAACCTGGGGCTCTCCTGTGACTCTATATGGAGCAGATGGTATTGCTGCTGCGCTTTCCGTGGAGGATACTTTAGTTGCAAGTGCACTGCTCTAAGAGTTTATCTTTCTGAGTCTGGGACTTCTAAGTTTTCAGTCGGAACGTTTTTGCTTCCTACATAATGCTTTAGCCTGCACTGAGTTTGCTTTGTAAAGTGCATCGGTTCAGCATTCATCCAAAGCCTTTTCTGCAGTTGTCTGAGCCCCATAGGCAAATATATACTGTTAGACTATTAAGATAATTTTTCAGTTAAGACATCATCAAACTGCACCCGGGACAATAGAAACAAAACCCCTTTTGTTCTGACTAAACTGTTCCTAATGACCCCCTCTATAAACAGTGGCACCAGCGGAGGTCTCAACAAGGCTCTTCATTGAGACCCCTTTCAAAAGGACAAGCAGAGCAGAACATGGGGCAGAAACTCTCAGAGTTACTGCACTTTACTCCGCTTTGGTGGTCTGACCACAAGAGAGAATCTGTTGTTTTTGTTGTTCAAGGCACCCAAAAAGAATAATTTAAAAGCATGAATTTCCACAATTAGCATCCTATAAAGAGTTCTAAATATTTGGATTGTTGGGAAAAGAGCAGAAGGAAGCTGTTTGTTTGTTTGTTTGTTTGTTTAAATCAAGGGGCTATAAAATAGGCTCTTACAGTTCCATATAAAAGCTTAAATTTTTTTTCAGGAGGTCAGTTATTATCTGTTAAATCTGTTAAGCTCATACAAAAATAAAAATGGAAAGTCCAAAGACGTTAAGATTTTTGCATTCCAGTAAGATCCTCACATTTGTTACGGGGTGGAAATCATCTTTGTGTATAATGTGTGTTAATTATGAGCAGGGGAAAGGTTTCAGTTGTTCAGTTTCAAGAGGAATTGGAGACAATATAGTGACAAACTGAAACTACTACGGAACTACTACCAAACCCTTGTTCTTCCAGATGAGTAACTGTGGGATGCTCTGTACAGATGTGTGCAGCATAGACAGTGCGTCTTCACACGGTTGAGGGCTATGGAGATCATTAATCACTTTCTGATTATTTCTGTCCCCATTTCTCATCCTGATTACATCAGATGAATAGCACAAAAGACCTTCCACTTAAACAAAAACCTACTTACAGAGCATCTTCATTGTATGTAATGATTACATACAGAAACGATAGGTCAGGCAGCAAAAGTCCATAATTTGGATTATTTGGGAATTACACTGACTACATTTGCAAATAGAAATGCCAGTTTCTTCTGAAGGAAGCTGGAATTTGTGTTCTAGCATCTGATTTACTAGGGGCGTTTCTAATTTAAAGCATGGGCTACTGTTTCTTTTGGAAACAGACAGGAAAAGATCACGGAAGGAGAAGAGAGGACATTCATTAAGACAGGAACCACATATTCCGAGTAAAGGCCAAATCATGGAGAAAAGTAACTCCTATGAGATTCAGAACACCTTCAAGTCTCCATGATGTGGTGGGGTCTGAGAGTACTTTGCCATTTATGGGAAGTGCTCAGCAGTTTGCAGCTTTAGGCTTTTGGGTTTTGATTATGAGCGGTGTCCACGCTCTTCCTTGGTAGGAGAGTGGGATGGAAATTTTCAGTGTGTCTTTGAAAAAGGAAGGGTTTGCCTAAGTGCAGGATGAAGGTCTAGTGCCCTGTGAGAGGATACTGAGAGAAAGAGAAATGTCAAAGAAATCTTTTAAGAGATTTCCAGTTGAAACAAAAGAATCTTTGTAAAAGATACTGTTAGCAACTCTAATGGAAGGAATGGGGACCTAAAATGAATTGAGAGGATCTGCAAGTTGTTTCTAAGCCTTGAGGCAAGAATGAAAAGCTGAGAATTTACTGTTTACTATATTTGGTATGTATGGAAGAGCAGTTTGGACAATCAAGGGAGCTAATAAAATGCAGAGCCTAATTTGTCTCTTTACTGCAAGCTGTGTTGTGCTAGGAATAGAGAAAAAGCTGCTGTTAAAGGACAGTTCCGAGGAAGAGCAGCTGAGGCTTGACCTGGCCTTTTGTGAAAATGACTGTTTTCACGGTGGGGTAGCCGAGGTCCATAAGCACACGCCAACGTTTTCCATTAATGCAATTTTATTTTTCTTATTTGTGTGCATGTAAGCATTTTGTACAGAGTGCTGTAGATCTAGTTTGCAGGATTAAATATGGTAACTGTAATGTGACAGCATGAAGGTATAGTATTAATTTTCTGACATCTTTCCTCAAAAATCCACATTTGAGGATTGTTTCTACTGGAAATTTCTGAAAAAAGACTAACTGTATCTGACTAAAATTTGCTGCCTCAGAGACCCTCTGATTGAGAAGTCCAGGTGAATAGCCTACAAAAAACACCCTGTTTTCTGAATCTATCAACAGAAGTTTATGGGAATTAGTTAATCAGAATAAATGAACAAATGAATTTCTAACTGGGTTCAATGCCATGCAAACCAGATTTTATTTAATATCTTAACTAGAAACTCTCATATTTAGTGGTCATATTAGATGTGATAACTGTTAATCATGAAGAACAAAAGTGTCAAACTATCATTTTTTTTCTAATATTTGTATGATTGATTACATTAAGTTAAAGTTGGGGAAAAGTAACAACTTCGTATTAACTTTGACATAAAATTTCTTTCTCTTGAAAGTGATGAATCCAGTTATACATGAATCTCCCGAGTCAAAGTATTCTTTTTACTTTAATTATTTTTTAAACAATTTTATGATTCTTTTAGATTTTAATGATATTAGTAGTGATTTATCCCAATGCAAATAAAAGCTTACTGAAATATTTCAACCTATACCAACAGTAGGACACAAGTATATTTGTATAAAACAGTGATCTTTAAAATTTTCTGATTTGCAGACTTTGGAGGTAGTCAATTCGTTATGTCGTATCAAAGCAACCTATCTTATTTACCGTTTTGGATCCCTGTTAAAGCAGCTCGTGGGCCTCAAATGCTTGTAAAGCACACTTTAAAAATCAGTGATATAGGACAATACAGAATGCACACATCAAATTAATTTTCCCTATGCAATAGCTAAATGTCTCTCACTCTTCTAAAGGCCAGCAACTTGGATCAAGTTATAAGAGAAAAAATGAATTGAAGAGTTAAGGGTGGTGCACTGAGAATTAGAGTTGTCCAGAAACAAAAAAAAAATCTAGTATATAAAAAAATTAATGGGTTTGACATTTGTTTTAGATTTGTCACAGAATGATTTAAAAAACAAAACATGAATAGAAAGAATGAGACATCCCAGAATAGCCAACATCCAGTGGCTAGGGTATTTACTTGGGCCATATCCAAGTAGTGCTTTATGGGATTTGGAGCAGACATTTGACATAATGTTTTCAACATTATTTTTGTCAGACTCAAATTTGGGCTCTGAAGTGGGTTGAAAAAGAGCTTGCTTGGAGTCCTGTACTTCATAGGTGAGACTTAGTCACCAGGCTGTGTCATCACTCAGTCTCTCTTTGGCCTAGGGAATTTTATTTCTGTTTTTTTTTAAACAAATTAAAGTAGCTGTATAGAGAGTAGACAAACAATTATTCTGTTGCATTTGGTAGGGTGCTGTCACATATTCGGGTATTTTTCTGACTTTGGGAGTGAATAAAGTAACATCCACATTCCTACTCCATTCTCATTCAGAACAGTTTTTTCTCATGGAAATATCTGATCTCGCCTAACTACATTTCCATGGAAATCAATATATTATTTTTTAAAATTTTATTTTTGGCAAGCTGGCATTTCTGATGGCAAAAAGTGCTTTTTCCAAGAATTCCCAACTAGCCGTTCTGAGTTGAGACCTAATTCTCTGTTGTACAAGTGTGAGGCATTTACCATCAGTATTTTTGTAGGTTTAAGAAATCATGTGTGGTCTGGGATGGTAAAATCTGTGTGTGTAAATCTGTGGAAACTTCATAAAGAATATGTAGAGTAAAATATAAAAAGCTGTCGATGACTGCCTCTCAGCTAAGACTGAAATTAAGTTAAATTCAGTATGTAGGGGGGAAAAAACCCAGTCAATTTCTGAGTTGAAATTTCAACTTTTCTGCTTTGCTTTGCAAACATGGATCTTTCAAGCCAATCCTTTCATCCTTGTTCCCAGTCCCACTCTGAATTTCATCAAGCTCCACTGGACACTCATGTTCAGCTTCTTTTTCTGGTTTGGCCTGCACTCCTGCCACCCTCCCACTAGTTTGTATTCCTTCCTCCCTGCTGCCTGTCTTGCACCCAGGCCTGATCCTACCACAAATGCACTTCCCTAGCGCTCTGCACCCTTGGGCGTTATTGACTAAGGACTGAGACTTGCAAGTGTCCCAGGGGAATCCAAAGGTGTGTGTAGAGGCAGAGGAGAGCATGGGTTTCAACAGCACGTTATCTCCATGGCTCAGCACTCTCAATTCATTAATCAGCATGGTTAATTTTAAAGACATTTACCATTTCTGCAGCTGGTTACTGGAAAGCTGATTACTGGGTTAATGGCCCTACTTGAAAACAGTTATGCCATTACTGCAGATGAAGTCAATCCAGTTCCTCATGTCTTGTAATGAAGCGTTGTTACAAATTATGTATGCAGTCAATGCCTTGTTTTCCTGGAAGAATAAAATGGAAATGTATTTTGCATCAGACTCAATGCCCCAAGCAGTTAAATGATATTGACAATACTGGGGTAGCTATGTTTGACGTCACATGTACCCCTCAGCTCCATTCCCATGTACGGATTTGGTATCTGTCATGTTTCACTATTAATGTTCGTTTCCAAACTATGGAAGGGTCTAGAAGTGAAAATGAACACCATGCTGGGACAGCAAAGCTATGTAAGTCATCTCCAGCCCAGGGTTTGGTACAGATGTGCAAATTCACCTACTGAGAAATAAAATAGGCTAATTACCTACCCAGAAGCAGAATTTATTAGCTCTGGTGCAAGTTTCTTGTTCTGCTCCTGGAACCCGGTCTAGCTTGTTTTGAGCTAACACTAGTAGGCTGAACAGGTGCTGTACACACTTCCTGTAATTTAGGAAGCACTGGGTGATGCTCTACTTTAGATGAAATATATAAACAAGATTCTCCTGACTTCTGGTCAGCGGAGATCCTATCACACCTCTTAGTCTGGTTCCCTAGGGAAACTACTTACACAATCTTACTATTTGTCTGACCCAGTTTCCAATATGCTGACACATTTGTCACGGGTTGCATAGATGTTTCAGAGATACTATGTCCCTACCAGTTTCGCCAGAATTAGCACCTAAGAAGATGAAGGAATCCTTATTAATGCTCCCACTGGGGAAGAAGGGAGAATTCAGCAGTTATTCATCGCGTTTGACAACAGCAAGCCATTCGACTGGTTTGCGCGTTGCTCTGATATTCCTTGGCAAAAGCACTGCTTTAGTCAGCTGCCAAATCAAAAAAGTCAAGTGATGGCTAGGGGAAAGATGCCAAGGCATGCTAGGGTACTCCCCAGGGAATGCTGGGGAGGGGGGCGAGAGCCTGGGAGGATGAAGGGGGCCGGAGGCACTGGGGTGTGATACGACAGAGGACAGGAGGACAGCTGGGGTTATTCCAATAGGGAGGCATAAGAGATGTGACATAAATCCATAAAGAATCGAGCTTCATTCGTTCCACTTCTCAAGGAATAATTTGTTAGGAAAATATTGAGGTCTTAATTTTGGTATTTTGGATCCATTTACACACTGATTTAACCCTTCTACAATTCCATGTATCAGTTGTAGCTGGTATACAGCCTTGCTGTTACACAGCAGGAATCTGCTGTTATTTGACCTGAAAAGATCATTATACTAGCTTTATTTGGTGCGCGTTTAATAAAGTTGTAGCTGTTGTGACTATAACTCATGACTCCCATGTCATTCAGCAGTGGCGTAACCAGCGATTCAGCATTCCAGTCACATCAGTTCAAAGGGAAGTATGAGGGACTCGAATGTATGCCAGAGCATTGTGACTTTTATTACTCCTCTCCTCCCTCACTCCTCTGTTAGGAAGATACATTCTCTCGCTGGAGAACTGAGAAGTACAAAGCATCCTTAGACCTTGTAATGCAAAATGTAAAAAGTGATGTTATCTGCAGAAAGTGGGCTTTAGATTCTATCAGCGCACATTTAGCATAAAGCATTTCCTATGGTAATGCTTCTCACTTTCCCAGACTTTTAAAGGCTCCAAGTGGCACACAGGCTGCAGACCTCTTTGTAATGTTAATGAATCATCTTAATGGACTGTTTTAGCAGAAACATTCATCACCTTTTGTACCACAATGATTTTTTTTGTTATACTTAAATGGTTAAGTAGGCAATAAATGCCTATCAGACCAACCACTATGGTCTAGTAATCCACCTCACTATAAATCACCAGCGGATTATTATTGTCCTGTTTAATTAACACTCTTAAGGGATTCTATCGTTGGATAGACTTTCACCTTACACTAAGCAGGCATTAACATTTGAAATAAGAAAAAGTTTGTTTATGTGAAAAGTGCTAATCAGCGTGACCTGGAACTGGTAGTGGTGGGTTGGATGAAATATGTGCATGTGTTTGTGCCTGTGCGTCCATGGGTGGTGGCTCCTTACATCAGTTTTCAATGGAAGCTAAAATCAGACCTGTAGAATACTTAAGTCGCAGCAAACGACAGTTTCGGTGTCATTTGTATTAGGTCTTGAAGATATTTGGCTGTATTTGGTTGTAAATGACAGCTTTAAAGATTTTAATTCCAGGAGTTAGAAGGTGATGGGGTTTGTGAGTGCACACTTTGTGTGTAATATGGGTTTGTTTGTGGTCTAATTCAGTATGAAGTGTTTTTAGAGGACTGGATCAAAACCTTTTCTTTTCCTGTAGCAAAAGGTGAGAGGGGAAGTCTGATCCTGTTGCTCCTCTGTGAACTCTTTTCAGGCTTCACAGCCAGAAAGAGTAAGCTAAGCAGCAAGAGTTCCTGGGAAAGGCAAGGGGGTCCGCAGGCTTAGATGCTCTTTGCAGAACAATCCCTGCAGTTCTTTTGCAAAAGAAATTCCCACACTGGGACACAAGCTTGATACAGGATCACTCTCAATATACAAACATTTTTGTATGTAGTTCAGCTCAATGCTGGTTTTATCCTCTTGACAGAATATAGATGGCAGCTTTCTTTTTTCTCCTGTAATACAATTTAATGCATTTACTAGTAATTTCCTCATCTTTTGTCAAGCGAGAAAGACATTTGAAAAAGGCTCTTGTTAAGGCAGTGTTTCCCATCCATGAAATCTTACCCTGCTTTCTTTGATTTTGTTACAGTCGTAATACTAGTAGTGCACTTACCAACTGCACGTTCTGTGGATACCAACACTAACAGCAGTTATGCCAGATAACCAAGTGCTCAGTTTCCATTTTACAGACAGAGCAACTAACCTGTAAATGTTCAGAGACTTTCTCTGTTTCTTGTCTGCACACAAACGTGGTACGCACATCCCTTTCCTCTTGGCATTTTTGTTAAATTATTTCCTATCATGGACTCCTGTAAATTAAAGAACAAATAAAACTGCTAAGTGGAATGCAAACACACTAAATCTTTTCAATTAAGAGACTGAATCTCTTTCTATAAATTCATTTCCTGAAACAAAACTCCAATTATGTAAGATTAATTCTTTCCTCTAAGATTGCAGGGATTTATTGACTAACAAAATCTCCTGTTGCGAAAATGGAAATGTGCTATTTAATGTAGTCTGCTGATCAGAGGCAAACCCATAGCATTAGCTTTTTCACTGGGCACTTTTGTTTCAGTTGCACGTTGATCTGCCTGTTTTTATTCTGTTTGTAACTGAAAAGGTGTGAAATGGTTCACTACTGATGTGAGAAATGAAATAGCACAAAACCCTAAAGGATTTTGAACAAGATGAGAAATGAAACCAAGCTCATAAAGAGTATGTTATTATTGCATGAAAAAATGCAGTGACATAAAATAGGAATATCTTATGTGCAAGACAGTGTTGTGAGGAGGTATGTGTGCATTGATCATACAATAGTTTTTTCAAATTATTTAACAAAGATGCACAATAACCATACAATTTCAAGTATAGGCATGTCCTGAGAAGAATCTCCTTCATTCCCTCTAGACACACCCTGCTAATTAAATCCATCATTGCCTAGCAGTAAGCCCCAGGGTTCAATCTTTTCTAGAGCACTGTTACTATCCAACATTTTAGCTCATACAGTGGGCAGCCAAGATTTCATGTCTATGCATATAGTAGGACTCCTAGCCAATATTTCCTACAATTTCCTCCTCTCCATCACAATCTGGATTTATAAAGTTTTGGGGGTTTTGGTTTGGAATTTTTTGGGGGGAGTTGTTTGTTTTGGTTTGGTTTTTTTTATATAGGTAAAACTTTAACGTTTCTTTCAGATTACTTTCTTACATCCTAATGCAATAACCTGTATGAGGGTGGCAAGTTAAAGACTAATGAAATCAGGAATCTGTGCTCCATGTGCCTAGCTGGCCATGAGAAACTGCAGCAAGGATGGATATTGAATGACTTCTATAGTCCAGCCAGGTTTTATCAGAACAGGTCATCAACCTGTAAGCTGCCCAAACCTGTTCCACTGCTTCCCCATTGATTAAATATCTGGAGGCATTCACCGTATATCAAATTCTCCATAATCTATTTTATCTTAATCACACCCAAGTTCTTTTTCAAGCTAGGGCAAAAATGTTCCCTCCAGTGGTGAGAAAAGATGGTATATCTCCTTAATGTACTTCTGTACATTGAATTTCCTTGGAGCCAAACTATGATCTCAGATTCCCAGGGGCTGAAATATCAGTGGGACTGCAGGGAGTATAAGGGAGGTAAAACCTGCCCAAATGTTAAGGAATTTTGAAACTGATTTTTTCATTTGATTGCAGGGCTGACATGTGGAGGAAGGAGGGAATAGAGGGAGTGTAGCTTCCAGCCAAGTTCAGATAAACAAAATTCCTTCTGAATCTCAGTATCACCTAAAACAAGACAGATGAACTTGCCTGAAATTGTCACCTGTCCTTGTCATTTAGGGATTTCCACTCTCCTTCCTGTGTGTTTGTTCCCAGCCTATTTTCCTGCTTTTACTCTGTGCCCCAGTATCATCCTGCAAACATCCTGAGCACTGTGTTCTCTTCTGTTTGGTTCAGGCTCCTAAGTGGTTCTGTATCTGCTTTTTCCCACTTTTCTCCCCACGTCTTTTTCTTTTCCTTTTTTTGTTTTGTTTTGTTTTGTTTTGTTCCCTTCCCTAACCTGTGACAATAGGAGTCAGGGGAAGCAGTGTGGGGATATGTTAAAAATCTAAGAAAACCCTAACCAACTGAGTGGCATGGGAAAGGTGGACATGGACTGGTTGTTTGCTGTCTTGTTCAACACAGAAAGGGGCAGGAGACATGTCTCTGAGAGCAGGTAGTTAATCTGTGGAACTCCCTATCACAGGATATTCTGTATGTTAAAAATGTGCATGTGCAAACCTGTAGAAGAAAAATGTGATGAATTCAAAGACATGATCTTAGTTCCAGAAGTCCTTGAGTCATAAACAGGAGACTGGGAGAGTATGCTGGGAAAGCATCACTAGATGCCTTTCTTACACTCTTACACTCTTAAGATATCAGGTATTGCTTGCTGTCAGAAGCAGAATATTAGGCTAGGCGGACTTCGAATTAACAAGTATAATATGTCTTAAGCTTTTTATTAAGAATAGAAGGCAGGAGGCTTTAGCTGTCAAACAGGACTACAAAGTGTAGTTCTCCTCCTACTATCCACCTCTTTAACCAATCCAGGGAAGCATGGTAGATGTTTCTTATATTTTGTTGCCAGCTACTCTAAAAAGTTCATACAAAAGCTCCTCTCATCAAGAAAATTTATGTGGTGATTCAAGAGTCCTTTCAGCAGTATGTTGAAGCACAGAGACATTATTAAATTAGGTTAAAACTGATTAATTCAGTATAATGGGGGTAAGCTCTCAGGGATGACTTTAAAAAAAAAAAAAGTAGTTTCAAACACTAGTTGATCTGATAAAGCCTAAATAAATATTTATATACCTCCAGTCATTATCTTTACCATTGCAAATTTTCTGTAGAAACAGCAATCAAATGGTTAGAAAGCCTTGGATTGCCTATAGGCGATCCCATGCCTCAGGTTTTAACATTATAGAGGTCATTATCTCACCCATCCTGTAAACATTTTGTGTTTCTTGCATAGAGAGTCTGTACTGAAAATATTAACCACCGGTCTGTGGAAACCAAAAAGATGCAAAGGAAAGGAAACCAGTTTTCTCACTGAAAAGCTGGATGGTTGGAACTGGGTTTGGGAAACACTCAAATCTGTGTAAGTCGTCTGAAAAGTTAAAATCCTAAGAGAAAGGTGAAAACTTGTTGGTGTCACAAAGTGTCTTAAATAGAATTATCTGCAGTTTAAATGATCAAAATTAACCCCTTTATCACACATGTTCCAATGGGCTGTTCTATACAGATGACTAGATAAATATCACAGTTGATGTAATAAATACCTGAAAGTGCCTGTAATAAATACAAGAAATAACCTGTCTTGATTATTCAAGTAACTGCTGCTAGTTAATTAGCATGCTCACATTGTTTGGGCCAATGGATTTTTGCAGTTTCCTTTCAATAGTTTCTCTGTTCTTTCCAATTTTTTTCTTTATCCCATTGGACAAAGTGATGCAATTGTGCCCAAACAATTCAGTGAATTTATTATGAAAAGCTAATTTTTGATTCAAGGAGATTATAGTCAATATTACATTGAAAATTAAGCACTTCTCGGTTTCGCTTGTACAAAAAGAACTCATTCCTCATCAAAAAAAGGTATTCTGTCAACTACTAATTGCCTACAAAGAATTTTGAACAAAAAATGTAGCACATGGGTAGCATATGTAGCATATGTATGTATCATACATGTGTGATAAAATGTGTGTAATAGTGTAAATGTATAATATTGAAGTTAGAAGATATATGAAACAGTAAGAAACCAGAGGATAGCAATTTTTTATTTTCTATTAGGTTTTTCAATAGCAGTCATACTGGGATTTTGTTTTCATAGTTGTTGAGGAGGGTTTTGGTTTTGTTTTTCAAAGAATGCCTGAAAAATGAGTATAACATTTTTTCATAATTTTCAGCTGAACCTCCCACACTGTAATTTACGGCCATTGCTCCTTGTTCTGTCATATGACACTACCTACCAAGAAGAACTTGTCTATTACCTCTGTAACTACCATTCAGGCAGAGATCAGTCCTTGGCCTCTTTTTTGCCAGGATAAGCAAGCCCAGCACCTTCAATACCTCTGTTTAGGTCATATGTTCTTGGCCCTGAGCATCTCTGTAATCCTCGTCTGAACCTCCTTTAGATTCTCCACCATGCTTTTGAAGTGGAGGAGCCAAAACTGGGTGCAGTCTATCCAGCCCCATCTATCTGAACATGTCCAACCTCACTACGGAGTCCCCGCACTCCTCCACCACCGGTGACTGTCTGTTTTCTTGCCAAATTGTGCAGGTACACCAGATGTCTGGGAGTATGGTGTGCCTGTGCAAACCAGTGCAAGAAATGGTTTAAGAACTTCAGCCTTCTCCTCATTGTCATCTGTAGGTCACCTTCCCCAGCTGTTAGCAAAGCCATATTTTTCCTTACTTGGCTTTAGAGAAGTTGACTTCTGTGCAGGATACTCCAGTGACAGAAACTCCATCTCCCTATTACCACATAGATAGGGGCATGACCAGAAAAACCAGAGAGTATGACAGGTTTTTTCCATGGATTAAGAACTTCTGCAACTGTGCCCTGGGGACTGTAAATAGCTAGTATAAACCAATGCAAATGCGCCATTACAAATCTTGCCAGTAATGATGTGAGAATCAGTGGAGTACAAAGATGAACTTTACATATCGTTAGCACCAATCTGCCTCACTGCATTTATAGGCAAGGCTCTTACCTAGGAAGTCAGTTGGCACAACTTAGATTTTTTTCTTTTTAAAATTCTGATAAAAATTTACATTGTGCTGCACAGACATGTTTCTCAAAGATCAAGTTCATTTTGGGATTTTAGAATTATGAAAACTTAAAAGTTATTGATAATCATTTCTCAAACACTCAGTAGGAAGTATTTTTATTACAGTGTTTTAGCATGACTGACCTCAGTATATAATTTAATATATTTATTACAAGTGTGTCATACAAAACACTGGAACATATAATGTCAAAGTAAAAGTTTACTTTCAGGTTAACTTCTCATCAGAAGACTGAATGATCTGTAACACAGGAAAAAAAATAATCAAGACTTCATCATTGTTACCCTGTAATAGCAGAAAATTAGTATTGAATGAGGATGGTGACTATATATTCTGGAAGAACTTACCTTGTAAAACAGGCACTATTTAGTTTATTAAATGAGAACTTTTCCACTGGGGAGGTAAATCAGTTTGAATCTCTATAAATACTGACTCTTGCATTATGTAAATGATTTTTTTTTTATTGTGGTTTTTTTTTTTTTTTAATTCTACATTATCAGTGACTAAATCTTTCTGCTATGAGTACAGTGACCTTTTTGGTTTGTGTTGCATTGTTTTTCTCTCCGCACAAGGAAAGTAAGTACAATATGAATGCAAAATAAGTTCCCAAGAGATGCCTGCTACTGAAATCAAAAGATGGGCACAGTGTCATAAAAACCTTTTATCATTCATCTTTCAGACCTCCACTCTCTGAGTCTGAAGGCTATGTCCTAATTTTTCAAAATATATTCCAATAGAAAAAATAGAATTTTTTTTCTTCCATAATTCCACCTGTTTGCTTAACTGAATTCTCTTATTTCGGCCTTTCTTTGTCCTGTTACTTCCAGTTCTAGCCTGAGAGATGTCTAGTTTGGCTTTCCAACTTCTGGTTATCATTTTCTTTGTCCTAGCCACTCTCGGTTCTTTCCAGTGTAAGAGTGACATGAAAGGGTTTAGGTAATAATCTTGTAATGGATTGATGCACCAGACTGAAACCTCATTTCTTTTTTTCCCAGGACTCCCTGGGAATCCTTTTGCCACAGCCTTTTTCTCCCCAAGGAGGTTATACAAAATTGTTCTTGTGGCCATTCATTCTGTCAGTATGAGTGGACAATCTGATTCCCATCAGTTCCCGTGGGTAGGGCCATGATTCCCGGAAAAAATACTGTCAGCACAGCACTTCTTAGAACCATTACAATTACTTCCAAATTCCAGGCCAGAAATGCCTATATTTCACTAGCATGTCAGTAATCCCAATACATACACAAATATGTAGCGATCTGGATCCTTCCAGATAACTGATGTGGTGTAATTGTCTTCCTCCTATTATTTATTCAAATTATCATTTTACCATTAATATGTTTGTGTGAATCTGAGTATTTATATTCCTGTGGCAACTTTGTTTGTTTGTTTCTTGGGAAAAATGGCTTTATATAAAGTTTTGCATTTCTCTGTCAGAATATAAAATATATACAAATATGTAGATGAATATTTATTTTAGATTGTAAGTCTTTATAATCAAGAGTCTTTGAAAAACTGTAGAGAGTAAAAAATATTTTAAAAGTATCCAAGATGCAACATTTTGTTTTTCTTACTACTATCATTACATGTCACAATATAACTTGGCAAATCCAGCGTTCTGGAAGTCTACATTTCAAGAAATGTAGTCTCTATAAAATAAGCATGATCTACAGAAATTAACAGATTTTAATGGAATAATTTTTTAAATTATTTTAAGTCAAAATGAAGATTTTGATGTATTGGCCATCGTAATTTGGCTGAAATATCTAGAAAATCACTTTACTTAAAACACGAAGGAACAGTTCTCTCCTGAGTGAATCTTTAAGAGAGAAGAGCCAATATAGTGTAATAGCAGCTGTTCAGCAACACCTATTGCTTACATTACATCACTAATGTGAGGCACCCTGTCGTTAAAATAAGAGTTAGGAATTGGCTCTCCTGATTTTTTTCTTAGCATTCTATAATTTTGCTGAGGATATGATCTCATCCAGCTCTCCACACCAAATAAGAATCTGGATTGGTTGATGAGCATCGTAGTTTTCCTTCTGATGAAGTATCAAACTGTATTAAATGGCCGAAAGAAAACCTTCAGCTTAATTTATAGAGAAAGTTTTTAAATATTGGTTTTTTGGGACTAGTGGATGGATGATAGTATCTTCAGCAATGCTGTTTCTACACCAGTTATTTTTTATTTCTTCTCCTTGGCATGTTAGGGTCCCTATCTTGCATTCCTGGCACTCAAAACTCCTCGTGAGTGGATCCAAACATGGAAGCATTCCAGCACAACGCATGAGAGACCCTTTCACATTACAGAGCAGAGGACATGCAGGAAAATATTGAAACAATAAATTAACATTACATGAGATTTTTAGAAATGAACTCTTTCTCTGGGAACAAGTGCTAGACCCACCTGTCATTCACCTGTGCCTAAGGCACAGGCAGGAATTCTTAATCTAGAAAAGGTCCTGCTGACAACAAGTGGCTATTTGTTGTTTATTAAAATCAGTGTGCTAACACCAAAAAAGCTTGGCTTTTGCCGAGGCATGGAACTGTTGTACATTTCTTTCTAACAACATGTATGATGTTATCAGAAGGCTGATGACTGAGATGTGAGATCCGTCAATCAGCAAGTAATTTCATTAATATTTTTGCACTGATTTAATTAGATATGGGTTTTCTTAAATGATTTAGTTAAGCTGATGCAACATCCTGTAATGGACATAGCCTTTCAGATGTAGAGACGTTCTTAAGTAATGTAAGTAATCATAATAAATTATGGTAATATATATTAGTAAATTAAATAAAGGGTCTTAAATCAATTGCATCACTATCTGATTGAAAGTTCCCTTTCTATTTTACCATTTTGCCACATGTTATGTATCACACAAAAAGTATTCTTCCGTAAAAAATCCAAGCTTTTTCCTTACAGATATACGCGGGCACTGTGCATTTATCTGTGTGGGAAAAGTGACCACGATAGCTATTTCTGAATAAACTATCCATAATAGCTCCCTGTGTGGATATTCTAGTCTGGAAAAGTCATGGGTCAGACAGTAAGTCGTTGCAGAATAGCTTATTCTGCAATAGCAATTCCAGTCAATTTTCCAGCGTAGCAAAGCCCTTAGTCCACAGCTCCAAACTCCTGTTTGTGCCAGAAGATTTTGTCTTCAGAGAATAGTATAAATTTGTTCTATTCAATTCTTTAAGGCCCAAATTCAGCACTGAACTCCCTTAGGGATCAACACATGAGATCAGCCAGGGAGAGCTTTATATTACAGAATTTGTATTTATGTGCACAGACTCTGTAGTTTTATTAACCAAACATTTAATTCACACCTTATAGCTGTGAGCTGTACACATTTTTGGCGGTGGGACATCCTTGTGTTTCCTCTGGCCCAGTACCTTCTAGAGCCCAGTCCTAAACCAACTGACAGAAAGTTGCCTGGAAGGAGATCCATCAAGCCAAACTCAAGACGGTTGGTTGCTTTCATCGCCAACAGCAGTGAAACAAAGCAAAAGCGAGCAAAATGTCATACCTTCCTCCATGCCCAAATACAGAAGATGGTTTACAGCAGTAACATCCAGCTGACACATTTGAGTTTGCTCTGAGTACAAGAAAAGAGTGGTCTATAAATATACAGAAAGACTTTGAAAAATGTTTGAATGGACTAAAAATGTATTCTGGAAAGACAGCACAGAGAAGTGTTCACTGAAGGCCAGTTAACGGGCTCACTGCATCCAGAACTACTTATACAACGACTCAGTAAGACACATTTTGGGCTGGATTCAGGTTTATATTTGAATCATGGTTTTTCTCTCCTCCCCTAGTAAAAATAATAAAAAAAAGCAAATCAAGATAAGACATCTATGCTACTTTTTTATTTGATACATTTTTTACTGAGCTTTAGGACCCTCAAAAGTAAAGGTTGCCATTTATTCAAAATTACATCACCGTGCCCCTGGCATTTTTGTGGTGTGGACCAATTGACATGAGTAGCTTAATTAAAATAACCAAATGCATTTTAAAGGATGACATAAAGTTGATTTTAATCTAGGCTTCCAAAAATGAAGTCTGTTAATCAACCGCCTCACCCTTTTCGTTATTTATATGGCCCACAGTACTCAGTGTCAGAACAGACTCCTACGTCACCCTCTTACTTCATTTTCCCCAAACATTATTAAATAGTTAATAACAAAGGTCTAAAGTCCATCCCGAGTTTTACCTGTTGGCATAAATCTGGGGCCATGACAGCACCGGTGTAGCATTCATATAAATGAAAGAACAGATTTGGGCTCAAATATTTTAATGTACAGCAGCTGGCATTTTTGGGTTTAAAGAGCAAAATCACACCTGAGTTTTCATGCTTTCTAGGATTTTGCCCACAAAAGGAAAACAGAAAATAAACAGGATATTTTGCTTTTTGAAATCCAGAAGAAACGGTGCAGCTGTTTCCAAGACTGCTATGTTCAAGCTGTCACATGAACATGGAATAGAAGACATTCTTGCTTGCCAGTTGTTTTAGCACAAATGTCTTCCATTTGTGTGTTTCAACATATTTTCTCTTTAGCACATTTTTTTTTAATCAGAATTTTTCATAATACCATGTTTGTTCAATGATCAGTTAAAGCCAGATTTGGATTTTTACAAATGTGTAGATTTACAAATAAATTTTTAGTTTACAAATCAATTCATTAGATATTATTACTGCTTCTGTGGTATGACATGTAGCTACCTGAGAACTTACCACTGTTGACAAGGGGATTTGGTGAGATTTTTACCATATAGACGATAAGAGCAACTGATTTCAGGGAGCTGCCAGAGAGAGTGGAGGGAATTTACTCTAACTCACCTGTAGCGCCCTAGTCTTATTGTTTATTTATCTGCTGTATAAGCACTTCAGCCCAGATTTTAATTTGATTCCCATTCCTAGCAACGAAAAATGGGTAATAGGTAAATGATAGGTGTTTATCTCTGTTAGAAATAGATGGACATTAGGTGCAGAGAGTGGCACCATGTATTTGACTGATCTCATTTATTATTCAGCTGTCCTGGGATTTTGATATGGAAGACAGCAGAGAAAGAGTTTAACAATTTGTCCAAAATAACAGGCAATTATATTTATTATTTTTATGTGAGAGACCTGTAGGTTCCTCAAAAGCAAGGTAATCATTTTGTCTTGCAGCAGTCACTTACACTTAGTACACAGATGATGTGGACCTGTTAGAGCAAGTCCAGAAGAGGCCACGAAGATGACCAGAGGGCTGGAGCCCCTCTCCTGTGAGGACAGGCTGAGGGAGTTGGGGTTGTTCAGCCTGGAGAAGAGAAGGCTCCAGGGAGACCTTAGAGCAGCCTCCGGTACTGAAAGGGGGCTTGTAAGTAAGATGGGAACAGGCTTTTTAGTAGGGCCTATAGTGACAGTATAAGGAGTAATGGTTTTAAACTAAAAGAGGGTAGATTTACACAAGATATAAGGAAGATTTTTTTTTACTATGCAAGTAGTGAAACACTGGAACAGGTTGTCCAGAGAGGCTGGGGGTGCCTCATCCCTGGAAGCATTAAAGGTCAGGTTGGATGGGGTTCTAAGCAACCTGGTCTGGTTGAAGATGTCCCTGCTAATAGCAAGGGGATTGGACTAGATAATCTTTGGAGGTCCCTTCCAACCCAAACCTTTCTATGATTCCACGATTCTATGGTACATGAAGGCTTGGATGTTTCAAAGTATTTTCTCTATGTTCCTTCATAACTTGCTCTTCAAAAGAATAATAGACGTAGCAGAACGCCTAATTTCCCCATATAAAATCCTACTCTCATTTTCATCCAACTTTTTAACTTTTTGAAGCCTTAGAAGAGCTACAACTGATTTTTTTCTTCTTCTTCTTTTCAGGCAGCTTATATGCTTACAGCCTGAAGTTCCTGTTTTAAAACTGCAGCAAGTATGAAATGTTGCAAAAGTAACTGGGACTACAGAGGGAGAATGAGGCTGAAGGAGTGTCCTATCTTAGTGTAAGACCAGTTTAGGAATGAGAAATACTGGCTATGACAGTAATGGGCAAGCTCAAACTTCTCAGCATGTAAAAACTATGTCTTCAGATGTTCAGTCATATAAAGTTGCCTGTGTGCAGCTTAATTATTGTCAATGAACCAGAGTGTGCATGGCATTTATGTAAAGTGGGAAAGAACATTTTTTAATTTACTTTGTGTTTCTTTGTCTCAGATACCTGTCTTGCCCTGCCACCCAAAATACATTACTGGCCCTAAAAGCATTAGAAAATGTTGGATCTTAAAACCACTGTGACAGAGGTTAGATGAAAGTTACTTTTCCTTTTAAGGCAGGCCTGTTAAGAGTTTATTTCTGGCTGAAAGATAAAATGCAAAAAGAAGGGATGGTAACAAAACCCACTTCCTCTTACAGTGATTTGGCTCACCACAGAATAAATATTTTACAGGTGTTTCTCCCCCCAGAGCTAGGTAAACTGAAAACATGTATTAGATTTGGTTTGGGTTTTTTTAAACGACCATGTTAGTTGGAAGGAGATATCCCATTTGAAGTTGTTGGCTGTTAGCAGTGAATGACTTTTCATCTTCTATTTCTCTGGGCTTTGCCCATTAGAAAAAGATCAGTAACTTTTCATGTAACTGGCAGGTGATAGATCTGTCTCCTGTTCTGTCCTAACCTGTCCTAACTTATTCACAGTAAAATCTGTTGGCTCACAAAATGTCTGTCCTTCCAAGGATTGTCCAGATCACAACCAAGGAAGCTGGAAAGAAGTTGAAGCTTGCTGGAACACAGTAGGCATACTCCCAAGAATCTCTTAAATGGCTGGTAGGGACTTTTCCCCCTGTTCTTGCTGTCGCTTTTAAGCCTCCATCTATCTCCTTAGCACTCCTTTCTGGCCCAGATACTTCTGCTTGCACTGAATCGCTACCTTTTACTGAGGTCTCCCTTTTTTTAGGCTTGAGTGAAAGACTGCATTTCACATGCTGTTTGGCATTCGTTGAAAATAGGCATATCAGGTCCACTGGTATGCCTACCAGTCTATTGAAAGAATTAAGGCCAGAAGATTTTGGAGAGAAACCTTTACCATAGCAGTCATGAAAACTTAATGTAAGAGGCTAACTACATTTGAAAAGAGGAAAAATCTTTTCATAAGGTATGCAGTGAGGAAAAGGAAAAAGCATATATATGTGTTTACATATTTTAAGTATTATTTATTCTACTGATGCAGTTATTTATATATGAGAAATGAACAGCAAGCAACTTAAAATCTTGGCACTAAGATAAATGTACATTTTTGTTCTATATAGCTCTTTTATTGTGTAGTATGTAGTGATAACAACAGGTTTTGATCCAGACAGGTTCTTCTTCAGCAGTTACAGACAGACTTTGAAATTGGCGTCAGCTCATACAGACTATTTCATAGCACAGCTTCCTCCGAAGAGTATCCAGATAAGAGCATATTTTTAGAACAGGAGACAGTCTTAAGGGAACTTTTTGTTAACAGCGTATCTTTTAAAGAAACCAAATCTGAAAGTATTTCATTACCCATCAAACTTGATTTATCAAGGATTGGTGAAATCACGGTGTTAAATTTAACAGCTTCGAAGTAGTAACTTCTTTTCTTTGCCATCTGTGGTGCCCTCTACTGCACATCTTTGTAGAAGCAAGACATACAGATAGCTGCATTGCTTACACCGCTTTTTTCACATTTTTCTTTACTTCTTAACATCTAATAATGTTTCGTATTTGTTTTCCTAATAATAAATGCATTCAGTATTTGTAATTGAAATGCTTTGTGTGTGTATGTGTGTGGTTTTTTGTTTGGGGCTTTTTTTTTTTTTTTTTGAGGGCTTTAGGAAGTGAAACTGCTAGTTCATTTATTGATTGTAGTTCATTTACTGGTTGTATTCTGGATACTAATTTATATGGTTATATATAAATATATATGTGTGCAGTATTAAGGTTGAAGCATGGAAGTGTTTGTTATTGTTGCTTGTTTTTCAATATCTGTTTTCTTAACTCAGTTATAAGTATTGAGTATTTTGGTTGTGCTTTTTTATAGTTGCTGTTTGCTGCTATGAAGAAGAGGTAAGTCATTAAATTAGCTTCCTACAAGTTGATGTCTATAATTTTGTTTTCAATCTATTGCTAGAGGCATGATACAATTTTGTCAGTTCTGTATCAAACAAAAATCTGTTGATTTTGATGTTGAATTGTTGGAAAGAGCTACAGAGATTTTACATAAATATTTCCGGAGTGATCTCAAGGTACCTAAAGGCCAAAGACTTAAGATGAAACATCTGAAATTTTCAATTTATTAATTCCTCTTTCTTTTGCTAGCTCCTGTTAATTGAATCACCTTGTGTTCATATCATCATAGCCTGAGGTCTTCCTTGAATAAATCAATGCATGAATTTTTTAATTACCTACCCAAGCTGGATTTGGACGGCTTGCTTTTACAAGTACCAAAGGAGAAAGGTTCAGCAGTAGTAGTGAATAGAACAGCAGGAGAAGCCAGCTGCCTCCAACATTTCAAACACTACATCATCTAACTTGCTAACAAGTCTAAGCATTGTAACGTTTGAAATGCTGTTAGCAGTGAGCTAGATAGAGCACAGTTTCCAATATTACTGACTGCTGTGCATAAAAGACAATGTTATCAACAGAGAGCTTTAAAAAATTTTCTCTAGAAAGGACAAGCCTTTAGATATTTACCTCCTAAGTAACTCTCAGAATGACCACTATCTGTCAGCCAATTATGATGACGATGACGTAGTTAGGAGCTGAAAATGCACATCATAACTGCAAAGGTAAGAGCAGTTTCTAGGATTTGCTTTTTAGCACCATTGAGCTATGTGAAGGAGCCAGTGAAGGAGCCCTGATCTCTGCACTCAGAACCCACCAAAGAAACGGAGCGTCCAGTTCTGCTGCGGGAGTGCCTGGGGCTGCAGGGGGGCTGTTCGGCCATGAACGGGAGCTGGCCACGCACTCGTGCACTCTTTGGGCCTTCACAAGGCCTCCCAGAGGTACCACATTTTCTCTTTAAAATCACAAAGAATTTAAACTTTCTGAAGTGAAAGAGAAGACTGGAATTTTCATAGGAAAAGGTGAACACCAATACATCCAGGACAAAACACACCAAGATGATAATTGCGTGTGGGGTTTCTTTTCAAATTCTCAGCCTGTGGCTGTGTATCATCCATTTTGAGGTGATGCCCTCTGGCCAAGCACACTACGTGAACCGTGGAAGTCCTGGTTCAGCCATAAAGCTTACAAAATTTAACATTTTTTTCTTACATCTTGGCTTCCTTGGAAGCCAGCAGTTCATGACTTTTAGAATTGGGGGGTTATTGTTTGTTCAGAACAGAAGTTTTTAAGAGTGTATTGAGAAAGATTTGAAAAGATATCACAAGTCTATTGTAAAACTTCAGAATTCTGAAGGCAAATGATAAAACCAGTGTTAAATCTTTAATCTCAATAGAGGTTGAATTCCATTTTGGCAAATGAAGCTGATTTTTCAACACCTGGAGTTGCACTGGAGCCTTCAGCTTTTTCAGCTTTCTTCCAGCCACGTAGAACACTCAGGAAAAGACATTGATATTAAGGGAAGAAAAAAATTGCTGGTCATTCAGAAAACACGAGAAAAGTATTGATGAGCCATGTGGCCACCTTCTAGCCAGTCTGGCCAGATTTATTCCAGAAATCTGGGTGCTACAGATCTTGTGCTTATGTATGTGCTCAGGCCTTGCAGCTCCAGAGACAGTGCTGAGGTTTAGTTCCCAGCTCCCAGTGGAGGATGAGGTCAGTCAGGAAGGGCGGGAGAAGGTCCTTGGCAGTGAGAGTGGGTGGGGCCATCTCCTGTCTATTAACAAGAGCAGGAAAAGCCATTGGTCAGTCAGGAAGAGTGGGAAAAGCCATTGGTCAGTCAGAAAGAGCGGGAAAAGCGCTGGGTCAGGCAGGGCCAGCTCCTCTCCCTTCAGGAGCGAGGGGAAAGCCCTGGGCCAGTCAGTCAGGAAGGGCGGGAAAACCTTGACTTTGGTTTCCACAGACATTTTCTGCTTTTCCTCTCTGGCCCTATGGTTTTACCTCAAATCATGAGTTTTAAGTCCAGCAGACTTAGCCTGTTCTAATTTCTTTGGTAATCTCTTTTGCCTTCTTTTAACATGGCTTCATGCCTTCCAGAGAAGTTGGATTGGTCTGCACCAACCTTCATGGTGGACCACAGTATGTGTTCCACTGAAGTGCCAGCTGGGAACAAGGCTGTCTTCAGGGAAACAAGTCTGTCTGGTTGTGAGAGCCACGTTCCTCGGTAAACGATGTGAAAAATAGCACCCACACTCTTTCTGTGGTAATACTCAATCAGGTAGTGCACCAGTGCACCTAATGGGCTTGTGCAGAACTGAAAAAACATACTCCCCTACAAAAACACAGGGGGCCTCACACTGCAAACAGCATCTCCATTCCCTCAGACCTCTCCAAAAAGTCTGTAGCTACAGACAGAAATACGGAAAACTGACAAAACAAACATACTGAATTTCACTAACAAAAACCACTCACAATTTTTTAAAAGACTACACAGTATATCAGCCTCAGAGGCTGGAACAGACTGGGAGCATCTTAAAAGTATTTTAAGAGGAAAAGGATAATAATAATAATAATTAATAGTAATGACTTGGAGAGTTCTTGGTCTTTGTGGCAGGGTATGGAAACAGCTTGGCTTTAGAAATGTAAGGTTCTGGGCTTTGGAGTGTGTTGGTTACATTGTAGATTTTTATTTGTAACTGTTTCTCTTGCGTATTTATGTTGCTTGCTTGCTAAAGGTGTGGTAACTTGAATCTTTTACACTATTAATGTTGAAGATCATTTCTTGAGCTATACAGAAAGAAGTATCTAGTCATGCTGCAACCTGTTAGAAATGATCAGGCAAACCCTGTGAAATACAGTCCCTACCCCTTCTCCACTCAGATTTCACTGTTAACTAAACCACAGTGAATTTTAAGTAGGCATACTTGGCCAGTCTTGTATGTTTGCTTATTAAAATTAAGTTAATCTCTGCAAACAGAGACAGAATACCAGCAGGAGGTACACAGAGAATCGCTGTCCCCTTCCTCCTGTTTTGCTGCATTTACAACTTCTGTTGGCCAACAAATCAGGAAATTGGGATTGGAACAGAAACCTGGACTTTCAAATTCTGCAGCAAACACTGAAGTACATCTGGAATATTAAGACAGTTACAGTGGCTGGAATGAAATTAATAAGTAAAATATTTATAAGTATCAAAACAATGACATGGTTTAGATTTCCTGTCTACCTATCTGGTTTTACATCCCTCTGCTCACACATATTTTTAATGTCTTCAGCACTCTAATTTTTGTTATGTTGGAGGTCTGCACCATAGTCAGCTTTGCCTACCTATTTTCCCACTTGCTGTATTACACATTCAGCATAATGGAATTTCTCTTTTGGGTATGGCAGCAAGATACGGGATTTAAATTTGGAGGTAGAGGCTGTGAGTCTGAAACTTAGGGAATCTTGGACTTGATTATGAAGGTATGATATAGTAGAAAATGAATTTACATATTGGCCGCATGACCAAGCCCTCTTGTATTATCAGCACTGCAAATGCTTCACTGTTTCACCTTTGGAAAGCCATTAGTCTCTCTGTGTCCAAGGTTACTAATTTGAAAATAAAAAAATCTTACATTGTGTTTATTGAACAGTTTAATATTATTGGACAAAAATGTTAGTAATACTGGTAGAGGTTTTTGGTATAGATACTGTCACGAATAACATTTTAAATTAAAAAGTTAATACTGTTCAGAAATTGCTTTCAAAAAATGATAATCTAGTTTCAGCAGAATGAGGAGCAAGTGGAGGCTGAGCTACAGAATTAAAGAAACATATTCAGCCAATAGAAGAGATTTTTAATGACACATCATTATTGTTTATGGAGACATACAGGTTTTAAAAATAATTCCTGCTGATTTTGTAATAGTGAGATAATTAATTTTGTGTGAGGTGCACTGGTATTGACTCATCTTTTCTTAGCATATTACTCAATGGCAAAATTGAACTTTGGTCATAAAAATTTGAGATAAAATAAGTTTTTTATATTCTTTTAATTCCTACCTAGACTTAACGATGGTATAGAGTACACTTGTAGTTTAAAGGACAGATGAGATATTGGAGTCAGATTGCTTATGAAAATAAAAAGCATCTGTCATAACACTCAAACCAGCCTACAGTTTTGCTGTAAGGGATCTGCTGCAAGGTTACTTTATCTTTTTAGGTGAAATATACAGATTTTATTCTTTTCACAATGCATCTGTTGAGACTAAGACTTCATCTAATTAGAACCCTTAACAGTTTGCTCAGGGCAACAGATCAAAAGGTTAATGTGCAATGGTACAACAGGAAGTATTTGTACTCTTCAGCATTTTTTAAATTAACAGCATTTAAAAACAACTTAGCCCGAATCATAGCCAAACCCAATATTACATCATTTATAGTAAAACATTAATCATTAGTCACAAACCATCCAGTTGGTCTGAAAGTTCAGCTGGTGAAAAATTTGATGGTTTCAGGATTGAATAGAAATGTACTTTTAATTGTGTCCTCAGTCATGCATCTGGAATGGAAAGTCAAAGATTTTAGGGGAACAAAATTAAAAAACAAAGGAGTTCCTCTACATTTTTGAAACAAATACATTCTTGAAGCAGTTTCTGATTGCACAATTTTTGTAGGAATGGGGATAGATGATCAAACCCCCAAATAGAACTAGATTTTATCCTATGGTCTGTATCATTAATTTTCTTTGTTTCAGTTCTGAAGTTCTTGAAGCAATAGAAAATGTTATTGAAGATGTACTTAAAAGTTTGGCCCAAAAAAAAGCACCTGTTCTCACAGTGGCTAATAGATCAGATTGGAGGAACATAGAGTAAGTACTATATTTTGAAGTCCTGCCTTATATTAATATAAATTACACGAATAAACTTTGAGTATGTAACTTCCAGAAATGTTAATCATACATAGTTCTATAAGTATTAGAATCAATAAATAATTTGACTTCTCAAAAAGTAATGGACAAATAAAAAGTAATGCTTAGTAACCACTTTGCGTGAACAGGCATCGTGTGTTAACTAATAGCAGACCATAACATAAAGGGGAATGTAAAACTACTGTAACAGAGGTTAGAAAGGAAAGGGAGGTCCTATAAACAGTGATTTTCTGGAAGCAGTAGAAACCAGAAATGATAAGTTGTTTTAAAGTGAAAAAATCTGTTTTAGGCTGGAAACAATTACTAGCAATTTCATCCTCCAGTGCCCTTTCTGTGCTCTCTCTTTTCTTGCTCCACTTTTTCTCATGCCACCTTATTTCCTAAAATGATAGTGATAAACTTATCTTTTTGTTCTCAGAGAAGATGCATTTCATGTCTTTCTTACCTCTGTGTTGTGTTCTAAGTTCATTACCAGGCAAATAAAGCAAACCAAATTTCTAATGTGTTATCTAAATTTCAGACCTTATGCCAGCTTATCTAGACAGGATCAGAGAAAAAAGCAACCTGTCTTCCTTTATAACACACTTTGTGATTTGCAGAAGTTGCTTTTGCTACAGTATTTTTCCAAGGAGCTCATTTAAACTGAAAATACTAGAAACTGAGAGATTGTGTTCTATAATACAGAAGCAAAAGGATATAGGAAGACAAATCTGTTTCTTGCCTTGTATTAGCTTTGGATGTCAGTGGGTTAAAGGAAATTTAGATTGACAAGATTGCAGAGGTGCTTGTAAGTGGACACATTACAAATGTAGCAAAGTTTCCATGGGTAACACTTTGGTAGAATATTCATTTAATGAGAACAATAAACGTCTGTCAACCAAAAAACCTGAGGGGCCTGAAGGTAATCAGTTAACTGAAAGGCTTATATGTTCCAGGGAATTTAATGGTTTGTATCTTGATAGTTTGACAAAAATGTTTCACTCAAATGTCTGTAAAATTAAAATACTGTAACAAAGTTTTGCAATTTTTGGCAGTCTTCAGGGAAATGGCATTCCAGGCTAGAATAACAAATGTGAAATGTTATTTGCCATCAGAACACATAGGCAGGAAAAACATTCAAATTAAAACAAGTTAACATCACAGTATGTTAAAAATAAGACTAATCGATCACATTAAAAAAAGCTGAACCATTATTTATAGTGGAGAAACATAATATGCATTTCTGTTGAATAGTGACCTATATCCTACTTTAATACAGCTGTTTAAGAACATTAAAATAAAAACAAATGGACAAATAAAAATAAAACCAAAATGCCAGAATACAATACGAAAGGAACAAATTATAGTCAGTGGGGCTTTATTATATATATTTTTTTTAAGGTAGCCTTTTCATACCTAACCTACTCAGCTCGAATCTGCTGGGAAGGAATGAGTAGAATGAGAGAATGATTTCATGTCTGAAATGTTCTTTGTAAACATTTGTAGATGCCCAGAGAGGTATTTACCTGAGAATTATGTCAATCAGTGAGAATGCCAGACCTGAGCAGTAGAGCTTCCATTGTCCAGCTATGTCTTTCCAGGGAAAAAAAAATAAATTAAAAATCCCAGTAGTGGAAAGAATATTTTATAGAGAACTACTCTTCTGGGGTAAATGCAATCCTGGGATGAATATCCAATTTAATGCCAGTTTGCCGTTGTCTTTGTGAAATGCCTGTGGGAGCCACATTGACTGGGTTCTTCAGTGTGCTGTTTTCTGAAAGGAGTGTTCCTTATTTAACCTGAGAGAGAAATCCTCCCATGAAGTTACAGTGTATGCTGCAAGTGAAAATAACAAATACGTTTTAAATGTTGCAGCACAAAGGCAAGAAAGTTACTTTAAACCTGGCAGGCAGATGCTGCGCTGTGCTGTTACTGCTGTCACTTCACAGGCGCGCACTGTGGTGTGGTCTGCCACCCAAAGGATGCACGGAGCAAAACCTTTGACAAAGACATTTAGAAACATCCTGAGGTTTTAGATAAAATTGTAGCCATTTAACTACCAATACTTTTTTGAAGTACATACAACACTCTGAAATGAAAAAGAATGCTTTAAAGACAGGTCTTCCATATCATAAGGCACTAAAATACTTTTAAATAAAATAATGAAATGTCCTTCAGAAAATAACTGATTCTTTCAGTGAAATGTGCCCCTTCAGACATGAAATGGTGAAACAACAAATTGTGGAGCTCATTTACATTAAGCAACTGTTTAGAGAATAGGATGGACCACATTTTTGTTTTGAACACTTAATAGAATAGAATAGTTATTCTGGTAATAATTTAAGGGCGTAAATCAGATAATATTGTTGTAATATGAAATACTAACACTTTTCATACATTCTACATCAGAAAGTCACTGTGTCAGACTTGATTTGTATTCCAATAATTATTCACCTATTTTTCCTGTCATTCATTAGTTTGCTTTCCTGTTAAATAATAATTGATGATGATATATTAGCAGTAATGAACATGTATAAAATATTTTTCTTGTCTCTGCTTTGTCTGAAAACTTATGTATTTTAGGCTTAAATTTAGTCTTGAAGCATCTTCTTGAGAAACTCTTCCATGTTCTGAAAGCAGTGATCAGACGAGGGGCAGCTCAGTAGTGTTTTGAATGGTCATTTTGACAGATGATGACTATTGCCTGCCTTTTTCCTTTGGCCACTCCAACTCCACCCAAGTTGGGGGTTTCTGTACCGAGTCTAAAAAGCATTAGCATATTTGATTATAGGAAAGGGGTCTGATTCTGAATTACCTTGCAGAGAACAATTTACATATACTCAGTAAGTTTACAGTTTTAATGTATTTGCTTGCAATGTCTCAGATTTAAAGATTCTGTAGGTCTACAGATGATACCGCATTGTACTACAAAACAAATAAGAAGTGACTGTCCTAGATCAGCACAAAAATTTGGTAAGTTAAAAAAGTCCAAAAGCAGAAAACTTGTTTTCTCTTGTATTTTGGTTTAAAACTTTGTAACAAAAACAACAAACCATAAAAAATATATCATGCACAGTGATTTAGAAGTGTATGGCTAATATAAGCTGGTATTATGACCAGCTCTTCAGCTTTTCTCTTCGCTGTTATAGTGAGTGACGACAAAATCAATACAGCATTCTTACAGTTCCTGCCTTCCCTGAATGAATATCAACTGATGGCATATTGAAAAGGTCCTAATGTAAAAACATCACCCTCCTTCCACAAGCTAGCTAGTAAAGGAATCTTGGAATTCAGAAAATAACCTAATTTCTTTTTCTAACTCAGTCATTTAATTATTTGGCCTGGACAGCAGGGCATACATTTCCTCACTTAACTCCATCACATTTTTTCTGATTTTGTTAGAAATTGAATCTATTAATTAGTACAGCCTCTCTGTATTTTCACAGCATGTTACAATATATGTCTCAAAGTTTTATTTTATGAGACACATATATGGGTCAATATAAAGACAATTTATTGTATATGCATTTCTGAAAATGGATAAAATATTTTGTAATATGTATTTTTTCAGCTCTGATACTCAAAGTATTATCTATGATCTATAAGATGGTGCAGAGCAATGCTTATGCAACTAAAAGGTAACATGCTACATTTCTGTAATTTCAAATAAAGTTGTATTTTAAGAATGTTACTGTGAAAAAGCAGCCTGTAGGATGCAAACCCGTAGGATAATGTAATCCTGTATGTAAAATGCTTTAGATTGATCTGATTATCCATGCCCTCTATAAAATTCTTAGAAACCTACAGCTGTATCAGTATTATAATTACAAATACAATATTTTGTCTTGATAGAGATATCTATTATTCAGATACACAACTGTTTGGTAGCCAAAGTGTTGTGGACAATATAATCAATGACATTTCTTGCATGCTTAAGATACCTCGGAGAAGTCTACATATAGTAAGTGGCTTATTACAAATGTTTTTATCAATATTTCCAAATTATATAGATCAAACTGAACGGTGAAATATCAAGAAAAGTTATCAGTAGGATAGGAAACACGTAGCTAAAATAAAAGGTGTCATTTGTGCAAATGAAACCTAGTTGGGGTTTATCATAGCACTCAAAAGGGTTTTTTTCTTCAGAGAAAATTCATAGTTTGCTTGCTCCAAAGAGTTTGGGACAAACTGCCAGCTACAAGCACAGGACCTTTTGCTATTAACTAGTGAAGGCAGTGCTTAAACTTCAGAGTGCAAGACATCTGTTTAGCAGCATGTACTCAAACAATTTGCTAGCTTGGGGGTTAAATGAAAATTTTAAGTACATCAGAGATGTAAAAACCTTTCAGATTTACTTGTCTCTCATGCCTTAAAAGAATTCTTTTGTATCTAAAAATGCAGTTGTTGACATAATTTATTGCAATTATGCCTTTATGTCCATTGCTTAGTGCGTAACGCAACAACACTGCATAGCGTTTAAAAGGTTGATGGCAGTCTTTTCAGAAGTTTCCTGTTTTGACTGCACACTATAGTAACATAACAGCATGTAACTTCCAATTTACTGTATACAACTTTTTTTTCAGCTGTCTACAACTAAAGGTTTTGTTGCTGGCAATTTAAGTTACACTGAGGAAGACGGTACAAAAGTGAATTGTACCTGCAGTGCAACAGTATGTATTATAAAACAGTAACAGTAATTCATAGCATCTACCTTTGCAAGATACCCTGCAGTGCTTGTAGCTCAGGTTACTGTATACATTTATTGTACAAAGCTGTGCTTGTGGCAAATTGAGACATTACAACCTGGGTGGAAAGAGTTGCTCAACTGTATTGCTCAGCTACATACTCACTGGGAATATATCCTTTGGATAAGGATTTTAGCACTGCCTTCTACCACGGCAGCCTTGCAGAGGAAGCCATATATATTGTGTATCTTAGGCTTTATATCACACTGTTCTGTCAAATAAGTGCTCTGAATCAAAGAATTCTGGGCACTCTAAGCATACTTTGCTTCTGTCACACATTGGTTTCTGGCAGAGCAAGAAACCAAGTCTTACAGCCTGAGTTAACACACTCATATGGTCCTCAATGAGCTGCTTCTACTACACTGGGCAGACTCCTCCAGTAGCAACAGCACAGATGAGAGACTGAACTGACCCTCTATAATTAGAGGAAGAAATCTCTTTCTGGATCCAACTTATGTTCTCTTTTACAGAAATTTTAAGATGATACTCCATCAGCATAAGAGCTGATATTGGCTTCACGTGCCCAGAACTGTACAACAAAAGATATATAACATCAAGCTGTTTGGTCTCAGGATTATTACTATTACAGGAATTACAGATAGTAGAAGGGCTTGTATTGTCAACTAATTTTATCAGAGGTGGTACTGAGCTAAAGGGAAGTTTATAACCATGGTTTTGTAAGAGTCAAGAGCCTAACGCGGTTTGAGGAGATGAGATTCAGCCAACCTAGTCCTGAAAGATTTCCTATAGCTATGCAGAATATGAAAGCAGGAACAGAACTTAGACTTGCTGACTGTTGTCATGATTTCCTGGAAAATGTGTTCATTGTAAGCCTAAATCAGTAATTTCAAAATGGAAAGATATCCTTATCTGCCTATTATACTTTGTTTTTAGGTAGAGTGTAAAGTCCCCTGTTATTAATGCTTTTCTACAGCTCTTCATATTTTTATTTGCTGAGTTGTTCCACCCTGGCACCGGAGGTGATTTAGCAGTCAGAAATCAAAACAGACCACACACTTCAATATATACATACTCTTCTGCCAAGTTCTTCCTCCAGTTCCTGTTTTCTCATCCATATGCTTGCCAGATTGAGCCAATCCTAATATGAGATGTGAAGTAAATATTACTATGTCTTCAAATTGTTGCTCTAAAATACTTATAAAATCAAGTTATTGTTAATAAAAGAAAGGAATTAATGATCTTCCAAAAAGAATACTTAAATATTTTAAGCCTGTATTAAATTTGCAGTCTTCACACCAAGCTGACTTTTTTTTCTGGCTGAGACATATAGAAAATTAACGAGGACATTGTTATCTCTGAAATGCCCTTATGATGAACAATCTTCTGTGACAGTAGCACAAGCGCTTTTGAAAAGCATCTTGTTATAACAGGAGGACTCCCCCACAACCATACAATAGAGCAGGATATGAATGGTCAAATACGCTTCTGAAGAGGTGAAAATGTCAAGACTGATCTTGTGTATAGAAGTTGAACAGTTGTTTCAGGATGCAATTCTGTCCTTCCTTACCTAGTGTTGTTATTTTAAAATATATCATTTTCTCTGTTTAAAATGTTTAATCTTATTTTTGCTGTTTTAGGCAGTCACTGTGCCATCTAATGTTCAAGGAATTAAAAGTATCCTTTGAGCAAAAACTCTTGTTGTAGGCTGAAAAAAAAAAAAGTAAAACCAAGGAATATTCCAAGTTAAACAACGTTCTGGTAATTTTTTCTTTGCTTGCTGGCTCTGAAATCGAGTCGTGAACACTGCTTTTGGCTCCAGAACAGGTATTTTAGAGCATTTAGTTTTAATTGATTGGTGTGATGGATCATTTTACATGCAGCTAGCCTTAACAGAGAAGATTTAATCTCACATGCCAAATTTGTGTTAATTGTAGAAAAAGATGCAACTTTTCAGAGACTGCTGGATGATGACTTCTGCAATAAATTGTCCCCATGTATAATGATTACGGTATGCATTTTACATTTCATATTGTCTAGCTAGATATAAGAATGTAAATAATACTTTAGCATTGTAGTGGTGCTCGAACTTGGTCAAAAGACCGTAACAAAATTAATATGAAACATATCTAACATTATTTTTTAAAATTTTATTGTCCTCATAGGAATACAAAATACACTTTCTAAAGACTTACTTCTTCCAAGCATCTCCTTAGACTTTGGTACCTTATCACATTCATGTGCTGCTGCGAAGTAGCTGCCCCACTCAGTCTCAGAAAGGCTTGACTCTTGAGTAACCTTTTGTCCTTCAGGATCCTAGGTTTAACAAACCCAAATGAAACAGAATTTTGTGATTTTGGATTGTACTGAAAGAGCTATGGAGCCTGGAGAATTAATAGGCATATGTAAATGGAATATGCATACCTACTTGTTCTGGGACAAATGTGGCCCACAATGAGGAAGAAACATATCCCCCTATCAAGAGAGATAAGCATATATCCTGTGCCACATATTGTCTGGTTACAGTCAGAGCAGGAGCTTGTTTGATATTGTTTCATTAGTGCCATAAATATTTTTGAGAAGAAAAATGTGGCCTTCTTACACCAGCTTGCACAGATAACAGGGTACATTACACATCAACCTGTGTACAAACTGACACCTTAAATAGAGGACTGTATGATACTTTCATGGTGTCTGTAATCCAGAACATCCGCGGTGCTGTTCTCCAGCTCGTTCCTCCTTCCCTCCTCACAGACACAAAACAGGACCATAGAACTTTCCCTGCAAAATAGCTGCTGGAGAAATATTTCTGCCATGTTTGCTTGCTTTTAAATAACAAATGTAAACACATATGTACCCAAATGTTGTTTTAATTAATTTTAAACTGTCTGCTTTTGTTTTCTTTCCTTAGGGAAGAGGCGTACCAGATCTTAATACACGACTTTTGGTCAGAAAGCTGTGGGATTCTTTTCAAATTCCTATTTTCACCCTTATGGATGCAGATCCACATGGTAAATCTGCAGAGGTTCAGTGACATAAAAGAAAAGCAAAATTTGTTTAGAATGTCTTTTCTTACTTTTGTGGGAAAGTACTCAGAACACAGAGATCCAACACAATCAGAAGGTTACTGGTTTATGCAGAAAATATGTAGGAGTACAGAAGGAGTTTAAATGAAACATCAGTATTGGCTTTACATCCCCACTGAATATACCATTACCCTTGCTGCACTTTGAGGTATTATTAAGAATCTTACCTTGTACCTAAAAAAACCCCAAACCACAACAACTTATATGATACATAGCTCAGAATAAAGCTAGATTTTGAAAGTACCTGTGGTCCTAAAAATGAAGGTAAGTGTAACAGAATCTTATGATCCATTGCATGATTCCATTGATTTTAATGCGAGTTAGGCACTTGACCACTTCTAAAGGTCTCAGGAGGTCCTAGTTGTGTCTTTATAGAGTTAAATATCATTGAAAATGTTGCTCCATCAAGGATTCCAGCTGTGGCTACACTATTCCTTTTGTAAAATAAAAGAACAGGAACTTTTGTAAACGTTGCTCTGTTCGGTATAAAGAAAAATTTTTAACTACATTATGATCCTTAGGCCAGACAGACATGAAAAAAATAGATGTTTGAGCAAACTGAGTCTTTTATTGGTTTTAAAGTAGTTCACATACACTTATAGTAATAATTTAACAATCAGGTCAATAGTTTACAGTAGTGAAAGCTAGAAACTATGAGTCTGATGCTATCAGGAATAAAGCTAATCTTAAAAAAAGTTCATTGCATTCTGAATGTGCTATTCTATTACATCAGTGGCAGGTCTGAAATTTTTCTCATTTCATGAGAGATTCTATGTGAGTGTGTATGCCTTAGTTTGAATTCAGAATCTGAATTCAAACACACACAAAATGTAGAAAATTTCTTATCTGTCTACACTGATCCCACCTGAAATTAGGGAGGTTGCTGCAAAATAAGAAGCAGCTGTTCAAGCAATAGTATTAAGAGATACAGATTACACAGGATAAAGACATACACTTTTTGTGATAGGTGTTGGAAAATGTGTACAAGAGCTGATTATCCTTGGTTTTGAATTGATTATGCAGACAGAGTGAAACATTTAACTATATAAAGGTGACATATTATGCTTAAATTCTGATTGTTTTGACATACTCTAAAAATAATTTTAAAACATGAAGAACCTAAATCATAAAGCTCTAACTGTTACATGATAAAATTGAATTCTTAATGCAATCTTTTTAAACATGCCCAATGTGCAGCTAAACAGAGACTTGACATTTGGTATTCTGCAACCTAGGTGTAGAAATAATGTGCATCTACAAATACGGATCTGTGGTGAGTATAATTTTTCCACTTCAAATACACTGTTTTGCGTCCCAGCCTTGGAGCAGGAATGTATGAAATGTTATAGCCTTTGTTAGAATGGTTACTGCCTTGTATCATTTTGTTTCAATATGAAGACACAGGTGTTAGGCCTTGTGTATCTGCAGAAAGGGCTTCTTGCAACAAAAAGAAACTAAGTAACAATGGCAGGTGTTTCATTTAACTATATTTCACAGTTTTCCCCTGCTGCACAGGGACAGGCAGTCAAAACAGAAAAATGTTCTGCGTTTTGCTTTGCTTCTGCCTTAGAAGAGAAATGAAGGCTGGAGGGGCCCTGGGAGGAGGAGGAGGAGGACATAACCTGGGAGATGGGTGATTCTCCGCAAAATCATGTTATGTTGGTAAAGATTTTGTTTTGGGGTGAGAATTTGCTTGTAGATACATGTGTTAGTGTGGAACGTTATGGAAGAAGAGGCAAAGGGAATAAGAAGGCATTATTATATTACATTGCTAAAAGACATGGTACAGGATGACAATGTGGAAGGCAGAGGGCAGAGGCAGATGTGTGATCCATTTAGTAGAGCATTGGAGAAAGAACATTCAAAGTAAAAACAAAACAAAAACTTCAGAAAAGTGCCAGCAATCAATGATGTCAGAGTTCAGATATATGTCACAACATATGCCTCAAGGACATCCAAGGAGACAGAACTTCCAAGTCTTCAGGTGAGCTGTCACGCCTGCAGCTCTCCTACAAAGGTGTGTAAACTGCTAAAACACCATATTCCAGGATTAAATGAAATCGTCGGGTTCATTTGAATGTTTATTTTGTTCAGTTACAGAGCAACAGGTGTATCAAGTGAAATAGAATATGTCAAGTTCATTACAAACAATGAACTTTACTGTATTCCTTTATGCAACATGTAATTTAACTGTGATACTTTGCTGTAGGGTGCTATAGATGACAAAAGTTTTCACGGATTCTAAAATGCAACCTGACAAAATCAAGTATTACACCACCACCACTTCTGGCTCAGAAAGTTGGAGTCACAAACCATTGGGAGCAGGGGGAGTATCCTGAGAAGTATCATTAACTGCTTATTTGGTTTTACACTTTTCCCTAAGATATTTACTGTAGCCATGATACTGGACCAGATGAATCTTTGTTTGGGCTGGTTTTATGTGATGTGGTATTTTCCAGTAGAAAATATCAGAGACTTCCAGATTTGATTGCTCTTCCTGGTTTTTTTTTTTGTTGGTTTTTTTGGGGTTTTTTGGGGGGTTTTTTGGGGGTTTTTTTGGCAATCAGACTCATATTGACAGTAACAAACAAAACAAAATTATTCAAACTAGACCAGCCTAAACTGGACTAATTTAGAATCTGTCGTAGGCTGAAGGGTGTAAATCTTAGCAAAGCAATGGTTTCCAGCAAGGGGACATAGTCAGTTTCAGTTGCACTATGTTCTCCTATATCATTCTGATAGTGAAAATGCCTAATTATCTTTGCAATAAAATCTGACCATGACCTTGGAAGGCATGTATCTCAGGTAATTTAAACTAAAAGTCACTGAATGTTATAGTTGACCTTTCTTATTTTAGTCAATGTCTTTTGAGGCCCATCATCTCACCGTTCCATCTATAAAGTGGCTTGGTCTCCTTCCATCTGATCTTGTAAGGTTAGTTATTTCCCCAAAAGAAACAGAAGTATTCTTTTGTTTCATAGACAGGAAATGCACTCTGACTTAATGCACAAAAAGACAACTGACACTTGAGTCTGTTATTCTTTTAATACAACATTTTGGCTTAATATACGGAAATAAATTGAAATAAACATTTTTAAATACATGAGAAAATTTAACAACTTTTTTTCTTTTCAGATTAAATATATGCAAAGATGTCCTGATTCCATTTACAAAGCAAGATCAAAATAAGTTAGCAAGTATACAAAAGAGACCTTACATTGCTTGTCAGCCAATGTGGAAAAAGGAAGTATGTATAAACCCATTGTTTCCTATTTCTTACTCTTCACAGGACAAATCCTATTGTCTGCAGTCCTGTTCCTCTTTATGGTGATAAACCCTTAGTACAGTGGAACCAGTAAGGTTTGGCAGCCCTAAAGGAAGGCGAGACTGAGAAAGCGCGTAGCCTGGGATGTGTCTCTAAACCAGTGGGCCTCCATGGCTCACAGGCCAGAACTGGCAGCATTTTAAGCTTTCCTGCCATTAGCCATCTGATGATCACATGGGATTGTACTGCTTTCCTAAATATTACAGAATATATTATGTCTTTACAAGTAGGGGAATGCTTACAGCAGTTACTTACTCAGTACTACACCTCTAATCTTGCCTGTAGCTTTTAAAACATATGTCAACTCAGGCCTATATTGTGTGAAGTGGTTAGAAAGGAAGAAAAGGTAACATGTACCTTCTTCCTGTTTATACTTGTAAATTGTTCCTGTTACTGTAAAGTACACACCAGAGAAGACATGAGCATACGATACAATGAATCTCAGCTTAGTGATAGGGATTTTGCAGCATCATTTCCAGTAATACTAACTTTACAGTTCTACATGCACATCCAATAAGTGTAATTCTTACTTAAATAATTACCTAACCCTGGACCAGGCTGTTACAGCATCACACTTTCTTTTTTTGTTCTTTGGTTTTTTTTAGCTGGAAATTATGGCAGCATCTAAACTGAAGGCTGAAATCCAGGTTTTAACTTCTCTTTCACCAGATTACCTTTCAAGAGTCTATTTACCAAACAAACTGCGATTTGGTGGATGGCTATGAATGCAAATGAAGTGTTTTTCTTTATACTGATTTATTTTGACTGCTCTTAGAAGAAATGCAGAGACAGAGGAATATGCTTCAGCATCTCATTATCACTGTAGCTAGATTATGATCATCTCTTTTTCCTCTCTCAAACTGTAAGAGAAATAACTTCTTTATTTCTTTTTCATGAAACATACCAGTGTTTCCATTCTGTGGCTTCTGCAACATTACAATGCCAAATGTACATACATAAAAGGATAATACGTTCTTTCTGGCCAGAAAATGTTAAGTTCAAAAAAGTATCAGGGAATTGCTTTGCCTTCTGTCTTGAAGCACAAGATGATGTTGCACTGACCTTTTTATTTTTGAAGAGAGTAAAAGACTTTCTTAACAATTTATTGCACATGACTCCTTTTGGAAATTATTTTAAGTGCAGCATTGTGGCATTTTGTGTTTGCTGTAAATTCAGACTGAAAAGTCAGAGATAATTCTTCATTACTGCATCTTTCAAGCAGCTATAAATGTTCCAGCAACTAAATTACTATGTCTCCAATGAACAAGTAAGCAAGCAGATGTTACTGATTAAGAGTTTAATAAACAATCCTGTTAATGATGCACATCATAACAGAATCCCATTTTCATTTTATTTAGTTGGCTCTAAAACGGTAAAAAGGAGCAGGAAACTGTGGTGATTAAAGCATACAATAAATTTTACGTGAGGAAACCACATCGACTGCATAGAAAATACTTCCAAAATTGATTACAGAGTCATCAGTGTGGATCTCTCAGTATTTTCAGCAGACTTCTCTACTTGGGAGGTTTTTTTACTAAAGTTCCTCCGCTATTATATTCAAAAGGAATTTAAATTCCTTTTTATTGAGTGCCCATTAATTCCCGGTGCCCGGGTGCACAGCCAGCCCGGCCTGGAGCCAAGCCCAGCCGGCGGGGCGAAGGGCCGGCTCTGCGGCAGGGGGCAGCGCAGCCCCCGGGCCCTGGCCCCGCGTATGGGCCGCGCACCGGCCGGCCCCGGCGGCTCGCTCCGTCTTCGGGAGAGCGGGTGCCCGAGCGGGTGCCCGAGCCGCGGCCCAGCCAGCGCCCCGCCAAGGGCCAGCGCTGCGCGGACTCGCCCGGGGGGCGCTTCCCGCGCTGCGCCGCCTGTGCCTGACCCCGCCTGGCCGAGGGGCGCGCAGCCTGTCTCCAGCGCTGCTGCCCGCCGGGGACCGGCGGGGCCCGCCCCCTCACCCCGCCCCGCCCCGCCCCGCCCCGCCCCGCTCCGCTCTGCCCCACCCCGCCCCGCCGGCCCAGGGCGCAGGCGCCGCCCCCTCCCCCCCCCCGGCCGCCGCGCCTGCGCAAAGGGACGCGGCCTGCCTGCCGGTCGCGCCGCGTTAGCTGCTGGGCCGCGTTGCTGGAGGCTGCGGGCCGGGCCCGCCACACGGGTGAGTGAGGGTCGGCGTCCGCCGCCTCGTGTCCCCAGAGGGCCCTCGTGGAGCGCTCTCGGCGCCGCCCCAACGGGCCTCCCCACCGGCCGCTGCCCGGGTCTGCCGGTGGGGAAGCGGGGCCCCCGCGCAGCGGTACGTCCCCGCCCTCGCCTGCCGGGCGGCTGCGGTGCCGGACCGGGGGGCCGGTGCCGGGGCGTGTGCCCGAGGGGAGCCCCGCTGGGGCGGGCTGGGCTGGGCCGGGCCGGCGCGGGGTCCCCCGGGGCGCTGGGGCAGGGCTGGGGGGCACGGCGGGGTTAGCCTTCGCCAGGGGACGGCTGGAGAGAGGGACCCCTGACAGCGGGGGCAGGGTGGCCGACCGTGAGGTGTCAGGGATCCAGCAGCAACGAGAAGCGTGGCGTTATTTATTTTCTTAAATTTCGTATATTTTTATATCCCTGGGCGCCTCTAGGCAGGGTGAGGGGTGTGCTGGCGTAGGGCTGCGGTGGGGCGCCCTGGGGATGCCGGAGGGCCTTACGGGCCTTGCGAAGGCTTTTCCTTGTTTGCAGGGCAAGGATGAGTCTGTTTGGATCAACATCAGGCTTTGGGACAGGAGGGACTGGCATGTTTGGCAGTACAACTGCAGATAACCACAATCCAATGAAGGTATGTGTGTTATACCCCTGTGGGGACACTGTTCTGTGCTTTCATGTGTCACAGTAGTCCCTACTGACTCGCCCTATAGAAGCAATAGCATCTCGGTGCACAGTTTTCACATGTGTTTTCAATTTTTTTTTCTTTTGTTCTTTATAGGATATTGAAGTAACATCTCCACCTGATGACAGCATATCTTGTTTAGCATTTAGTCCGCCAACGTTGCCGGGTAATTTCCTCATTGCAGGATCATGGGCAAATGATGTAAGTACTTTCAATCAAACCTATGGATGAATAAAGTGGTACTGTTAATGACTCAACTGCAAAATGTGATCCTAAACACTTGTGCCAGGGCACCTGAAAATCTTCCTCATTGTAGAATGCAAAATTTGTGTCTGGTGCCAAGACACTAACTTTTGACATTGCTGAACTGCTTCAGCTGAGAAATTCATTTGTGATCTCCTGAGAAGTTATTCCCCTGTGTGTTTCAAGCTTCAGCTCAGTATATATAGTCAGTGTTTTCCCTGTTGGTTTTTTGAGTTTGAATTTTCTTTTTCCTACTTGTTTGGGTTTTAGCTTCATTTTCTTATACAGTTAGGCTAACATAGTTATGTTTTGTCCGGTATAAGAACCATTAACACGATGGTAAATCATCCAGTTTGACAGTGAAATCTCAGAAAGGTTAAGATTCTAACCTTATTGAAGCTTGTTTGGATTGAAGGGTGAGATTCCAACTGGCACAAACAGGGAGGGAAGACAAACACAGGTGCTTTTTTTTAACTGTTCTGCTTGGTCTGTTGGCTGGAAGCCTGCAGCAGGTAGCTCCTTCCTAGCTGATGGTTAAGGGTTCTCCAGGAGAGCACTGGGAGGTGTTATGTACTCTTGAGGTGGAATTGAAGTTGTGGGGTTGCATTGGGGCTGTACAGATAAAAGGAACATAATCAGAGAAAATAAGGTTTCACTAGTTCTGAAAAAAGCTTGGCGTTTATAATCATACTTTTCACTGGATAAACTAAGTCTGGGATCTTCAAGAAGTCTTTTTAAATTCTTGGTGTTAATATGTCTGTATGCGCTCCTCCTGTTACAGGTTCGCTGCTGGGAAGTTCAGGATAATGGACAGACAATTCCAAAGGCTCAGCAGATGCATACAGGGCCTGTTCTAGATGGCTGCTGGAGTGATGTATGTTCCAATTTAAAAATAAACAATTTTTACCAAAACTCTAAATAAACTGGCATGTGGTTTCCAGACAGACATGAATGCCACGGGTAGATGCAGCCCATGATTATTGTATAGACTTAAATGTGTGCTTAGTATGTCCTAATAGAATAGACTAATGTGGGTGTAAGAAGAGTAAAAGCAAGTTTAAAGTAAGAATGTCTCTTAAAGCTAGGCAATAGCTAGCAGTTTTCTCTTTTACAACAGTCATAAATGAATTTCTATTTTTATGTTTCTTCTTTGTCTTGCAATCTCTGTATATATTACATTAAATTTATGCTATTACTAGAAGAGAATAAGACTTGACAGTTTTCTAATACATAATATATGATAGAGCTGTTTAATCTCTTGGCCTTACTCGTCATTTTTAGGATGGGAGTAAAGTATTTACTGCTTCCTGCGATAAAACTGCAAAAATGTGGGATCTCAACAGTAATCAAGCTATTCAGATCGCACAAGTAAGTAAGCAAGCCCCAAGCCATTAGGTGGTGGGGTTTTTTTCTTTTCTGTTTTTATTAAAAGCTATCCTTATTAGCAAATCAAGCTAATGTTTAGTGCTTCTAAAGTAGATACTGCTGTATGGAGAAGAGGTTGTAGCGCACTTTTTATATTTTTGAGGTAATGAAGTTCACATGAATAGGGAGACCTGCAATCAGTGATTTGAATAACCTGTGCAGCTGTTTCCTCTCTTTTACTTGAGAGTTTTTTTGCCATTGCTGCAGTGATCTCACTAAGTCACCCTGCTGCATTATAGGGGAAAAAAAGTTTAATTTGCTTTCAGAAATGCCAGCTTTCTGCTGCAGCAGTAACAGGGATTGTGATTTACCTTCTCAATTTAGTAGTTAATGTCTGTTCATAGAATGTGTAGTTATGGTGGCTAAAAGGAGTAACCAGTTGTATAATTTAAAAAGTTAGTCCTTTTAATGATTACTTCTGGTATCTTATTTGAGGTGATAAAATTCAGATTCTCAGCCTTGATTTTAAAATTTTGTTGGTGCAGTTAACATAGGCCTTACTTCTGTAGCTGTTGTCAGAAGCTGGGTTTTTTTATTAGTTTAATACAGTACGTAATTTATTACAAAGTGTTGATTTTTAGCATGATAGATAATATCCTTTATAAATGAATAGAAAGTCCTGATGTTTGTAATTTTTATTTCTGCTGTGACAATCTTCCATATGTAGGGTGACTTGGTTGTAGCTCTTCATTTGTTGTGGTTTAACCCCAGCCAGAAACTAAATACCAGGCAGCAGCTTGCTCATTTCCTCCTCCACTCCAGTGGGATGGGGAGGAGAATTGGAAAGGAATATAAAACTCAAGGGTTGTGATAAGAACAATTTAATAATAGGAGGAAAAAACCAAACCAATAATAATAATAACTATAATTAATAAGAGGGAGAAGGGGAGAGGAAGGAAATCCAAAGGGAAGGGAGAAAAGAAAATAGGCAATGCACAGTACAGTTGCTCACCACCTGCTGACTGATGCCCAGCCAGTCCCTGAGCAGCTGTCAACCATGACATCCCATGGTATGGAATACCCCTTTGGCTAGTTGGGGTCAGCTGTCCTGGCTGTGTCACCTCCCAGTTTCTTGTGCCCCTCCAGCCTTCTTGCTGACAAGGCCTGAGAAACTGAAAAGCCTTTCCAGTTAAACTTAATGTAAACACTGCTTAGCAACAGCTAAAAACATCAGTGTGTTATCAGCATTGTTCTCACACCAAATCCAAAACACAGCACTGCACCAGCTACTACGAAGAAAATTAACTCTGTCCTAGGTGAAAGCAGGATGTCGTGTTGGAACCTTTGGTTTTTTAATGTGGGTGATTTTACAGCACGCAACAACACAGAAAGGTCGTGACCAACTGTTATCCTAACTGCTGTAACTGAAATAACGAATCACTCTTATTGGATGGATGAAAAGTATAAATACATACCAAAAGTATGAGGAGCGTAAAGAAGGAATGTGGACTGTTAGTAAATGTATGTGTGTTTGTCTTTTTTTTTAATTCAGCATGATGCTCCTGTGAAGACTATCCATTGGATTAAAGCACCAAATTATAGTTGTGTGATGACAGGAAGCTGGGATAAAACTTTGAAGGTATGAGTTTTACCTGAACAAATGGACACAAAGCATGCTAGTAATTGGTGTATGAAAATATTTGTGAAGTGAAAATACTTTATTGACACTAATACAAACCAGATTACTGAAATAGCCTCACTTCACAGAGAGTTGTGGTATTCTGACTACAGACAAGAAAGAAACAACTTAGTAAAAACAATGCAGTTGGTACCAAAGCAATTTAAATGATGTATCGTCAACTCCAAGCATTAGTTCATTTTTCTGTTTCCACCAGTTCTGGGATACCCGTTCACCAACACCTATGATGACGTTGCAGCTCCCTGAAAGATGTTACTGTGCAGATGTGGTAAGTCATGATTTACAGTACACTAGTGTCAGCTAGATGACTGGGAGTGTGAATGAACTGGGAGTCCCTTAAGCTTCAGTAGGTTAATACTAAATACTGACTGTTAGTATTTGATCTCTGTGATTTTAGCAGTAAAACATACACCGATCTTCTCGATCAGGCTCTGGAAGATGGGTATTTCCATCAGAGAAAACACGCTTAGTATCCTTTTAATGTCACAAAACCAAATCAGCACTAGGGCTGACCTACCCTTATTTCTGGATGAGTTTTTATACTACTGTTGTGATTGACATTGGAAGAGTCACCTAATAATTAGAAGATTTTTGGTATGTTTAGTTTCTGAATGGTAGGGAAAAACAGATTGTTTGAAGATATGTCTAGAAGTGAGCTCTTTTCCCCTTCCCCTTTTCTCTTTTCTCTTCTTCCCCTTTGCCTCCTTCCCCTCCCACCAGAAAACAGTCTAATTTCTTTAACTTCTTCAGGCATTTCTGTAAAATAATAAATAGAATTCTGCATCATGCAATTAACACAAGTGTGTCTCTTCCAAACTATTTTACAACCTTATCCAGGTTCATCCTATGGCTGCTGTGGCCACTGCAGAAAGGGGTTTGATAGTTTATCAGTTAGAGAACCAACCTTCTGAATTTAGAAGAATAGAATCTCCTCTTAAACACCAGGTAAATTGTAATACGCTTGTAATAAATATTTATACAGATTGTTGAAATTCTGGCCTTGCCATTGTTTTTTGTGAAAGCAAGCTGTGTTTCAAAACCAGGTTATCTTAGTGTGGCACATGTCCTGGATAGCCATTGACCTGTTACTGATTTTCGCAAGGTTTTAGAAATGTAAATACTGCGGCCCAAATTCTTAACAGAATGTGACCTATCTCTTGACCTTGTTTGTGGTTTTGCTTTACTTGCATTGATATATGTGATGTTTTGTGTCCCCATGGAAAACAGATACCATTCAGATAATCTGGCCTTCAAGACTCTTGTCTAAAGTCCTATCTTTTTCAAATTTAGCATCGCTGTGTTGCTATTTTTAAAGACAAAGTGAACAAACCTACTGGATTTGCCCTTGGAAGTATTGAAGGAAGAGTAGCTATTCATTATATCAACCCCCCAAATCCGTAAGTATCATTTAATAAAACATCCTTTCTTTATTGCTCGGTTTACAATGAGGAAAGTAAAAAGACCTTTTTCATTATTATTATTATTATTTCCCCCCCCAGTGCAAAAGATAATTTCACTTTTAAATGTCATCGCTCCAATGGAACAAACACATCAGCACCTCAGGATATCTATGCTGTAAGTATTCAGCATACACCACTGTATCATGCAGGGCAGTATACACTCTTGATGTAAAATTGGCTATGAATTGTTCGTTCTCCTTGATGCTTTATCTTGCCTAAAGTTACCTTAGACATGTGTTTCAAGACTAGTCATACTTTAAGAGGAAAGACAAATTGTTTTACTTTCCTCAACAAGCACCAGATCAGCCATTCATTAAATCATCTTGGTGGAGATGACACTTGTTAATTTTGCTGATATTGAAACAATACTTAATATATTTGTGTAGTGGGGTTATGCATTGAATTTTTAGGTGCTACAAAAAAGATGATGCTTTCCTTGCTGCTTCTGTGGTTTTTGTTCAGTTGGTTTTCTTCCTCCGAGAGCATATCTGAAAATATTTAAAAAAAATAAGAACTCTTACTTGGAAAAAAAAAAATCTCTCCTGTGTGTTTACTCTCTAAGGATTCAGCACATCTGTTAGTGTTCCGATCATCTGTTCATATGTGTGGTGTTTTACACTGTTTTTTATGGTTCTGCAGGTGAATGGTATCGCTTTTCATCCTGTCCATGGTACTCTTGCAACAGTAGGATCTGATGGTAGATTCAGCTTTTGGGATAAAGATGCACGGACGAAGCTAAAAACATCAGAACAACTTGACCAGCCAATATCTGCTTGTTGTTTCAACCATAATGGCAATATATTTGCATATGCTTCCAGTTATGATTGGTCAAAGGTAAGAAAGGGTTAGATTCATATTCATACTTGCAATCAACAGCTAAGACTCCTTTTCCTATGAGGATTTCACTGTTCTTTATAAATAATAGCTGAACCTTTCTGATCTCACAAAATTTACAATGATCATTTTAGGCATCTGGTGAAATTTAACACTGAAGCAAGCGCATTCTTTGGTTTTTAGCTTCAGTTGGATAAGATTGCTAAACAATGCTATTATACAAATGTGGATGAGTAAAATGTCAATGACTTGATTTGGGAATTATTTTAGTTGCTGACCCACATTCTGCTGTGGGGAGTGTCATGGGGCAATGGGGCACCCTAACAGGTTCTCACACATCTCTTTGAAATGCACATCTCTGCTTCTTGTGCAGACTCTTAACTTAAAAGAGCACTGTGACTGTGGATATAAACACTTTAAACCAGTGCTTGAATTCCCTGGACTAAATTTCCAGTGCCACTCAGTGTAGCTTGCTGGTGGCGCTTATTTATGTATTTCTCTTCCAGCCTTGACTCAACAATAAATCATAGATGCAAGAGAATCACAGCAACCCATAATAGGTGGAAAATTAATTCTACTTAATAGTTTAAGTAGGGGAGTAGCAAAGTTTAAATGTAACAGATTTTAATGGAATGGCAACTTCCATGAAAAGTATTGCTTTCCTCTTAACTAGTGCTTTTAAATTTGAGGATAATCATCCTTGTGTTTTTGACTGAAATGAATGCAGAAATCACACAGATCAACTTGACTGCATGCCACAAATAGAGCAAAATTTTCATTTACTGCGTTGTATCTGGTCTTCTGAACGTTGCCTGAAGTATGGTAACTTTGTTAGGAGCTAGGGCAGATGAATTCTGCTGTTCTAAATGCTTGGGTAGACTGCAATGGTAGATACGTACTGAGGTATCTTTCAGATCTGTAAACCAATACTAAGTAGTAAAACCAGTAGGTACTAAGTACTACCGTTCTAGAACCATTTCTGTCAAGTAGAGATAGTAATTTTTAAGTTGTGTGTTGAACTTTAATAGCTTTATTACTGTTTATTCTCCTCGATTTGAAAACTGTGTATTGAGTTGGTAATGTGTATGCAAATAATGTCAACATGCAAAATAGTATATTTGCACCTGCAGCTGGGAAACAGATATTTTTGCAGTTGCCTGTGGAACTTTTGCACTTTGAAAAAATGTGACCCTATTTCATTTAAAAGATAGAAAATACTATGTGAAACTGGGTGGCCATTAAAGTTTTAGTTTCTTCCCTGCAAAAAATCATATTGAGCTCTTATGCTGCATGTGTGAAGTAGAGCTGAGGGGTATGTAGTTATTTTTTTTATGAAAAGTCTTTTTTAGACTTTAAAAGTGGATAAATGTCCCTTAAATTTTACTTTATATGCACAGTTCTTGTAAATACTTGTTATAGTAAGCTGTTTCTATTCCACCAATGTTGTCCGATATCTGGTCTTAAAAACCTTAAGATTAAATCTTAATAAACCAAACTAAAGAAATTTTCATATTCTAATATTCTAAAGTAATGCTGCTATTTATTATTTGAAGAGAGTAAATACAGATGATTTTTCTTTTTAGGGTCATGAATTTTATAATCCACAAAAGAAAAACTACATTTTTCTGCGAAATGCGGCAGAGGAGTTAAAGCCTAGGAATAAGAAGTAGTGAGTATGAGCGTGACTTGCGTTACTCTACTGGTTTTCTGCCATTCTTGCCTCTAGTCCACTGCTCTTCTGCCATTTGTGCCCTGTTGCACCACGGTTCAGTCAGCTTTGGATCGCTAACATTTAGCAGGAACTGTGAAAATTACATTTAATGTATTCTGATTTGCTGGAGAAGTTGTTCAAATTAGATACTCCGATGTGTATGAGAAAGAGGCAAGTATTCATGGCTTAACCACTTCTCTTCCACAGCAATAATGTAATTGCAGCAAAATCTAAATCTGGGTTAGCTATTCCTGCTTAGAAGTGCAACCATTTGTATCTACGAATTTATTTTATTAGTACTACATTAAAATATGTTAACTGTAATAGTTCTGGAAAAGTTGTATAAATATTGTATTTTTTTGTAAGTACTTGAAGAATTACAAGTAATTCTTCTCAAAGGAGGCTTGTTGTTACCTATTGTTCAGGGGTTCTTCTGTTGCTTTCTGTTTTTTAAAATGGAAGCATTGCCTGCTGTATGCCAGGAAGATACGCTTTGCAAATTGTTTCCCTCATTTTTTGGACAAATTAGGTCGGTATGTAAGTGGCCAACAGCAGTGACAGAAACTCGAGACAGAAGATGGGCACAGTGCAGATGTTACTTCATTTTTTTTCTTATGCTCCAGCAACAGACATGACTCTTGAGCCAATTGTACTCATGCTTATTCTAGTTCCAAGGAGAAATTGCCAGCTGTGCCAAGTGGTGTGGAGCTCAGTAACATGAGCAAACCATTAAAGGTTTTGCTTTCTTCATGACCAAACCAACGTGTGCAAAGCACTTGTGGCCTAAACTGCTTTAAACCTGATACCCTTTTAGAGTTAAAAGTCGGTTCTTTTACATCTCTCCTTAACAATTTTGTGTCCTTTAACGGGGGATTCTGGACTGAAGAAAAGTACTCATTTTTGTATTAAGTAGAAAATAGTGCTGGTGAGTTTCATCCTGATCAAAAATGCTGTGAAACAAAACAAGTGGGTCTTTCTGACTTGAATCTACCACTGTTTACTTTTAACTAGCCAGTTGTATACATGCCAAAGTTTTCTTTTTAGAAGTGAATGCTTACTATTCCTGTTTAACTATTGTTTGTTTGATAATAATAATAATGGGGAGGGGCGCATGTATAGACATACCTGTCATATTGTACAAATTCTCTGTAAAACTGTATGTTGCAACACTTATGGTTATGGATTCATGCTGCATTTCAAATAAAATTTTTACTAAATGCTTTTTTTATATTCAAAAGTTCTGTTATAATAACATGGGCAAGGTGGTGTGATTCACTTCTAAAAGCAGCTTCTTGTCTTTCACTGTAATTTAGACACATTTTCTGCAAATAAAATACTTTTCACCCAGCTGCTTGAGCTGGAAATCTAATACATTTTCCAGTTGCTATTTCATTATAAATTATTCCTGTGGTTTTGTGTCAAAGAATTAAGAGGACTACTGTGAAAGGCCTTTTGTTGAATCAATTTCCTTGCTATGAACACCTGAAAATTTTGTCTTCAGTATAAATGAATCATACAGTCTTCAAACTCTCTATAGCCTACTGGTCCTTTAACTTAAGACTCTCTTCTCTTTATGGTGTTCCATCATTTTTTGCTGCATGCATATTTCATGTCTGGTATGGTTGTATAGCTGAGGAAGGTCTGTTACTGTTGGCATTGTTTTGGGATGCTCTTTTCTGGGGTTTATTTCTCAAGATACTTGGGTTTTTTTCCTTACTTCCATGTTTTACATGGTTTTAGATTGCACGTTTGTGGACTATGTGTTTTCTTTAAGATAGGAAAGAATTTCCAGCAGCTACATCAATAGCTGGTCATTCGCCTAAACACTGCTTTTGGTTTTGGTTTTTTTTTTTTTTGAAGGTTGTTATTGCTATGTAGTAATCTTTGGTAGTTAGTGCATTTTTCTAGGCTTCTTGGTCAAATGAATACCAACAGGCAATTGCAGGCTCAGGATTACAATTTTATTATTTTTTTGGTCACCAGTGATCACATCCATTTAATCTCCTCTGTGCAGAACTCCCACTGGTGTATCATCTGTTTCTTGTTTAAAAAAAAATACTTTTTTTTTTTGTTTAAATACTTAAGGTGAATGAGTGATGAGAAAACGGATTCACTCTAGTTCAGCAGGTGTGTTTCCACTGGATCTAATGGAGTTGCACCTACTTAAGCAGATACAGAGTTTTTGTTCCAAAACACATTTTCATTATGAGAAGCCAGCACTGTCTTTAAGTCTCCCTGCTTTGGTAATACAGTTCTGTAATAATATGCTGAGTACTTGTTCTCCTATTCGAATCTATTTCTTTTTGTCTGTTGGTGAGGTTTCAGAATCATGTAGTCATCACGCTAATTGTTCAGACTAGTCTTAGAAGGGCATATTTTCCTTTACGTTGCTGTGCATATTAGGTATATTCAATGGGGAGGACAGAGAACTTCGATTTTATTTTTTTTTTTATCCCCCCCGCCCCGTTACCCAAGTTAAGAGAATGCTTTGGTAATTTACTCCTCCTTGGAATTATTGTGAGGTTCTGGTGTAAAGTACACACAGCTGTATCCCTTCAAGCATCAAACATGTAGTAAGAGCTTATTCACACACAAATAAGTGTTAGCGCATGTTCTGGAAATGTATCAACTTGCTATTCTGTGGCAGTTACCTGTCCAAAAAATTGTGAATGAAGAATGTAAGAGTCTAATGTGCACCCAGAGATAATTGTAGGAATGTTAGATTTATAGAATAACTTCTTTCATCAATTTTTTTGTAGGAATGTTAGATTTATAGAATAACTTCATCAATTTTTTTGAAAACTTGCTGTCAATGTTTGTGTGTTATTGCAGAAAAATTATCTTTGGTAATAAGTAGCAACTCAGTTAAGCCTTCCGCCAAATGGATACATTTATAATAAACATTTTCAGATAAGCTATCTTAACCTTCCCCGTGCTAGCCTCATGTGTTGGTGGTCTTGAATGTTGGTTTAATGAAGTGTATTTCAGAAAATTAAGCAACTGACAGAAAGTTTGTGTGCTAAAGCCTTTCACAAATGAAAGCAAGCCGTGTTTGCACAATGGCAAGCAGGCAGAGTATCCCAGTTTACCATCTGTCAGATGAAATGCAATAGCTGAATGGGTGAGTACTCCAGCCTGGCTCCTAGGCTAGGAAAACGGGTTAGTTTGAGTCATTCTCCACAGAAGTATGGATTTGGGATAGAGGTGGGGTTAGGTGGGAAACTTCAATAAAACTATTGCTTAGGCCTTCATTCATTAGGCATTCAGTTTAGATGTGATTAAATGCTGTTTACACATTGTCTGCAAAGGCAACTGCCCCCTATAAGGGTTTGTGTCAAACTGCTCTCAGAAGGTTTGCGCTGTCTGGCCTTTGAAACACTGGCAGCCACTTCTCGCTTGCTTTTCTGCTGTTGCTGTTTGCAGAGATGAACCAGGGCAAAAGGAAATGTTAAGGCTGATGCTGTTATGTTTTTACGTACCCAGACTGGCTAGCTACATGTCATTTGCAGCCTGGGGTGAGACTAACTGCTTTCAAAAGTTTTTGATGGAGGTTGACTCTGTAAAACATTTTCCCTAGGCTGTTCAGCTCGCCTGCCGGGGGCGAGTCATCCTCTAGCGCTGCCACACAAAATAACGAATGGAACCAAGTCAGAATAAACCCCATTCCCTAATGGAATGTTCAACGCTGGCGGGTGCAGCATGCGCAGAAGGCTTTGGAAGTGCATTTCAAGCTGTTATGTAGATCTCCTGCCGTGCCAGGAGATGGCAGGCATTGATGGCTCCTTAAGCGCTGCTGTAGCACAGCGCAGTCCCTGGCCGTATGGAGCTGTCCCAAATTCCGCAGAGAATGGAGGAAGATAACATGCAAAGTGGAAATACTTTTTAATTTGAGTTTTACAGGCGTGTAAATGATGCCTATCCATAAATACAAACCTTTTTATAACAAACGGAGAGATGCTCTTTTAGCTGCTCAGAGACACCTCTGCCCGGCTGCCTGAGTTTTGGGGACCCAGGTAGCCTTAAAGGTGTCGGTAGCATGTTGGGGGACCAGACATTTAAGGAGTTTAGAATGCGGTGAGGGTGGAGCTGAGTGCGTTAGCATATGAGCTGGACTGTTGGTTACTAGTGTTCTAATTAACTTCCTGTTTTGAGAAAAATCTTAATAATTTAGCTGGGTTTCTCCTATCATAGGAGACTGTAGGTTTAAAACTGGTGAGCAGCTCTAGGGTTTTTTTTCCTAAACTCGATTTCTTGAAGGCAGAAAGAAAAAAAGCCAATAAAAATACTTCACTAAGAACCAGACAGGTAAGCTCAGTGATAAGCTCTTAAATTGAAGGGCTATTTTTTTTTAATTTTTTTTTTTAAATTTTATTTTTTATTTTCAAAAATTTTGAAATGTCATCTCTTTTTCTATTTTCATTTTTAAAGCTGAGAAATGCACAAGATAATGAGAGGAAGAAATATTCTTGAATTACAAGATTTGAATATTTTTTTAAATTGCTTATTTAGCCTATGTAGCTATTTTTTCCCTGGGCCATGTGTGCCCAGTAGCCCTGTTCCTGACCTTAGCATAACTAACGCCATTTTATAAGGCAAGTAACCATTCTTTATGACCGAGTGTGTCATGTATCTGTTCCCTTTCCTTATCAGGCCCTGAAGGTCCTGTGAACCAAGCAGACAAACCAAATGGATTTCTTCTTCCCCTGCTGGCTGGCCTCAAGGCTCCTGGCCACCTTCCTTGCTAGCCTTGAAGGTCGCAGATGCCTGGCCAGCCTGGTGTTGGTGACCCCATCGCTGAGCAGGGAAGCGCAGCAGCACACAGCGCTGTCTGTAAAATCAGGCAGTTGCAAGTCCTACCTGGGCACCTTGGACCCAAACTGCTGCTGCTGGACAGTGAGACCCTGTGGCCATGGATGCTTCCACCATCATCTGCTTCCTCCAAGGCTGAGTAACTTGTATTCTTTTATATGAACTTTGAATCTAGATTGTTATATTCGTACAGCAAACCACATATTAAGATCTGACCCAATCTGCAGATGGCCCAGGTGATAAGAAACTACAAGGTAAGTTGTATTATAAATTCTGTATTATGCTACTTATAGGCTGTACTATATTGACTCTACTTGTAGAAATCCTGTGCCATTCCAACAATGAATTCTGTGCTACACTAATCGTAGTATCCCATTAAGAAAATAAAGCTTTAACTGTAACTATGATGTAGTGCCATCATCATTCCAGCAAGGCTGCCTAAAAAAACCTGTCTGTCCCCTTTGTGACAGGAGTAATTTGAAAGAACACCCCCCCCACCCCCCCCACCCCCAGTAATATTTGTATTGACAGAGCGTTGTCTGAACACCTCAGGCTGTGAGCTGGAGCTGCTAGAACTGTGTATTTCATCCTACAGCTCACATTCAAACAGCTGAAAGCCATCTGTTCTTATCTCCAGTTAAGCTTAGATTTATGTAAGGGCAGTACGGAGACCATCCTACTGCTCTGAGCAATAGGACAACCATTTTAAATGTGGAAGTTGCTACCACTCTTCCCTTGCCAGGTCAGAATAAACGAAGCACGGCGGCTGGCTGGCTGTGATGGCTTCAGCAGGCAGATGCTTGTGCTCTCATTGTGCGGTATGATCTGCGTACACATGGAGTAGCCCGTGCTCCCAAGAACCTGCAGCAGGAAAGGAGCTCCTGAGAATACAGCTGCTGGAGTGGCACTCTGGGGTACCACAGCTACAAGTGTTATGAATCCGAAGGTGCCCTGGGCAGGTGCCGCTGGACGCAGCAGCAGGGGCTGGAGTCAGGCTGGCAGACAGCTACTGCAGTTTGGTCAGCCTCGTTCCCCAAATGCAAAGCAAGCCTTGTACCTGCTGCTGAAACAGGGCCAGGGCTACACTGGGGAAAAGGAATTTGTGCTGTTTAAGACTTGCTTGTAAGGTAACATGAGACAGAGGCAGTATCACAAGGGGGGGCGTGTGCCTCGGCAGCACTTGTGCATTGACAGAGCAATTCCCAATGTTTGTGTTGCATCAGTTCTGCAAATACTTATTACAGTGCATAAGACACAATACCCGTCAACGTTAGCTTTGTAAAGAGAGACCGTTTTCTTCTGTTGACTAATTATCCACCGAATATATTCAGTTTGAAGAGACACTTCAATAATTTAGCAGGCATGTGCCAGGTAATATAGGAGCTTTTGTCTTACGAGTGGCATAGATCTTCAATCATGTGTAACTCAATCTCTGGCTTTATGTATTCAAGGAAGTGTTTCGTATAGCTCCTGTATCAAGTGCCACTGAAAAGCAGGCCTAGATAAAAGATTAAGGTAATGCTCTTAACTGTGAATAGGGCAAGTTTACCCCTTAATGTCCAGTATATCTTTTGCAGGCAATACAGCTTTATACATATGAAATGTATATGCTGAGATCTGATGATGAGTTTGTTGTAATAACAGAAAAATGCTGGAAACTGCACGTTAAATACCCAGGTCGGTTAAGTCTCCTTATGTTATGGTGTATGAACCAATGCTTTGTAGTTTGAAACTGAATGCTTTCTGTCATTAACGTTTCTTAAATGCAGATCGTTAGTGCTGCACAATTTTGGTTTGCTGGACCAGATGAGGACAATGGTAATGTTCAGTTCCTGGGAACACTATAAGGCAAAACTCAAGCAATGGGTTTTCTTCAAACCCTCCCAAGGTACCTAATCACAATTGTGCCATCTCCCAGAAAGTTGTGAGTTCAAATGTCCTTTTCCTGAGCCACTGTCAACTCTGTAAAGTGCAGAGATAATGCAGTAGCTCAAACTACTCTCAAATGACTAAAACCGGAGTTAAAATACAATCTTTTTTTTCTTTGGAAGGACAGCTGTCTGCCATGCTCCAGCTGTCCACCATGCTCCTGCTGTAACAGAGTGGGATTTATAAGAGCTCAAAAGGACGGATATCACTTACTGACAGGTAATTGCTTTCTGCAGGTATCTGACTCTTTTCCTTGGAGATTTTTTTCTACATAAAGTTCATTCATAGTCTGAAGCAGCAGGGTTGCAGACAGTAATTGGTTATTTATGCATTAATGTTTAATTTATGGAACAGTACCTATACATTTGTAAAGAACCACTTTCACATCTGTTGAATGTTGTCAGACCAAACATTAGTATGTAGCATTTCAGAAACACATTCACTGGACTGAAACAAGTTTTCACAAAAACACAAAAATATGGAAGGTGTGTATTAAAAGAGAATAGCTCAGCAAAACCTTTTCATTGAACACTTCTCCTATTGAGCTTTTCTTCAACCGTTGGCAATTCAAGCCATTCTGTAACGCTGCCCTATGTCTTTCACAATAGCTTAGGTCATCCAGTCCATCATCTGAGCACCTTTCTTTGGCAGTCCTGCCAGCAGCAGTGGGGAAATGAAAAAGAAGGTGATTGAACTTTCCTAACTATTCTGAACATGGCTTGGCCCAAGGAAAGGTTCCCCAGTAGTAACTTGCCTATCACGGAGTCATCTGAGAACCTACTTGCTACCACCTGGCTCTGACTAGGCCTCCTTATCTCCATGAACAGTGCTGCCAAAGCTGCCCTTTGGTAAGGAAACTTCAGAAAAGCTGGGTTTTCTTCTTGTTGGCTGATGAAAATGTTCTTTGAGGCTGGTCTCCTTTAGCACCCCCAGGCTGGCAAAAGGAAAAGCATACTCCAGGAAAGAGGATGGATTTCCTGATTTAGTACCAATCTATAGGCTTCATCCATAAGCTTGACTTGACTTTAAAAATACAGATCAACTGACCTATCGACCTTCTTGTCTTTCTGAGAATGTATGTAATGCCTACCCTCTTTATTGTCTTATGCTCTTCTCTATGTGCTTGCCCACTAACTGAGAGCACGATGTAGTGGCTGGGCTGTGATTTAGGAGGAAATGGCCTGCCTTCGTTTCAGTTGTCACATTCAGCTGATGTCATTGTCCTCCTGTGATGGTGAGGACATCATATTGCTGGCAATTGCCTGTTGAACTGTTGATGGCTTTTCCTCATCAGCGATGGCTGCGATGCTCCAGCCGGCTGCTGTGGGTGTTGTACTATAAGGGGCTGGATGGCATCACCCGAGTGAGATTTGACCCTTGCGGCCTGCGACTGTGCTGCCCTGTGGCAGTGTGGTGACGGGGATTTTTGTAAAAGGCACATTTCAGGCCTTTTGGGAAGTAGAAACCAGAATCATTCTGCCCAGACTGCTGTCCAGGTAACTGTGTTTTTCATTTTAAATACCTTTGCAGGCTCCATGGATATAGCTTTTGTTTCCAGTGCTGATATGTTGTTTTGATGTCTTGACAGCTCAATTGTGTTCATATCCTGTTCAGAGCCCCTGCAACGGATCTTTGCTGCCTTGTGTTTGAATAGAGTAGACATGGCAACTAGAAGGCTCTAAGAGTTTCTAACTAAACCTGTAAAGAAGTTTAATTACATACCATGCCTATCTTTTTTTTTTTTGTGTGTGTGTGTGTGTGTATGGTATTCTCACTTGGCCAGGTTCATTGTGGGTGTTAAATACCTTCTAAAAGTATGAGAAAGTGGAAGGGTGATATCAGAGTAGATGTAGATGGATTATTTATCTTATTGGATGTGACAAGGCAGAAGAGTCTGTATTAGTAAAGTGTGAAATACAGCAACCTGGAGAAGAGAACAGCACTAGATTAAGGAGGCGATCCAGATGGGTGACACCTGGCTGTGCTCACTGTGGGAAGTTGGATAGAAAGGGCCCACCTGAGGTCTGATCCAGTGCTGTTGATGTGTTCCAGCTCTGAATTCACTTTTCTTCAGCTGTTAAGAATGTCTGTTATGCCCATACAACTGTGTTGTCTGTCCTAGAGCTGAGACATCTTGTTCAACATTCTGTGTCCTGACTACTCCCTGGTTGGAGTGGGTGGGCAGTTCCTGCTTGGTTTGTGCTACCAGCGTTAGGTGTAATCCCATGAAAAGGTCCTGGGTGTGGAAAAGGGATGTGGCCCTGGCAGCTTTGGCAGAGATTGTTAGGAACTTTCTGGAATTTTCTTTTCCCTTTTTTTTTGATCAGAAAATACCACTTAGTTTTAATGTAATGGCTCAACAAATATTTGAAAAAAAAAATTATTAATACTGTTTCAAAATACCTGAAAATTTCTGCTTCCTTCCCTTAAAGAATACAAAATGATTCATTCCTCATTTTAAAATGCAGTTTATGTTTTTTCAAAACACTAACAAAAGTAGGAAGTTACAAATAATATTTTCCCAAAGTACAACATAAAATTGAAATAGTGAAAACATTTGTTGAACTATTTTGAGATGCAAGATTTGCATTTGACTCAAATGGAATGTGTTTTCTAAATGAACTTTTTCAGGGAGGAAAACCCTTTTGTCTGATAATTAAATCCCAGCCTGAGAGAGGTGGGACAATACTTCCATTAGAGCAAGACAGAATTTCTGTGCAGAAATTGAGGAGAGGAACAGTATCTGTATTGGAGGTTGTGTTCAGGAGACGATGACTAGTGGGTTTGTGTCTTTGTCTTTCCCTCCCTTCTCCCCATGCTCTGCTCAGCCTTTCAGATTTGGGATACCTGACCCTGTCCCTGAAGAGGTTCTTCCTCCATGGCATTGCCAAGGTAAATTTGAGGAAATGGGCAGTATTTTGTCCTATGTATTCAATGTTTTTCTGACATCGCCTAGTGCTGTCAGTAGCAGGAAAACGTTTGCTGGATCCCTCTTTCTCTTACAGCTTCTGTTCACCATTATTTACTACCGATGGAGGAGCTGTGGATATCTGGATAGAAACTTCTGGTCCAGAAACCAACATGAGTCGTTTGCTTTGTCCTGTTCCTTTCCTGCCTTCTCCTACAAAGGAAAGAAGAAACTAAAGTAAGCTCGTGCAGGGTTTCATGGATTTGTTGCATGATTTAGTTGCAATATGAACATCACAGCACTTTTCATTAGTTTATTCACTAATAGGCCAAAAAGCGACTATCCCCAAGGTCGCAGGGAAGGCAAGGGTTACTATTGCTCTAGGCCAAGAGTTTACAATACTGATGATAACAAAACTATTTGGTATAGATGCCAACAATGCCAGAAAGCAAGTCACTATTCTAATCAAGGACAGTATTTTCACTGCTCAGAAAGCCAGCCCAGCTCTCTGCTGTCCAACCATGACAATCCCTGTTTGGCAGGCCCGACCAGATCTACAGCACCCTTGGTGCATTCTCATTCCAGCTCCCCACGCTTTGCCAGGACTGGGTAGTCTGTTTGCCTGGGACATTCACACACACAACTCCCAGGAGGCTACCGATGATAAACAGCGTGCTGCAGATCACGGAGGAGAAATTGCCCAAGAGCAGAGTAACCAGTGCCACTTTGCTGATACCAGCACCAATAAATGTAGGTTTGACTACTCCAGGTGTACTGCAGCACATGTGCACCACTAGCCCACTGAAGCACCCTTCCTTGCTGAGCCAGTCCTTGGTCCCAGATGGGTGGTTCGTTCTTCCCCTGTGACAGGCATGACAGACACAAGAGCATGTGGAAGAAGGGCCAAGCTACTGCGAGCAGCTGAGGCTCCAAGAAACTCAGGAAAGGGTGATGGTGGCGGTGTGAGCTGCAGGGAGTCTTCCTGCCACAACTCATCTGGTAGAGAGAAGCAAAGGAAGCTCTGACAGTGGCAGCACCCAGCAGTAGCAGTGGAAATCCATCCAGTGGACTTTGATTCCTAACATTACCTGTTGCTCCTGGGAAGTGCAGGGCCAGAGCAGCGGCAGGGAGAAACAGCAAGCTCTGGACACATACCATCCATAAAGAACAAAGCACAACGTTCCTGAATGTGGAAGTCCAGTCTTTGCTGATAGTTGCAGGTGTATGATCAATGTGATGGCACAGACTCTTGGTTTCATTGGCCATTATTCCTCTTATGCCTGTTTTTTATTTAGACTCCTATCAAAGGCTTACATTGCAGCTCTGCTTTCCTGCTGTGGCAAGACCCTCCAAGCAGCTATGAGCTCTGCAATTTCTCTCCCTAAACTCTGTTTAATTTTTAGGGAATCCTGTTAGCTGCTGCTGTGATTCAGTTTGTCCTTTGTCATGGTACAGACACACAACTTTCATTTTGCAAAGGGATGTCAAAGTGGGAAGGCAGGACAGTTTGGAAAAGTAGAACTAGTCTTTAGGACATTTCTTTTCACCACTCTCTCCAAAACGTGTGTGTGTTCCAGCAGAGTCAGGTGTCCCATTTGTTGCTTCTGTCAATCCCAGATTTACCAATGTTCGTATCCATGTAACATCTTAGTATGTTATCGCAGGTTGCTTGCATCATTCAGATCATTCTGTGACCACTAGAGCTGATCGTCTGCTCCTGCGTAACTAGTGTAGCCAGCAAAGGAAATAGAGCTTACTCAGCATCCCCAGTACTGAAATACTTCAGAAGAGGAAATAGTCCTGTTGGAAGATTCCTACCAAAACAAAACTCTATTCAAAAAGCAGTCCTGATTAGGAACATCCTCTACTCGAGTATTTTGTTACAAGTGGCCCAAAGGGGAAGAATTTTTATTTTTTAATTCTTGTTGCAGCAGCAGCTCTGAGTTAAGCAATGCTCATGGTGTGTTCAGGGCATCAAAGCAGAAAATCTGAGACAAAGGGTCCAGATGCAGAATTTCCTGCTATAACCTAAACCAAATGCCACTGAATGCAGCGTCCCTCAAGATCTCCCAGCTACGCTACTGTTCACAGCCTAGCTGGTGGCCAGCATCCAGACTGAGCATTAGTAAAACTAACAAACCAAACAGTTCCCACAGTAAGTCCCTTGCTCTCCGGCTTACTTATTTAACTGCGGAGCTTCTAAGAGGGTTGTTTCATCTACTCTTGTTGCAATAACCAGTAAGTGGGTATCCATGACAAAACCAAAGGGCACCACCCTACAGCAACGAAGTCTTGGCTAAGCAGCAGCAGAAACTGAAAAAGGTCAGAGCTCCACAGTAGCCCTGCTCCATTTTAAAGATAAAAACCCATCGGTTTCATAGAATCATAAATTGTTTAGGTTGGAAAAGACCTTTAAGACCATTGAGTCCAACTGTTTCCTAAGAAGTGAGGGAGGGTCTTCAATGGCTTTCACGTCAGACCTGGGCTGTCTCAACAGAATTCTCCCAAAGACACCAGGGGAAGAAAGGGAAATGCTCAGACAAGTACACAAGGAGAGCACAACAGAACTTCACTGACATTCATTCTACCTCTGCCTCCTAAGGCAGAGACAAGGACAGAAAAGGTGGCAGAGGGCAAGGAACAGGGCTAGCGCTGCTCCTCCAATGAATATGCTACTCTTTCCCCATCTCTCTGTCCTGTTCTTGTGTTCCCAGAGCTACAACTCTCTCTGCCATAACTTGTGTTTTTTCCTTTAGACAGGGACCGTTTCTACATGGTTCTGTACCTGGATGGTCTTGCAGTGCCACCTTCTCTAAGATTTTCAGTGGAAGCCAGGATGCTTGGCTTGGTGATCTGCAGCTGCTCCATTTCGTCTTGGATACTGCTGGTGAAGTCCACCAGAAGGAGCCTTTGTGTATCAGTTTTGCATAAGCCTCAAGGAATAGATTAACATGTAAGTAAAAAAGCCAGTGAGTTCTCTGAACTATGTTGAGTTATCATAAAATTAATCTTCCCAATCTGTATGAGGAAAGGATGCTCTGGATTTGCAATACAAATCCTATACATTAAGAATATGGATGGTTGGACACCGCTGCTAGAGATGACTTTAATCCCAGCCATCTCATTGATTGACCAGTGTTTTATTTCTTAATAACTACAGAGAACTAAATACAGCCCTACAACAGCATGTATCGGATATGTGTTCCCCTTTTTGCTCGCAGTCTGCTTCAGATTTGTGTTAAGCATTGTGCAGCGTTCCCCAAGGCAGCTTCGTACCTTGAGATGCGCCTGTCTCTGCAGGAGCGCTCTTTGACCAGGGAAACTTGAAACATTCTCTTCTTGGGTACTCTCCTGTGATTTTACTACAATAAATGTATCAGCAAATCAGCTCTGTTGAACTCCTGCAGTTTTGATCTGATGGCTGGATTTAATCTGTCAGTGTTTTGGGGAGGATGACTGCTTATCAGAAGAATGAGGGGGAAAAAATGTCAGAAAATTTAAAAATCAGTTCCCATAAAGTTACCCTTACTTGCTCTCTCTTATCTTCTCTGCTGTGTTTGTGGTAACAGCTCATCAGACCCTGTGCCTGTAATATCTGTACCATGAGACTGCAAGAGAACTTCTGTTCCTCTAGGAAAGAACAGGAACTGGGATTCCTCCTCTGAGAGATGTGGGGCTCATGCCTGAAGAGGATGTATGTGATGTTTTTCTCCCCGGGACCAATGTAATCATCGAGAACTGAAATACTTCTGGTAGCTTTTGCGAACTCTGTGAGCCTTGCCTTCTTTGCAGAGGAGCCAGAGTCTATGTGGACGATTTGAACCTTTGCCATCATTTGGAGCAGAATGAAGCTCTGTAAAAGGACAGCGACTGAATGCCAACTGGGTTGTCATTAGCCCGGGCGGCCCAGGAAGCAGCTGATGTGCAGTTTGTGGTGGAAGTCATGCAGACACAAGGGGTATGACTCAGTGATGGAGAGGCCCCGGCCTCTGGCTGTATTCCAGACTGAAGGTGGATTCTGGGCTTGCTGTCGGGATGGACCAGGGACAGCTAGTGGCTGCACGCACGCACATGGCTGCATAAAGCACAAAGGCTCTGAGGATTCCCCTGTGGCCCTCCCTTTCGCAGAAGGCTGTTAATGTTGCAGCGATGTCTGGTGCTGCTGGCCCGGGTCCTCCTTTCTTCCACAGTAATCAATGGACGCATGTCCTGGTCTTGAAGTCTGGCACTTTAGGAATGAAAAGCTTAATGGCTTTCCTTGGCTTTTTTTCCCCCCCTCTTCTTTTCTTTTATGAAGCATAGGGTGTTTAGAACTATGGAAGCAGTGCAAGAAAAATATTAATGAATAACTATGGAGTGCAGACATTAATGCATTCCTTTCTCTTGAAATAACTGGCTTTTCTCTGTGGGCTCTGTAAAAGAAAAATGTCTGCGGAGTCTGAACCTGCTGTATAGAAGCCAAAGAAGATGGTGATTTAGAACTTCACTGGCTTTTTTGTTAAAATGTTACCTCTGCATTTATCATGTGGCCAAAAATCATCTCTCTTTCTCCACACAATGATAACCCTGAGGAGGCAAGGTATGCCTAAGGCACAGGGGTGGTTCCTGAGGTACTGGCTGATGGCAACTGTGAGTGAAAAACGATTTCTAGGACCCCCCTCCCACCCCCCAGACTCTACCCGATGTTGGAGGAGAGGAATTAAAGTGTTGCGAGCACTCTACCATGGGAGTGCTCTGCAGCAGTGGATTTTGAAGCCCCGAGTAGCTTTTGCTTCCCGGCAGGTACGGAGGGGTACGCGAGCTGCGTGTGGGGCTGCGCCAGCAGCAATGCTCCAAGGTTTGAATCCAGCCTTCCCGGGCCAGGGCTGAAAACCGCAGGTCGGCTCAAGGCGGCGGCGCCTGACAGCCGGCCTTGCTCCAGCTGGTCCTTCGAGGGAGCGGAAGGCAGAGGGTGCCCGCGGCGGAGACCCCCGTGTCCCGCCGCCGGTGGAGCCGGGTGGGTGCCTCAGTGCCCCACGGAGCCCGGCTGCGCGGGCAGGCGCTGTCCGGCGCCCAGCGGAGCAGGAGGCTCAGGAACCTGCCCGAGATAGTTGCGGGGCTCAGTTCAGCGTTTAACCCCCCCGGCCACCTCTCCCCGATGGCGCCCACCCCTCCCTCAGCTGCCTCACCGCCTCGCCCACCCCGCCCGCCGCAGCGGCTGGCGAACGGGGCTTTGTCCCGGTGTCCCGGCCCGCCGGGACTGAACGCTGCAGCTGGGATCATTGTGCAAGGGACGGGGGAAGGGGGGTGCGACGGTGCCTCCCGCCAGGCGGTTTCCTTTGGCGGCCTGCGGCCCCCCTCGCCTGCCCCCTCCGCTCCCCGGGAGCCGCCGGGACTTGTAGTCCGGCCCGGCCCGAGGGGCTGCCCGCAGGGGACCCCCGCCGCCCCCGGGGGGTCCGCAGGGCCCAGCGCGGCTCCCGGCCGCCTGCCCGCCGGGGCCGGGGCCGCTCCGGCCGCCCCCTGCGGGACGCCGCGGCCCACGGCGACCCCCGCTGCCGGGCCGGAGGCAGCGCCCGGGTCCCCCGCGGCCCCCAGGGCCGGGCAGGGGCCGCGGCGGGCGGCGGGCGGGCGCGGAGCCGGACTACGGGCCCCGAGCGCCCCTGCGCGGCGGCGGGGCGGGGCGGGGCGGGCGCGGCCCTACAAAGGCGGCGGCGGCGGCGGGCGGCCGCTACTCACCGGCACCGGCGGGAGGGCGCGGCGCCGCCCGCGCTCCCGGGACAAAGCGCGGCCATGAGCCGGCTGTAGGCCCCCGGGACCCAGCCGCCGCTCCGCTCCCCCTCGGCCGCCGCGGGGGCTCGGAGGGGGGGGTGGTTGTTCTTCTGGTTGCCGGCGGCGCGGGGTGGATGCCGGCTGCGGCCGGCCGCGCCCGGCACCATGCACACCGTGCAGAAGGACACCACCTTCACCAAGATCTTCGTCGGGGGGCTGCCCTACCACACCACCGACTCCTCCCTCAGGAAGTACTTCGAGGTCTTCGGGGACATCGAGGAGGCGGTGGTGATCACCGACCGGCAGACCGGCAAATCCCGGGGATACGGCTTTGTAAGTGCCGCTCCGCTGCCCGGGCGCCGCGGTGAGGGGCTGGCGGAGCCCCGCTGGCCGGGCGCTGCCTGGTGCCCGCCGCCCGTCCCGTCGCTGCTGCGCGGCCGGGGAGGCCGTGCCCGGGGCTGGGCGGGGGCCCGGCGGGGAAGCCCCCCGCACCGCTCGTGTCAGCGCCTCCTTCCCCCCGGTCCCGCCGCCTCGGGCCTCCGCGGTCCCCGCCGTGCCGTGCCGCCCGCCCCCTCGGGGCGCTGCCCCCCGCCTGCCCGCTGCCCCGCACACCGGCCTGCGGGGGCTTTGGGACCGGCTCCGTCAACTTCGTCAAAAATCCTCGGGGGGAGGAGGTGGGGAGGGAGGGCAAACAGCTGGCGGGAGCCCAGCGGAGCAGCTGGGCGAGGGGGGAGCCCCCTGTTTCCTGGCAGGCCCCTGGGAGCCCTGCCCGCCTTTGCTGCCCCGGTGAGACCGCGGGGAGCGGAGTGTAGCTCCTGCTTCAAAATAGAACGATAAATAAACTCTGCTTGGTGCCTGTTGCTGGGGTGTTTACGAAGCGCTGTTGCCACAAACAAGGCTGTGCTTAATTCCAGGTGACCATGGCAGACAGAGCAGCAGCTGAAAGAGCGTGCAAAGACCCAAACCCCATCATTGATGGCAGGAAAGCGAATGTGAACCTGGCATATTTGGGAGCAAAACCAAGAAGTATTCAAACTGGTGAGGCATCCAGGAGATCCTGTCTCTCTGTTAGAATAACAAGTTACTCAAGCCGGATTCATCTCATCCGATGATGCGTGCTTACCCCTCATAGTTCTGAGGATGCTCTGTAGTCCAGTTACCTCTCTTCTGTATCTTCTTACTTGTACCTCTTCTATATCTTCTTACTTGTACCAGTTAACACTGGTGTTAGGCACCTAAGGCCGTGTAACAGAGTTAAAACTGTTTTCTTCTGTGGCTATGCTGTCCTCCTGTTATCTTCTCCGTTACACTGGTATTAGCAGTAAGATCCCTTCTGTCGTTCTGCCCTTTGGTTTAATGACTGCAGTAGCCAGTGTGTAAAATACGGCATTACACCCCCTTGTCTGTTCAATAACAGCACTTTCACACTGTTCTTTAATCGGAATTCCCATCTGGTCCTCGTGCATATCACATACACATATTAAGATTGACTCGCTTCTAAGTGGGGCTCTGAGTTTGCTCACATGCATAGCAGATAAAATGCATGTACATGTGGTCCGAGGTGTATACGCATTATTTATACGAGGTGTATATGCATTAATTATGCATGTATATTAAGAGTTGAACAGTACAATGGATGCCATTCATTAATATGCCTTTTTTTCTGAACTTTTTTTTTTTTTTTTTAGGTTTTACCATAGGTGTGCAGCAGCTACATCCAGCCTTCATTCAGAGACCCTTTGGGTAAGTGGAAACGTTTCTTAACAGACTGCTTGAAATCAAATTCATGAATCAACTTCCTCATTATTTAAAATATGTGAAAAAAGCCTTAGTTGTCAAGAGTGGACAGTTTCAACAGCTGTTGTTAATGTTTGGAGTACTTTATTTCTGGTGAAGATTTCAGAAGTTTTGTGCGTTTGTCAGCTTTAATGTAATTCCCAAAGATCCTCCTTTATCCTCAGTAATTCTTAGTCATAATAAACCCAGTGCATTGCTTGCTGCTTTGCCAACTTCAAGAATTCACAGGAATTAAAATAAATGGAAAATAGTTTCTCTATTATAGTACATAAGGTGTCAAAACAATTAAGCAAATTCGGTTCCCGTGTTTCTCGAATAAGATCTTCTGCTTCCTCTGTGCTGTTTCCCACGTAAATAATGCTTAGGATACAGTTTTATCCCAGAAAACAAATTGCATTGGAAACAAAGTCTGTTACTTAATGAAAGTAACATTAGGTCAAAAATTGATTTTGGACAGATGTTATACAAGGCTTGAATAGTCTGCAAAAGTGGGCTTTTGTCTGCTGTTTTCAATAGCTTATACCATCCCTACTCGGTTAGAAAAGTCCTCTTTTTATACATCTAATAGGATCTGGCAGCTGCTCGGCAAAAGACAAGTGTGCTTCACGAGAACAATAGTGACTGTCATACTGCCTTCATTTAACTGTTTAATGATTGATGCAGTTCTTTTTTTACGCCATTTCAGAAAGTGAATATTGATAGGGCTTTTTTATTACTATTTTGTAAGAGCATTAAGAAAGTAGGTGCATTTTTAAAAGCTTTTGAGCGCTGCTCTGTTGTGTTTTTTGTGTGACTCAATATAAATAGATGGGATTTTGGCCTTTGTCAACAGAAATAGTTCATCTCTTTCCTGCTCTGCTCATGTTTTTCTGGGGTGTTTTTTTTTCAAAGAGAAAAAAATTCTGCTAAAAACAAAACAGAAACTTTCACTCCTCTGCCCTCATGGCTGCAGTTGCCAACTGCCTGGGTAATCTCATTCCAGTCAGTTTATGGATGTAAGAGACTGTGTTGCCACAATAGTGCACACCCAGTGTACGTGTGTTGTGTACAGTTCAAACATGCCAGTTTTCATAAGTGGTTATGGCTTTGTTGGAAAGACTCGAAGAACATCTGTCATGAAATGAAGAGGATTTTTTTTTTTTTTTGTGCAAGAGCCACAGTAGTCTACATAGACAAGATGCTGCTTTTTAACAGCCCCCAAAGTAGGCAGTAGTAGTGCCTTTGAGATGGGAACCCCAGAGGCTTTCCAGGGGTGCACAAGAGCAGTGGATGGTAAAACCAGCCTGTTACAAGTTTTTCCGTGCATAGTAACAGAAAAGAGCAAAATGGTGAAGCATGTTAAACAAAATGTGTTGGCAGGAGCGCCAGCGCATGCCTGCTCCCCGTGCAGATAATCTGCTGTTCCTGTGGGTGCAATACAGGAACCCAGGAACCGTTCCTGCCCAGCAGCCGCAGCCCTGCAGCTCTGGAAAATGTAGGTTTTGGGGTGGTTTTTTTTTTTTTAACAGTTTGCTTTTAGTTTCACATACAGAGGAGTGTGGGATCGACTGACGTACATGTTCCTTGTGATCTAGACAGTTACTGTTCCAGTCTTTAGGCATTGGTTTCATCATTAAGCCAGCAGCGCTGCAGTTAGCACATACAGCAGAGAGCACTATAAATTATTTATCAGTTGCCAAGAGACAGGAACCAGGAGACTGGAGGGTTGGAGGGAGGGGATTATATATCATTATTTGCAAGCATCAGTAAACAAGAATTTCATTGCTTTCAGTCATTGCTGCAGCAGAATTGCTGGAAATGGGGGTTTGGCAAAATGCAGAGCCGTTTACCTGAGCACTGCGACTGGGGCTGCTCTGTGGCTTCTGAGCAAAGCATCAGGTGCTCAGTCAAGCAACAGAGCTTGGCTGCCGGTTCCCTCTTTGTCTCGTCAGTAGACCAACAAAATTAAGAGCATGCGAGGCTTCACTCTTGTGTTCCCACGAACCCGCAATTTCCTTGGCACTCTGTGGTGTTTGAGGATAGATGAGTTTATCAGGGTCTGTCTGTCTTCTGGAAGCTTCGTCAAATCGCTGTTGTCCACTTGCTCTGTGCTGCGTAGGGTGGATCCTGACCTTCCCCAGACAAAGCTCAGTGGCTCGTCTGCTTTGCCCGCAGTGTAAGACACTGCCTGGCTCTCACCCCTGCCGTTCCTGTCTGTGCAAAGTATTTGTGTCCAGGGGTTGGCATGTGGTTTCCAAAAGACGATTGTTATGGGATATGGGGTAGTAGGTGTGCAAGCTGGGCTTGGCAAGGAAGAAATGAATGAACAACCCATAAGCTGCTAGGCAGTAAAGTAAGAGAAAGCCAGCCAGTCACGTTCCAGCTATCAAGCCACAAAACACAGGTTTTGGTGAAACCTAAAATGAATGGAAACTATGAAAATTACCCAAACATCAGTGAGGATTATTTATAAACTGAAGGCTTCCCTCCCGAGCCCCAGGCACCCAAATGCAGCTGTAAATATTGCCTGGGGTATGCGGAACAGAAAGAGAAACCATGAAGAGCCTCTCTCCTTCCTCCTGCTGTCCTGGCAGGGGAGGCATGCAGCAGACAGCATGGAGTCGGTAGTAAATCCTGTTCTGAAAAGTAGTCCCTAGGTTGTTGTAACCGGAGATCTTGACAGTAATGCGAAGCAAAGGATGCGCTTGTGACTTGGAGATCTGGCTTCTGAGTTTAGGGAAGCAGCGTTAGGCCTGGGGGCTCAGCCCAGAGCTTACAGACTTCACTTTGCTTGGGTGCAGCTGGTGATGCCGCCGCATGTCCCTGCAGCCTCTAGCCAGCACAGAGCAGTGCTTACATGGTCAGAGGAGGTGGAGACCTTCTCTCCAAATGGAGCTGTCTCCTACTGCGGCAGCGTCCCTTTTAAGAAATTCTGAGAAACATGTGAAACGCTGTGGAAGCTGTTAGGAGCAACTGTGTAGATGACTTGACCAGGAGTACATGGTGACGTGGCAGAGCTGCTTGGTGCCCCCCCTCTTGGTTTTCTTTTCTGGGACTATGGTGCTTGAGACAGGTTTGAGTCTGCAGGGAATGGAGCTTCCCTGGCTCTCTTTGCAGCTGTGCTTGCTGCTCTGGATGCGAGCAGTGTATGGCAGATGCATTCCTGTGGCTGTGCCTCAGCGGAGCTATCTGTGTGGGAGATCTACCAGTGACTGAGTAAGTGACCGAGCTCTTGGAAGCATATAGCTGTCTCTTGTAGCAGGATCCAGCTCTCTGTATCTGCACATTGGGTGCCGCTGCTCCAGAGACCCTGCTGCCCATCCTTGTGTAGTTGCTTATTTTGTGGCCCCCTAATTCTGTCCCACATTCAGTCTTGGGCAGCATCAGAAAGAGTTAAATCTCTTTTGAGTTTGCAATTTCATGCATTGATGCTGCTGCAGTTAGGAAGTGAAGAAAGCCCCTCTTTGTGTCAGCCCACCCTCCCTCGCAGCTGTTTATCCTTAAAACTTCTCTACTGGGTTAAAAATAAAAGGAAACAAACTTTCATCTTTTCTGTGGTTATGCTTATAAAATGGCACACGCTGGCCTTGCTGTGCTCAGCCTCTGTCAGCTGGCATCCCCCTGCTCCGACTTCCTATTGCACCACTTACCAAAAAGCTGTCCCGCTGCAGGACCCCAGCCTGCTCTGCCGGTCACACGTGGCTCCCATGGGGATGACACACCCGGCACCTGTTGTTTATCATGTGACAATAACATGAAAGCTTTCGTGGGGGGATTTCCTAAGAAACGTTCAAATCCATTTTCCAAATGGCTTCAGCTGCTAGTTCTCAGGCATGCTGACTGCTGTTCAGACCAAACACTTGCCAGTCAAAGAGGCCTTTTCTTTTTTTATTTTAATTTTAAGAGTACACATGTATTTACAAGCAGATCAGATGACTTTGCGAATTTTCTTGAACGTGTCCTTCAAGGTGGCAAATGCTGGTATCAGACCCAAGGGCCTGATGTACAAAACTTTCTGACTTTGGGCACAGTTTGCTCATGTCCTGCCTCTTGTGTAGGCCTGCAGAACCATACAGAGGAGAGTATCGTTGGATATACTGACCTTACGCTTGGCTACGTAAGTGGTATGCCAGGCTCAAGGCAGTAGTAGCCCTCTTGCAGGGGGCAGGCTCTGGGTGAAGGGTGCTGCTGCCATGCCAGTGCCATCGGGGCACAGGGCTGCGTGTGATGGCGAGCGAGACTGATCTGGCTCTAGCTTTGTCTTTACAGCACGTGACTTGAGTTGTGCCATCTTCTCTGCATGATTCTCCTGCTTTGGTGGGTTTGCTCTGCATCCTCCTTAGCAGCAGAGACTCAAGTCCCCTTGTTGCAGGAGCTGGGGAGTGGCAGGTGGAAACTTCTCCTATTCCGATCTGGCTGGTGCCCTGTGGTCCCAGTGTGGGAGATGCGTGCACCTGTCTGAATTTTCAGAGCAGTCCAGCTCGTACTTGATCTCATCTTTCCTTTGTGCAGCTGTTGGCATACTGGTCCCCGACTCTGTAGTATTAAACGCATGCCCAGTAATTCGAATGATAAATGCAGCTCTGACCAGCCTGCCTGTGAGCTGAGGACACCAGCGGGGGAACTAGACAGTTGTTGTGCTGATAATTTGGTAGCAAGGACACTGGGTCACTTCTAAATATGACTTAGATGAAGAACTTGTTCCCCACAGATGGGAGCAAGCTACATACCAGAGCTAAATATACTCTATGATCACAAAAGATGAAAAGTTGAGGACCTCAGAGTTAAAACTGAGCCTCCTGTTTTTTGGTCTCTAAATCCTGTAAACAGGATCGTGCTGTCCCCTGCAATCTCCCTGTCACCAGCTCTCCTGTGCCATAGCTGAGCTGCTGCTGGCTGCGCTCTGGCCAAAGCACCGGAGGCTGGGAAAGCCATGCCGGGGGCAGGCTCACAGCCCCCCCGTGATTCCAGCTTGCAGGAAGGTGCGGTGAGAGGTGTCTTAGGTGCTGTAGAACAACAAAGGCACAACTGGCAGCAGAGATCACTGGAACTCTTAAAATGGAATTTCTTTCTTGGCTGAGGAACTATTTGTTTTATCAGTGTAGGCTTTCTTTTATCAAAAATAGGTATTTCATTGCTTTTTCTGTAGCTAAAGCATTCTACCTCAGAGCGCTTCATCTATCCAAGAAATAGTTTTTGATAAATCAAATGTGTGGATGTTTTTAATTAAAAGTCAGCGGAAGGGATCATGTGTAAAGAAAGTCTGTTAAAAAATGGAACCAGTTGAAAGTAGTCAGTTTGATACATACTATGCCAAAACTTGTCAGGTACTTGAGAAGACTTTAGAGATCTTTCTGCAGCCGTTGGTTTTCTCCAAGTTGTAGAAGAAAATTGGCGGGCTTAGTTAAAGGCAGAACTCCTGGGGCTTCCTGGGTTTTTCTGTCAGAGCTTTTGGGTTTCCTCCTGTGTGGACAGGACGAATCTAGCATCTCCCTGGCTTTCTCACACTGATGCTGAAGGACTCAGGCTCCAGTAGTGTACTGGTGTGAGGCATTTTCTCTTTCTTCTGTCAGTTCATTTCTGGTTTGGCTGTGCTGATAACTGAAAAGGGGAGGGGTTTTTCCTTCTCTGGATAGCTGACTAGTTGTGGATAAACTTCCATGTGGCTTTTTCCTTGGTGCCAGATGGCTCTTGTTTCAGGCAGATGTTATCTCCTGCTACCTGAGTGTTTTTCAGCCTGCTGCTCCAAAACTATTTTTGGTCTGGCCCAACATGCCTTTGTTTGGGATTAGTTTGGGTTTGTTGTTTTTTTTTTTTTTTCCTTTGGGTGTGGGGGAAGCAAGATGCAGAGGATAAAGTAATTGCTGAGCCTGGCTAACTTGTGGTGGAGCTCAGCATGTTCTTCTCAGACTGTTGGTTAAGCTGAGAAAAAGGATTAGATCTTTGTGAGAAGATGTACTCTTACCTGCAGCCTCTTTTTATTTATTTATTTATTTCAGGTTTTCCCCCCACATTTCTGCTTTGGCTGTGGGGGAAGGTATAGATGGCATTTCTTCTTACTTGTTCTTGTGGGATCCACCTTCCTTTTCTATGGGCCATGAGTTTGTTGCATCATGAAGTCAAGTGATGTGCTAACGCTGTAAAATGGGGACGTGTCTGGGCTACAGTGGGATCTCAGCTGCTGCAGTGCCTCCTGTTCCTTGTGTTTTCTCTCTCCTGGCACAATGAAAATAAATTGAAATCACTGGTTGCTCTTGTACCCTTAAGTTGGCATTTGTATTCCTCCAGCAGCAGTTTTGGTAGGCTCAGCAACCGGCAGAGGTTATCTCTGAATCCTGCAATACACTCGCTTTTTCTCTTTACTGATTCCAGCCTGGGACAGTCAGTTGTGCCAGGTCATTCCCTGGTGGCTGCCACCAGTGAGGTGATGCCTGGTCCCAACTGGGAAGCAGGCAGCCCAGTGTACCTGTTTGCACAGGCTGCTATCTAAATCTCAGGGGGCCAGGGGAGGGCGAGTAGAAGGCAGTCAGGCAAATTACTTATAAGATGAGCAGAAATTGTGTTGGTTGGTTTGCTATTTTGTGTTTGTGTCAGCCTGTAGTAGGTGAGGATAAATACTGTACCACGGAGCTGCAGCGTTTGTCCTTGTCTTACTTAAGCCGGCTGCGATCGCTGGCTGCTGAGGCAGAAGCTGCTGAAATTTCAGCAGATGTTTCAATCTGCTTTAGTAAGGGACATTTCAGGACCGGAGGTTGGCCATGTCAGTGGTTGAAGCCCAGCCCGTGGCAGTGAATGGTGATGGATGGTGCAGTGGTCAGAGCACAGTGGATGTCCCAATCTGCGCCAGAGTGTTGGTGGATAAGCTCTGCATGATCTCTGGAGCAAGAGTCTTTGTTGGCAGGCAGGGACTGCTTTGGCCATGCTCCAGCCTGTAGCCCTCCCCCCCCCCCCCCCCCCCCCCCTCCAGTATCTGGATATGAGAACAGGACTTGAATTTTTCATGTTTCTACAGCCTGTCATTGTGGCTGGGGCCCATAGGATACGTATGGCCAAGCCAGCCACCGCTCCACACAGGCTTCCTTAAAGTGGCTCCATGAGGTGAGTGCTTGCTGGCTTGGGAGTGTCCTTCAGGAATGATGTTCTTGGGGCGTGAGTTACATCAGGATGTGTCTGTGCATCGCCAGCTCCGAGGTGGTGGTATGGCACTGCTAATGCGAGCATGGCCACGAGTAGCTCCTGCACTGCCACTGCTTTCCTTGGTGTTGCTGGGATGTGCTCCCCAGAGCAGCTTCTGTCGGCTGCTCTTGAAATCATCAACCCACTTCAAAATACATCTTAAAATCTGTCACCCAGGCTGCGGTTGGACGTGTTATTTCACCAGAGCTAGCTTTCTTGGTGCTGTCACGCACAGCTGTGCCTGTGCTCAGCTCATCTTCCAGTACCAGCTACCAACTGAAGCCCAGCACCGCCTGCCATCATGTGTTGTGGCAGTGTGGGTGCCCCTGCAGCAGCTAATGGGTCAGCTCTAGTGGAAATGGAGGCGAAATTCCTGGGGTCATATGCCAGAATTTGTGCCTTCACTGGCAGACACAAAGGGCTCTGTTTCTTTTATTCTTCAAGGAATAAAAGGCTGGTCGTCGCAGTGGCATTTGTGTGCTGATCTCTGTGAGACTGCCAAGAGCCCCGTGCCCTTCCTTGTTTGCCAAGTGTTTGCGTGATGCTGTGTCCCTCTTGACAGAGGGTTGCAGTTGTCTCCCACCTCTCTCCAGGAGCAGTGAACCACATCCCAGTGTGGCTGGCAGAGATCAAGGGGCTCAGATCTTGGATGCTGGTCTCCCAGATCCATGCGGCTTGCAGGAGCTGCTCATGGCTCATGTCCTGCAGGATGGGAGAGAGATGAGAAAGTGCAGCTAAAGCACATTTTAGGTGTAAATCTGATATAATCAAACATATAAAGTGCCTCCAAGAGCTCTGCCAGACAGAGTGCTGACAAGGGAGAGGGCCTCATTAGCTCCTTCCTCTTCCTTGCCGTTTGAGAAGAGGTGTGGGGTGCACGACCATCTGACTTGTCCATTCTTCCTGGCTGCCCCTGGATCTGCGGCTGCCTGCCAGCGCACGCCTGCCGGTGTGGTGGGGAGAACCCGGTGGTGGCAGGTTTGAAAAAGTCCGTTCCTGGAGCAGGCAGCACCCTCCAGGAGCCAAGGGCGCTGGCAGCTGCCAGCCCCACCTGATGCAGTTGAACATCTCCACCCAGGACCGCACCACAAACAGCTGCTTTTGTTCTGCCCTTCGTGTGTTGCACAGCAAAAGCAGAAGCTGAGCCTGTGTCTCCTCTGCCAGTGGCTCTGTAACGATCTGTTTTGTTCCTAATCTTTCAATTTTGGCTGCCAGGGCAGCGTCGCGTCGTGCCATGTAGTTAGGAACAGGGGCTAGCGTGGTGGTCCCGGCTGCCCTCCTGCACCACGATGGCCCTCCTGAGTCCCTCCTGCGGCCACCGCTGGCTCTAGACTTAGGTTTGACCATGCTCGTTGCATTTTGTGGCCTTTGCCCGTGATTAATCATAATGCCGTAAGCATCTCGTACTTCTGCTGTTCACGGGATGACTTTAATGTGTGGTGGCAATGGCTGATCACTTGGTTGATGTTTTATAATCACATTGTGTGTATTCTAGATGAAGTTCTCTTCTGGCTGGCAGGGTTCATCATGGGGGATGGAGGAAAACTGCAGGGAGGGAGGAAGGGAAAGGTGTCTTAAAACACAGATGTGACTCATTCTGTAGAAATTCAGATTAGAGTTTGCTGATTTCTAGAAAAAGAACTCCAAAAGAGCTTTTTTCTTTCCTGAAAGATCATCTTCAGAGATAATTGAAGGAGGGGGGAAATATTTTGGGACTTTTCTGTGGATGTGAAATGTAGCCAGCAGAGAACTTCATTGTACTGCACTGGTTTGTTTTGTTTGTAGCTGCAAGTCATCAAAGTGACCTTACCTTGGGCTGTGTGTTTTGATCGATGAGTTGCCATCTGTCCACCTAATTCAGAAATCCAAACTGCATAATACCTCGATTGAAATGTCAAGCTAAATTATTAAAACCCCACAGACCAAAAGAACCTTCCCTTTTACATAGAAGCAGATCCTGGAGTTGCTGAATGTGATTTTTCTAGTGCAGTAAACTATGGTGTGTGATGTGGGCTTGTGTATGCATTGGGCTGGGATGTATTTCTGGAAACAGTATACACGTACTTATTGTATTCATAGCTAATGGTGCTTTTTATTCAAAGTAGCATTGAAGAGCTGGAATTTTTCCTTGCTGAGGGGAAAAAAAAAAGTAGTGCAGGATGCCACAGATTTCCTGTCTCTCTGGAGCACACCGTGGGAACTGCGATGGAGGAGCTATGTACATGAAAGCAAAGCCGACGTGCGGAGTTTCTCAGGGACAGGTTGGGAGCGTGTTCTCGCCCTGATGGCTCCGTATACGGCCCCGTCCCGTGCATGGGGTGTGCCAGCTCCGAAGAACAGTTGGGTGGTAGCAAGGGACATTGGGGGTGACCTGTGGAGCTGCTCGAACAGGATGATGCTCAGGCTGGATGGCTTGGAGGCTCTGGGACTGTCCTCTTGGTCATTTTGCAGGCACGGGCTGAATGTCTGTGTGCAGGAGAAGTGCAGGCCCCTCCTCTGCTCCTGCTGGTGGGTGTTTCTCAGTGAGTCCTGAGCATGAGGGTTGTGCATTTGTTTTTTGTTGCATTTGTGGAGTGGTTTTAACACTTCGTCAAGCACCCTGGAGTAGCAGGAATCCTGGTAGTGGGACACCACACATAGGGAGAAGTGACAGGCAGCCAGAGATTGTCACCAACCTGAGATGCAGGCTGTTGTCTGAGCTGCCAATTTACGAGGGTGTAGAGCAGGAGGCATGCGTGGGGTCCACTCATCTCATCTCTCCTCCAGCGGTTGTGTGAGCCTTCTGGGTCAGGACTAGGTCCAGCTCCTCAGAAGAGGTGGCGGCAGCCGCTGTCAGATGCGAGTGCATGACATGAAGTGCCCTTGGTCTGAACTGGTGCGTAAGCTGTAGCTCTGATTTGGCTGTGCCGGCCTCAGTTGAGAGCAGAGCTAAACCAAAAAGCGATTCAGTAAATTTCTGCTGCCTCATCTTGTTCTTGTTAGTCACAGGGTGATTTCGGGTATGGTGCATTTATGGACTGAAGGGCTGCGAGGTCCCTCTCTCTGCACTACACCAGGAATAGCTCTGAGCTCTGTCTGGAGATGGTCTTGCACTTCATCAGCCGAAGGCTGAGGTGCTGCTTTCCACCATCCATCCCCCCCAGTGCTGCTCCTCAGGGGGTCACCTTGTTATATCTAAGGGCCCTGTTGCTCTTTGTGGGAAGGAGAACAATCATTCTCTCATCATGCAGATAGCCTCAAGAAAAAAGCAAAGTGCATATGTGAGTGGGGAAAAAGAAAAGTATTCAGATGGGCACTTGTTTGCGAGAAGCCTTTCTCCTGTCTGAAGAGCACGTTAAACCATCCAGTCCTGGTTGTAAAGCGAATGGGAACAGCCCCGTAAGTGCTGGATAGGAGGGACCAGCCCCACGTGGACCCCAGGACCTTGTAGGTGGTGGCTGAGACCTAGGACAGGTGCTCAGGTGGATCGAGGGTGGCCAGTGACCCATCCAGCAGAGGTGTCCAGTCCCTGGCTGTGCGTCCCTCCGAAGCAGCCGAGCACTGGGTCCAGCTGCTGGGCAGCGGGAGGAGGCTGCTGGGGTCTGCAGCCCCAGCGATCAGATGGGTGGGTGGGCAAGGTACCCTCCCCCTGACCCACTGAGCTTGGCTTTACAGAGCATGTATGGGCCTGTGTCTTGTGAAAAGCCTGTGGGAGGCTTTTAAAAGTGGTCATGTTTGAAAATGTGCTGTCACAGACATCCACGCAGAAATCCCAAAAATATTTGAATCTGCATAAACTCTCTGCAGAGTTTTACCTTGGGGGTTTTTTTTGTTTGCCAGAATGGGTTGGGTGGAATGAGCTCTCCTGCGGATGGCTTTTGGTTTGTGCCGTGGCCTCATTGATTCAGCGAGCAGCCAGCCGAAGGGACCTTTTCCACAGCGTGCAGGTTGCGGTGCACGTGGCTTTGATCTCTCAGTGGTCATGTGCAGTTTGCTGGTGGCAGCCTGCAGCCCCCTATTTCTTAAACAAGCCCCAGATCTGTCAAGCCTGCACACATTGGAGTGCTCTGCTGCCGAGGGCTGTGCAGGCGGGTACCGTTTGCTCTCCGCAGTTAATGTGCAATTGCCCATTTTTGTCTGGCCCATGGCAGTTTATGTGGATGGACCTAAACCTTCAGGTCTGCCCAGTTTTTGCTCTTGTTTGAGGCCTGACTTGTGGGCTCCTTGGAAAATATAGCCCTTTTATTTTGCTTCCCCCCCCCCCCCCCCCCTTCTTTTTCTTTCTTCCTCATTAGCAGTTTCCAGCAAATTAGTGGGCAATCCTGCATTAGTCATCTCCAGGATCTTTCAGTCTATGGACTTTAATTGACTGTGGCATTGTTAAGTTCCTTTCAGCAGCACGGCTACCTTGGGGCAGGGGCAAACCGGCTGGTGAAAAGCAACGCTTTAGGACCTGCATTAACAGGGCAGAGAAATGCCGGCGGCTGGCTGGCCACAGAGCCTGGATGTAGAACTCAAGGGCACATGAGCATCACTGCCAGGCTGGGGGCTGCTGGCGTGGTCGCTACTGCAAAGTGTTACTGAAGAGAAGAAACCCAGAATTAATGTATCGTGTTTTACAACACACACCCTGTAGCATTGCCCTAAACACCCGGTGTTATGGAAACATAGGCTTAAATGTGTAGTAACTGATAATAGCTGGCAAGCTGGAAGGCCTGCATCTGTGCCTGGGGACAGCAGTTGTCCCTGGTGGGATGCTGCTACCCTGATGGGATGAGCCAGGGAGTGACCAGGTGTCCCTGGGGCCGGGAGGTGCCCCACAGGGGCTGTGGGTCCTCAGGAGCCTCCAGCAGGATTTGGGTGGTAGTGGGGAGCGTGGACCTGGAGGATACAGGAGGTGGCAAGGCTGCCAGCACTGGCAGGGCATGTGGGGGCCAGGGACATGTGGCGAGCCAGTCAGGCAGTGGGGCTGTATCGCAGCCATCCAGGGAGGTTATTTTGGGGACCAGCAGCCTGGAGAGTGGGAGACAGAAGACTTGGAGACCAGGGTGTGTGTCTGTTTTTGCAGTCCGTGCTTCATCTTGCACTACTGGGGGTCATCTTCCAGCCTTGGGGTCTAGGAGTGGTTTGCTTTCCATTCCCTCCACCCCAAGCAGCACCGCTCACTCGAGGGCAGCACTGCTGGGCAGCACCGTTTCTGTGGCTGACACACGTGGATTTGGGGAGAAGGAGGGGGACATGCAGGCTGGAGGGAGCCCAGCCCCTTGCTGACTCTCTCCCTTTGCCTCCACAGACTCACGCCTCACTATGTTTACCCTCAAGCTATCATCCAGCCCAGCGTGGTGATCCCTACCCCTGTGCAGTCCATCACGTCTCCCTACATTGACTACACCGCCGCCAGCCAAGCCTATTCCCAGTACACCACAGCTGCCTACGATCAGTACCCCTACGCTGCCTCTCCTGCTGCCGGCTTTGTGGGATACGGCTACACGGGCACAGTCCAGCCTCCCATCACCGCCAGCAACCCAGCGGCGCCCGCCACCGCTTTCGTGCAGTACCAGCCCCAACAGCTGCAGCCCGACCGCATGCAGTGAGGGCCCTCCCTGCGCCTTCGCCACCGAGGACAATCTTTTACAATGGAAGGATATGACTAGGACAACAAAAGCGACAAAAAACCCCCAATAAAAGAAATAAAACAAACAAACAAACAAAAACCAAAAAGAAAAAAAAACACCACCCCACCCCTTCATCCCCTTTACATAGGTGCATATCAATACCTAAGCTATTTATAGTGTTGAGGGCAAACCCAAACCCTTGCAGTCTGACTGTGCTTATGAAAATGGACTTCTGGTAAGGTTTGGTTTTTTTTGTATTTTTTTTTCTCCCCTAATCTGGACAGATACTGTCTTGAAGATGTTCTAAAAGTGACTGAAATGTTTCACAGGAAAACTACAGATTCTTGCACACATCGTGGTCTGCTTCCATCACCCGTGGTCTTCTTTCTGCCCCTACCCTGTCTGCCCCGTCAGCCCTTCCTTCCTCATCAAACCTGCAGTCCTCTTATTTACTGTTGAGGTACAGAGGTACTTGGAGAACATGGAAAAAAGCAATCTTATTTTTTGGTTGTACAAAAACTTTGTAATACTCAGAGATGCCTTAGGAAAAAAAAAAAAGAAAAAGAAACTATTTTTTAATATTTATTGCGATTTTATTCGCATGAGCTGTGAATTACAGACAGAAGAATAGTAGTAAGTATCTGCCTTGTTTAATTCTCATTTTACTAAATTATTGTATGTAGGTAAAAGTTCTTAAGTAATTGCTGAATCACTTCAACATGCAAAAGGGAATATTGGCTTGAAGGAGAGCAGAATATTCCTTTAGTCAACGCACTGTACTATTTTCTTATTGTAATTGTTACTCTGTTAAGATTATCTCAAATTTAGGTATATTTTTAAATGCAAAAAACCAACCAAGAATACTGAACATTTTGTCTACTTTGGTAGATCTTTTGTTACAATGCTGCAACCTATGGAGACATTTACAGTATTTATGTAAAACAGATCTGGGGCTGTTGGCCAGCGATGCTTAGGGGAATATCATGAATGGAGCAAAAGAGAAAAAGGTGTAATGTCATTGAACATGTGGGTAAAGGTAACCTTTTAATGCCTATAATCCAACAGCCAAATAAAGGAAGAGAACAGATGATGTAAATTAAGTGCATTTCTACAAAGAACAGCAATAAACTATTTTAACTTTTAAAATTATTTGATACTGTATGGTACCATGTTTGCTTGGCTGAAGCCTGTTAGGCAGTACTTTCAAACTGACCTGATATGCTGGGGCCTTTGCCCGCGAGCGTGCCAGAGTGGGCTGGGAGCCTGGCAAGCACCCCCGCCCGCATCCTGACCTGGCACTGCACCGTGCAGGCGTTGCAGGGTGCCTCCGTCCCTCGCAGTGTGTCCTGTCAGCTGTTACTTGCTCTGCATGTCCCATGCTTGAGATTTTTAAGCTCCTGGAGCATCGTGGTCCCCAAGGCTTGTGCCTAGTGCTGGGCACTTGCTCACAATCAGCACAGCAGAGGGTGTAAAGTGCTGCCATCCTGGTGCAGCTCCAGCAGGACCTGGGACGGCTGAGGTCAGACCTCATCCCAGGATCCTCAGGATATGGCTTTCCTTCTGTTATTTGCTTGGAATAAGATTTTCTTACCCAAAATTGAATCCATCCAGAAAAGAGTGGCCTGCCAAAGCCTTGCCCTGGTTGAGGGCCAGGTTGCTGAAGTCCCCAGGATCCATCGGGGTTCGGGTGGGCTGCAGGCAGCGGCAGCAGCAGGGACCGGCCGGGTTCTCGCCCCCCGCAGCCACCTCTGCGCTAGTGACACGCCTGCGTGTGACTTTACCCAACCAACTTGCTTTAGAAATTTGGTTTTCAGATTTTGACAATTGCAAACTTCAAGTATCAGTTTTTTAAAAGTAAATAAAATTGTTCCATTTGATCATGCCGGTTACCTAGTTCCTCTTGGTAAAGGTTACAGCAGGACCGGTGCCAGGAGGTCCCAGCATCTTTGGCACTGGCACGTACCGCTGTTGCAGGTGACGATACCCAAAGCCATCCTGGGGGAAGAGGGTGCCAAGGGTGAAAGCAAGAGGCAGTTCAGCACTGCAAGCAACCGCCCTGGCAAACTTAAAGGCACACAGTGGGCACGTCTAACGTCGTCGGTAGGCCTCAGAGTAAACAACCCATCTCAATGGATGGAAACAGCTCATTCCTCCCTTGCTCGTACTGTGTGAGAATGCAGAACCTGGTGGGGCTCTGTTCATCCTGCCCAGGGTTTTGCTTACAACCATGTGGGTGACATTTATTTCCTTTTTAAGTAATTACTTTCTGGATACGGCTGTGGGTCTGCCAAAGGAGTAAGAGCTGAGCGCCGCATCCAGCACAGCGCTGGCGGGGAGTGCAGCCTGGCCTGGGAAACCTGCCTTTGAAGTACTATCAGGGCCAGAGATTATTTCGTAATTACTCTTTTTTTTCCCTGTCATGAGTCTTTCTGAGGAGGAGGAGGAGGAGGGAGTGGAGGATTTTGGAGGCAGACGGAGGTGCTGGGAGCTGCCAGGGAGCGTTTGGCCCTGACCCCATGGTATTGGGGTGCCCATCCTCAAGCAGTGCTTCTGCCCGGCTCTGGCGCTGCTGCACGTCAGCTTTTGTCTTCACTGAGGACCCCCATCTCCCCTGGTCAACAGGCAGATCAAAGCCTCCAAAAATTAATTTGTTGCTGAAAAAAAACACGTGTCCAATGTGTTTTGAAGTGAGGAGAGTGATGATTTTCCATTTAGCTGATTCCCTGAGAGGTGGCCAAAACTGTGAGGAAGCGAGGGCAGCAGCCACGGCCTCCTTCGCCCAGCACCCAGCCTCGCCACTGCCGAGTGCCATTCCTGGATCCCGCTCAGTTTGGCTCCAGGCTCATTTCAAGAAACAACCACATCAAAACAAGAGCCCAACCTGCTGCCTTCCTGTTTGTGAAAACCCAGCTGTGAAATTGTGGCCAGGCAGAATAATGAAATCCGCCGGCCAGCTTCCCAGGTGGAAGTGGGGTTGCAGTGGCAGGTGGCAGGGAAGCCTGAGGTCCTGGAAAAGGAGCCCAGGCACTTCCTTAGCCTGGTGCTAGGCTGGGAAAGTGGGAAGAGCCTGATGGGTCACTGTGTTAAAGGGATAAGAGTTAATTGCAGTGTGAGAGTAGTGGGGTGTGGGTGAGAGGCAGTGGCTGCGTGGCTCCTGACTGGTCAGGGTAGTGCAGGGCAAGTGCTTAAATCACTTTGCAATTGCTTATAAGTGTAATTTTTTTTTTTCATGCATGCATTGCTTGATGGAGCATCCACTTTCACCTGCACTGTGTACCTCATGTTGTCCTGGCATGAAACAAGCTCGCCCCAGGCAGCTCAGCTCTGCTCCGGCCAGATGGGAGCCCAGGGTGGGCACAAGCTGGGGAGTCCCGGTGCTGTTGTTGGAGCTTCGGAGCAGCAACCTGCAGGATGCAGGGACGCAGGGAGGAGTGGTGAGTGATGGATGGCATTGCCAGGGCAGCCCCAGCAGCACCATCTGCTTGGCACAGGTTCTGGGGGTGGAAGCAGCCATGGGGGACCAGACCTTGTCCCGGGCTCATCCCCGTGGCCATGCTGGCAGGTGTCCTGGGCTAGGCTACCTCCCAGCAGCTGTGCCCTCATGCCCAGTCATTTGCATGACAAATTCAAACCTTTTTCATAGGAAACCATCACACTGGGGCTGTCCGGGTGAGCTTTGGCTTGCTCTGGCTGGAGCTCGGGCAGCCCCTAGGCTGTCATGGGGAAGCATTGCCATGAATGCCAGTGCTGGGGTCCTGACCATCACCCAGCTAAGCCCAGCCGCAGCCTGGCATCGCCTGCCCTTCCACACCACAGCAGCGAGCTGAGAGCCAGCCAGACCCCAGGCTGCCCACAGGTGCCAGGTGCTCCCCATGCCCGCGGTGGGAAGGGGATGGCTCGTGTGAAGTTTCTGCCCTCGCCCCAGAGGCACAGCCAAGGGCTCTGCTGCCAACAGTTGCCCAAACTCCCTCATGATAAGGGGCAGGGGGGCACTGAGCCCACGTCTCTGCAGCACTCGCCCCCGCTGCCCCACGTTATCTGGCTGAGACACTTGGGGAGCTCCGCGGGCACCCATCAAGGTCCAGGGCTTTGCAGTGGCACTCCCTGCCAGTGGCCATCCCTGGGAAGGCTGAGGGCACTGGGGGGCACGGGGGACACTGCCAGCCCCCACAACCCAGCTCCTGCAGTAACAAGTCCCAGTGCCAAAACTTGCCGGCTGAGAGGGAAAGGCTGAGTGCAGGATTTATTTGCATAGTATCTGGGCTGCTGTTGGCACTTGCCCTTTAAAATAAAGTTCACAGCAAAATGGTTTTACCCCCTCACATACAGGGAATGCTAACAGCATCCTTTTTTTTTTTTTTTTTTTCTTTTCTGGCTGAAACTTGTTTTTCCCTCCTTTGTGCCTCTCTGAATCCTGCCAGCGTAGAGATTCCCTTGTTCAGAGAGAAAAAAAGAAAGGGGGGGAAAAAAAAGAAAAAGAAAAACTTAAGCCTGGGATTAAAAACCATCACTAAAATAGTTTGAATAACAAAGTCAACTGACTCGCTGGGAGCCTGGTGAATGCCTGTCACGTATCGCCCTTCGGCCAGGGGCATAGTCATGTGTTTCACTAGATAGTTCCTAGAAAAGCTTCTGCTCAGCCCGATAGACCTGCGGCTGCTGATACCGCTGTGCCCACGCTGTGCCGGCCCCGCTCTCCCAGAGGGCTGTGGAAAACTTCCTGAACTTGTAGGAGCCGGGGGACAAATAAATGTCCCTTGGGTACCAGAGGCATTGGGTCTTCTTGGACCTGAATAAAAACCAGCTGCAAATAGTGACTGGGGCTTCTCCAGCCTCAGTGGCACCCTGGGCCAGCAGCCCCCTCCACCCTCATTGATGTCTTTGGCAACAGGATTTAGCAGGGAGGCCTCCATTAATTCTTGCATAGTTTTGGCTACATAAATAATCAAAAATTGGGACCTTGCATGAGATAAAAGCAGAGGGTTTGTAAACCCTCCCCAAGGCAGAGCCACCTCGCCATGTCAGACACATTGGTGGGACCATGAGGCCAGGAACATCTTACTGGGGGGATTTGTGCCTAATCCCAAAGCCAAATAAACTGTGGGTTTATCCTTTTGCTGACACCAGCAGCACAAACACAGAGGTGTGACGAGGCACAGCGAGAAGGATGATGGCTCAGATAAGGCCATGCTGTGTGGGAGTACAATTAGGGACTCAGATTTATTAGCTGTGTGCCCATGCTCGGGAGGCTGAAGGTAGTGATGGAGCAGCTGTAAAAGTTGGTAATGGGAAGGTTAGAGATGGTGAAGTCAGAGACTGTTGTTTGGACAGTGGTGCAATGTTTCAGGGTGACACTGGACAATAAAGGCACAGCACATCCCTGGTGAGCCAGGCTGCGTTGGGTACAGGCTGTGTCCAGCCCCAGGGCTGAGGGGGACGAGGGCAGTGCCACCAAGGCATGGCTGTTTGCCCTCAGAGGGACTCAGGGCAGCGCTGCCCATGAGCACGGGGTGTAACATGCCTTTCTTTAGAGATCCCTTAACATACGTGCATGTGTATATTTATATATTTGTATATATATTTAAACTTATATATCATTGGAATATATAATTATATACAGATATGTTTAAAGACACCTATATAGTTGATATATATAAATATATAAAAATACATGTGCATATACACAAAGTCTGTTTTCCTTCTCCACACGTGCACCTTGGAGCCCTGCGCTTGCTGTGTTCACATGCCATGAGCTGCACAGTTACCAGAGGCATGGCCGTGCCCCATTATCCAGGTTTTGGCCCACGTTATGCCCCGGAGTGCGGGGCTGGCTCCTGGAACTGCCTGCCCAGCAGCAGACAGCGATGGGGGGCTGCACCACCATTGCACACCCTGTCCACCAAACTAGTGCGGAACAGCAGAACGGAGAGACAAGCAGTATCAAAAATTGCACTGGGACACCATTAGTATCATTGGCCTCTTATTAAAGGATATATTGCACCTTCTTTCAAGAGCTACCACACACATCTTTAAGCAGAAATGAGATAAAGAAGCACAAAGTGAAATAATCTAAAGGACTGGCTTAAGAGAGGAGCTCAGCTCCCACTTCGGGAAGCAGCTTAGGCAGCTTGGTCATTAAGTCCTATTGAAGCAATGAGACCCCAAAATCCCAGGAGCCAATTTTTAAAAGCATTTGCCCACTTAAAGCTGGAGATCACGGCCTTCTGTAAATCAGCCAGGAGTTATGTCTTGGTTTGAAAATAGCACTAATCATCTTATTACATGTTCAACGCTCAAAAGATCTCTTAAAATCAGGCTCGAGTGGTTCCCGTTTAACCTCTACCTCTAGATAAACACCAGGGGCTCAGCGTGCACACGCAGATGCCGAGAGCCATTTGGTTTCTCCAGTAGCATCAGCTGGTTGTGTTTACATGAGCTGCTTACATGCTAGCACATTAAGCAAAACTCAAGCTTCGCAAAATGAAGTACATAAATCATACCATTAATTTTCCATGATCTGGCTTCAAAATTAGCAGGTTTTAGATATCAACATGGTAGAATGAGCCCTCAGGGGAAAAAGAGCCTTCCAAAAACCACATCCTACCTTATTTTCAACAGTGTGTGCTACTCTTTGCCACTTTTAGTAAGGTAAACTAATTTGGTTTCCTGTTTCCAATGAATTTTATATGTACAAAAATATTTATATTATGTGTATCTTGCTATATTATATATAAATCTGATTAGAAACATACGTATGAACACATGGTTTATATCAATAGCTATGCGTATTCACATATATGTGTGTGTGTGTGTGTAACAATACATATGAATGCCTTATTTCAACCGATACTTCAACTTTTATTTCATAAATCTTGGCTGAAGATGCCGGATGAATCACAGATTAGAAGATAATTTGAAATGAGAAACATAACAAACAGCAATATAACCAGACTGAATGGCAGGCAGGATCAGTTTATGGGTGCTCAGACATTTCACGCCAGGAGGTCCATGAACTGTGCTGGGCTCAGCACCCACTCGCCCCACTCCTGCCCACTGGGTGCTGCAGTGTTTTCCCCTCCCAGGCTCTCCGTTTGCAGTGCTCACCCTAGAGCACCCGAAGGGCTGACCAAAGCCTTGCAGGAGCCCCATCACTTACTGTTGCCCCAGGTCAGCCTGGCTCTGGCCTGCAGGCTAAATCTGGGACTCCTTTTTTCTGATTCATTTAGGGCTGGAAACAGCATCTCTGTCCCAGGAAGATGCAGCCATGGTTGGTGTGGTTTGCTGGGGGCTGGACAAGGCTGGGCAGGACCCAGCCCTTGAGCTGTGCCCAGGCATCACTGGGATGAGCACAAGCTAGTCCAGGTCAAAACGGTGTCCTGGACTGAGCTCACATTTCAGCAGGCTGGAAAAACAGTAAAACGATCACATGCTGATGCGAGCATCACGGCTGGCAGACTGGCACGCACGGTCTGGGGTCGTCCTTGGGTCCTGCTGCAGGGAGCCCTGGGCTGAGCAGCACCCCATGGTTTCCCCCATCCCCTTGCCCGCTGCTGCTGTACCCGCTCAGGCACTTCGCTGTGGGTGTCTGTCTGTTGTTCTGCATTCCTGTATGCTCTCCTCAGTCAGCCAACCGTGGGCACTTCAGCCTCAGTCTGCCCAGTCCAGAATACAGATATTTTGGGGATTGCAATCTGGACAAAAGCACCAGTCCTGCCAGCAGCTTTGCATGGGCTTGAATGGAAAAAAAAAAATATTCCATCAAGTTGGATAACGTTGCCAGGCTGCCCTGGCCGGGCACTGCCAGCTGCCTGCCCCAGCCCCTCTGCCCCCAGGCAGTGGGGCAGCCCCAGCCCCAGAGCTGCTCTGCAGCCACCTAGCCAAGACAGAGTCTATAGAAAAAATAATAACTTGAATCCAAATGTTTATACCATTGGCACTGTGCAGCTCATGTGCCTAGTAAAGCTGAAGACTGCATGAATATTTTCTTGTAGCTGCTGTCTAAACTGCCAGAAATGGTTGCTGTGCAGAACATCCTGGTGCGATGCTGGAGGAAGCTGTGGGGGGCAGAGAGCTGCTCTGGACAGATGGATGAAGGGGTGGACGCACACAGGCGTTGGGTCCAGGTTCAGAGCCTGGACTAAGACTAGGGGCAGGTGTGGTGGTCACTGTGAGAGGGCAGCACTGCCAGACTGCTGGCACAGCGAGGACCCAGTGCATTTCCCCCCACTCCCCCACCCTTGAATACACATGCACATGCACACACGTGCAGTTTCCTCTTCTCGTCAAGCTCCGTACGTTCAGGGCACTGAACTCTAGGACAGCCCCAGCCCCCACCGGTGTCTGCCATACAGTTTTGTGTGCAGAGTTGCCTATAAAAACACCAGCCCAACCCAACCAAGCACAGCCCAAGCCTGCTGCCCAAGAGTGTCACAGCATGACGGTTACAATAGGCTTACTCATTTCTCCAGTGAGTAAGACTGAAAGCAGAGGCCCGTGGCTGCGGGGCCGACGGCGGGGCCGGTGGCCGATAAGGAGCAGCTCCCTAATCTCCAGCCCCAGCAGCTGAGAGGGCGACAGTGATAACTCCCACAAACCCTGGGCTTGCAGCAGGGTAGGGTGGTGCTGCCAGTTTGAGTGTTTGCAGAGTTGCCCTCACCTTGGGGGGGTGTTCATCTGCAGCATCCCCCCCAGCCCAGCACCCCCTCACACTCCTCCGGGAGCCAGCGGGAGCTGATGGTGGTGGTGCCAACCACAGGGCAAGCACGCTGGTGTGCTCATCCTGCCCTTGCACTCGATGCCCTGTGCCACCCTGGTGCATAACTATGGGGAAAGGTGGCTACAGCAGGCAGCATCTTTCATCTGACAAATCATCTTGTTTAAAATTATATGAAGTTTAGAAACTGTATGTCCAGCCAAGGTCTGCCCTCGGCCACCCTGTGGGCTGGGTGACACTGGGAAGGCAGGAGCACAGCAAAGCTTGGTGCTCCTCTGATTCAGACCTGGGCTGGGATTTTGGCTCAGATACCTGCTTTTTATCTGCCCCCTTGCAGAGCTGCTGGGCAGGCTGGCTGGGTCAGGCCCGTGCCTCTCCGTGCCCATCTCGCACAGTATGCACCCGTGGCTGTGCCAGCACCCACTGCTGCTGCACTGCTGGCTCGCCTGCTCTGTATTGCTCGCTCCCAGCTTGCAGGGATAGACTCTATCACCCCCTCACTGCCCCCCCATGTGCCAAACTGCACATGATAAATTCTGCTCCAAAGCACATTTTTGTCAGAGGGCAGCAAGATAAAAATCTTAAAATAGCTCACCGTGACATTTGCCAGGGTCTGTGCCACTGCTCTTCCCACATGCCGCCGTCCTCCATCCTCCCTCCCCTGCTTCAGGCATGAACATCCCCAGGGGAAGGCTGGGTTCCTAAAAACCAAAGCAGGACAAGTGCAGAGCTGTTCCTGTCCCCAAGCATTGTGCTCTCCAGGCAAGATGGCACCAAGCACAACATGGCACTGTCAGCACTGCGGAGCAAAACTCTGCCTCTGCTTTTGGGGTGCTCCCACTCGTGCAGGGACCCGGTCCTGGGATTGCTGCAGGGAGCACTGCACCCCCTTAGCCATCACTCCTTTGGCTCAGCCAAGCACCGCTTGGCCAAGTCCCTGGCAAAGGAACAAAAGCGGAGAGCCCCAGCAACGGGCTGGGGACCTGGGGGAGGGTGCAGCTCCCTGCACGGCTTTCTCCAATGCTGTAAAACCGACGGTGCATAAAAGTGAAACATCCCCCCTCGCTGCCTTTGCTGCCCCCCGCTCCCGGCGCTGCCTGGGGATGCTGAGGCTGGGCTGCTGTGTGCCTTACTGGGGCGCACTGGTGGCTCTCTGAGGCTGGGAGCCATGGGAAGACTGGAGGAGCTGATGCCAGCATCATCCCATGGGGTGGCCAGCTCCAGCTCCCTCCTTGCAGGGTGAACCCACTTCTTTAACCCCTCTGGTGCCAGCTGGCCAGTGCGGTGCCCTGGCTCGGTCCCTGGGCTCTCGGCGGTGCTGCCAAGCGAGTGTCATGAAAAGCCTTTCACAGATTTTAGGCACATATTCCAACTCTCCCTAATTTTGTGTTTAGTTCTGTGCAGCTATTATCATGCCGTATTTAAAGGCACAGTTTCAATTCCTATCTATCTTGATCTTTTTTTTTTTTTTTAATGGAAAACAAGATTAAAAATAGTCATCAGAGAAAACAAACATTGTAATGCCCACACAGACTTTTCTAACAATTTTAAAAATGCCCATGAGAGCTACTGCTTTTAAGCAGTGAAGAATTGCATTGGAGAGTGTGCAACACAGACAGAGCACTAAGGAAATTAAGCATTTTATATATGGAGATACAAGTGGTCCACAAGCTACCCTACTGCAAACCTGAGCAACTTTCACCGCAACCGCCTCACACCTGGCTGGCAGCAGGCGGCCCTGCATTGGGATTACTGGGGGGTCCTGCTGGCATCACCCGGCCGTGCAGAGGAAAATCATGCCGTTTGCTTCACCCTGCGGTGAGCACAGAGGTGCGTTGCAGAGCTCTGGCCAGTGCTCAAGGTGGTCATGAGCCTCAGCTCACTGTCACCTTCCGTCTCAGCCACGCACGTTCGGCTCTGAGGATGGGCCATTGTGGCATACCACACTTATTCTTTTAGTCACAGTACTAGTTCTTTTATGCATGATATGACTAGTAAAAGTAGTTGAGTTCACTCCAATTAGCTCATGGCCCTGGAACGATCATTTTTGCTCCCAGCCAGTGGTGCAGATGATGGTAGGGGCTTTGTCCAGACCTCCCTATGGGGAGGCACGTGCTCCCTCCTCTCCCTCACCCTGTGGGCTCCCGTGGGATGGGGTGGCAGTGAAGCAGGGCAATGGCCTGTGACTGGCAACCCACCAGCACAGCGGTTCATCCCCTGCTGCGTGCGGTGCACGTGTGTGGCCAGTGCCACCTGTACCGGCCAAATGTCTCTGGTTCTCCTGCATCCGTAGGAGAGAGCCAAGCCAGGGACAAGACGAACCATGAGCTCGCAGGTATGCCACGTGCACTGTCGGGATCCTGGGATGCAAGCTGGCACCGAGCTGAGGAGACAACAGAGACCACACCGACTTAAACTTCATTCACCAGTCTGCCTGGGGCTTTTGGGGGGTTGTTCAGGTTTGTCAGGGGTTTTTCCCAGCCTCTCTGGCCTCACTCACCTCCCTCAGTGACACCAGCAAAGCCCCGGGGACCTGTGTGTCTGCGGGCAGCAGCAGTGCAGGACAGCTCATGCCCCTGACGTGTTTGGGATGGGCTGCGGGGAAGCCCCATGCGGGAATCATAGCAAGCAACCCCACGTGACATGTGCTGCATGGAAAAAGCGAGGTTCCCCCGCCAGCAGCTGGGTCATGCCAGCGCCGTGCCAGCAGCAGCCACCCAGGGCCGGAGGCAGCCCCTCAGGAAGGGGCTCTTTACTACACCCGCATTTGGCCACAGGGCTGCAGAACCAGTGGGGGTCACTGGTCCATGGGGACCCAAACCCCCTTCTTGCCCCCTGTGGCCCTGGCAGGGGAAGAGACAGGCAGACATCGCTGCTGGGGCGGGGATTCCCCCTGCTTCCCGGGCAGTGAGCAACATGGCCAGTCATGGGCCCCAAAAGGCTCACATTAATTAAACCCTGCATCCCCTGGCTTCCTCTGCCATGCTGGTACCCCAAAATAAGGGTCTGTCTGCTGGCCCATCCCCATGCATCCCCCTCACGGGTGCCTCAGCTGCAAAACAGCCATGAGGTGCCTCAGTGCCTGCGCAGAGCAATGGTCCCCCTGAAGCCCCTTTTTAAACGCTGATTTATCCCCAGTTTAACCAGTGCTCTGCAGGCCAAAGCTCAGCTGCCCACTGGGGCTTTCACACGGTGTGGGGGCACAGGGATGTTGAGACCAGAGGAGAACCTGGCTCAGGGGAAAACCACTCCGGAGAGGTGCAATCTGCCTGGAAAACAGGATTTTGGTGCAGCTCCCGGGGGGCAGAGCACAGGCAGTGCTGCCTCGCACCGCCCTGCTCGGGGAGTACACGGGAGCTGCATGTGGCAGCGGGGCACGTGGCAGCGCCAGCCCACAGCTTGCGTGGGAAACGCTGTGCTTTGTCCCCTCAGCGCCCCTCGACGCTATGTAAATACTGACAGGATTTCCTCACAGCCATGCAACGCACATCTGCTCATGCAAAGCCGGCCGGAGCGGGTGGCTGGGGGAGCCCGGCCAGCCCAGCGCAGGAAGCTGGCTGCCACGCACGGGTGGCTTCTCTGCACCCGCCAGTGCCAGCTTCAACTTCTGGCCTGCAAGTGCTGTGGGAACCCGAAATAGCCACCCCTGCTCCCCTCTTTGCCCAGAGAACCTGTGCCAAGCCACAGCCCACCCTCAGCCCCAGGTGGGCATCAGGGAATCACCTCTGCCCATCACCCAGGGACAGCCCCCCAACCTGCTGCAGCATGCCTGTCCCCGGCACGCTCATGGAGATAAGGCCGGAGGATGATTAGTTCATGCTGTCATCGAGACAAAATAAAGCCTGTCTGCTTCCAATACATTTTTTTTCTTAATTGTTCTATTTCCATGCGCTTGTGTATGCCTGGCCATCCCACTTTTGCCAGGAAAGTCGAGTGCTGATCATTGTCAGATGGTTCACACAGAGGTTTCTGTTTTGTTTTGTTTTTACAAGGATCCAAGATGATAGGGGGAGGGAAAGAACTTTTGTCCTCTGCTTAAAATAATTCAAGAGCTTTCCACTGTGTACGCCAGGCTCGAGCAGGCATTTGCATAACAAATGAGCTTCTCCCAGCTCTTCAGCCCTGGGTGACCTCTGTGGCTCCTGCAGGAGGCGGCTCCATCTCCATATCCACCTCCACATCCATCTCCATCTCCACCTCCATCTCCATGTCCCACCCCAGCCCTGCGCCTGGGTTACCTCTGGGAGGGGAGGACATGTGGAGAGTTGTAAGTTTTTGTTGCTTTTGTCAAGACTTTATAAATGGCCTCTGGAATATTTCAGCAGTAAAACTTTTGTTTGGTGACAAACAAATACTTCCAGGCATCTTTTATTTTGCTGTAAAAATGCTACAAAGCAAGCTGATTAGTGGAGGTTTCTCTCCAAGCTAAAGCCTGTTGACAGGAGGACCAAACACCAACCTTCCCGTTAGCAGCAGAAGTGATATCTGTGCCGGGCGTTCTCCTCCACACAGCGATACACAAACCCAAGGCACAGAGTTCAGGTGCAGAAAAGCCAAGCAAAGCCCCTAGAAGTTACACATGATTTTTTTTTGGCCCCTGAGACAGACTAACACCTTTGCTCGTTCAGATGTATAAGTTATTCCAACAGGTCTGCTATTGCTATTTAAACAGATTTCATTGCAGAGTGCTTCCAGAGAGCATCTGCTGCAATGGCCGAGGTCAACGATTTTCAGCCCAGCAAGCTGCGAGAGCCCATTGCCAGAGCTGTTTTGTGCAGAGCTGTATCACCTCAACCGCTCTGCTAAGGAACTGGAAGAATTTTCTAGTTGCTATCTTCCTCCTGGGAGGGGGAAAGTGGGCGATTAAAGCTTACATACCTTCATTTAGCTCTGCGAGGCAGCAGGAGGGTTTTCATGAGAAACCGAGTGGAATGATATCAGAGTCCAAATGCCCCATCCATGTATCAGAATATTGCATTCTGATGAAGAAAGGCGGCGGAGAAGGGAAGTCCCAGCAATATTGCGACATCCTTTTTAGACAATCACTGAAAAAATGTCGCAGTTACTCATTTTGAAATAAGTTTCTGTAGGGGTTAGATTTTTTTGCATGACATCACATCATAGGCACACAATTAAAAAATGATTCCATAACCAGTCAGACACCAACACCCCTCCACCACCCCCTTTTTTGTTTTAAACTCTGAAATCTGGCATTTGTACACAAGAATTATAGAGCAAACCTCCAGAAACCTTTGCAACATTAAACATCCATCCTCTGTACCAGGTCCTTGTTTTTTCTGGCCAGTCTCTTGAAATCAGTGGGTTACTCCAGCCCCCCACCGGTGCAGGCAGGAGGGCACACATCCATCCTCCAGCCTGCCATGTCCCGGTGGGGGAGATGCTGCCCACAACCATACCGTCCTGCCAGGGACAGAGCTGAGGGCTGAGCCTGGCCAGCAGCGGGAAGATGGCTCTGCCCCAGAGACCAGGCAGTAAATGCTTAATAGAAGGTTTGAGATTCAACAGACCCGGGCTGCTTATTTTTCCATAGCAAACTCAAAGCATGAGAAAGTGCCACATAGAGGTACAAAGTAAAATCTACAAGAAATTCTCCTGAGTAATCTTTTTTGGCATCTGTGGATTTGGGGCTTGTTTTGGTGGACACCAGCAAGCTAGACCCACATGAACCTCTCCTTCTGATGTGCTCCAGGACTGCTTATCCCCCCCTTGAAAGAGCAGAGCTCAGGTCAGGGCCCTCCTGCAATTCATGGTGGCTTGGCAGAGCCAGCCTCAGTCCTGAGGATGGGTTTGAATCGTGGCTGTTGTGGCGCAGGTTTACAGCAAACACCATGTATCCCCAGGCTCCCCTGACCTACCTTCTGTCTACTGGCTGTTTCAAACATCAGCCTCAGATGCTGCTCTGAGATGCTCCTCACTCCACTTGTATCACTTGACCACAAAACCATCCTCCTTTATATGCAGCCCCCCCGCCGCCAATCCCACCAGCAGCTCTACTGGGCACTGGCAGGAGACGCTAACACACTTTAACACCTGGGCTGGCAGTCTGCACACCCTGAGCAGGGTAGGACAGGTCCCCCGGCTCGCCATGGCTTGCAGTCTAACCTGCTGGGCTACTTTGGGTTTTGTTCAATTCAACCAAAGCCTCAGAGATGTCATATGGCTCCCAGAGGTGTTTCGCTGTGGCAGGGCTGTTTGCAGCACAGTGGTTATGGCTGGCAGAGGCAGAGGAGCAGCTCCTACCCCTGCTTTTGAGCACCCAGGGGTGACACACAGCTATGATGGCACCATGGTGTCCCCCACCCACACCAGTGCCCAAAGTATGGGGACACGTGGGAGGAAAGCACTGCTCTGGAGCTGCAAAAGGATGCTTTGACACTGTTTGAGTGCTTCACTTGGAGGTCTTGGGTTGTGCTCTGGAGCCGAAAAAACTAAGCACTGAAAAAAAGCACAGGGCTGCCCCACCACCCCATTCCCACACTGGACAGCACAAGTGGAAATCCTTGTGGGGCTGCAAAACGTTGCCCAAAACAGCCTAGAGAGGAGAGAGGAGGCTGCTGCGCTGCAGACCCTGCCTGGGAGCTGCTCTGCCGGGACAAGAGCGTGGGCAGCTGAGCCCATCCCATGGGACCTCCTGTCCCCAGGGCAGGCACCCAAGCGAGAGATCCAGCCTGGCCATTTGCAGTCATGCCTGGCTTCCCCCTAGCACTTCTTCATTTTTTGTGGCCTATTGAAATAATGGCTTCTAAAGGATGCCAGCTCAGGGTGATTTATTTTCCTTGCCAGCCATCCAGCCCCTCGGTGGCATTAGAGAAGGACTCCCATTTCAGGCATAGCCTAGATACCGAGCTGGGACTATGGCAGAGGTGTGCCATGAGGAAAACACAACGGTGAGAACAGCAGTTAGAATTACCTGGTGGATTTTGCTTCTGCTTGAAGACACCAGACTAAAAAGCCAAAGCCTATAAAACACCCCACCGCCACTATATGGGGTGTTCATGGCAAAGCAGGTCACAGGCAGCATGTTTTGTACTGCACATAAATTAGGACCCTCTGGGCTATTTTAAAAAATAATTCAAGAACCTAAACATCACTTGGAAAATGCATACCTCTTCCTCACAGCTGCTGTCCTGGGAACTGCTGTGTCCCGCTGTAATGGGGCAGGGGAGGCTCTGCCCAGGCTTTTGGAGTGCCCTGTCATGGGCTGCAGTTGGAGGGACAGGCAGGGATGGGAACAGGAGCTGGGACACTTCTGGTGTCTGCTAAGGAAGAGGCTGGTCTGGGAGCTGCCTTCACTGCCTGCTCTGTTGCTGTAAGGGGCAGGGAGGCCAATAAACGTTTGCCCTTGAGCTAAAAGACCCTCCAGCTTCCTTCTCTCTACCACATCTCTCTACCTTCCTTCTCCCAGGTATCATGCCCAAGCTCATTTCCAGGAACCCTGGCTCAGCCGGTTGCAAACATCACCAGACCTTTTGTCTTGGGGCACCACCTCAAAACAGCACGCTGAGAACTGGGAGACTGAGGCACGTACAACAACCAGGAAAAACCTGCAGGCTATTTTCACGTTCTTTGGGAGGGACAGTAGGGACCACTGTGTCCCAGACCTTTAGTTTGATCAGGCACCTCCCACACACCCCTCATCACCGCCTCCTTCATGATTGCCCAGTGCAATCTGGTAACGAATCCTGTAACACTGGTATATGCCATGCCACAGGTACCAGTAGCCATTTAAATGGTCACCAGCTAAAAAAGAAAAAAAAACACCCAACAACAAAAGACCAACAAATAGTTGACTCTGTTACCAGGCAAATACAAAGAACAGTTCTGGATCATCACTGCTGTCCCTTTGTTTACTGAATGCAGTCACAGAAAAGGCAAGGAAATAAAAAAAATATTCCCTGATAGTGACAACTTATTGTGGGCGAAGCAGGCTTGGGCATGCCCAAGAAAAGGAAGGTCAGGCTCCGTGCGTATCTGCTGGTGACGGGAAATAAATGTGCCCAAAAGCACTTCAAAAAAATATAAAAAGGACCAGACCTGATTGCAACAGTTAGAAGTGATATATTCTTGGCACGGAAACAAAAAGCAAATTCATAGCAGGTTTGGAGCTGATCTTACTGGCTTACATGGGATTTTATACTTAGGTAATTCTATTGTTGGCTGGAGCCACCTGATTTATGCCTGAATAAGGTCCTGAACCTGCAAACATTTACTTACTTACTTAAGTTTTACCTTTGCCCCTAGACACCTATTAATTTCATTGCAGTGAGGATAGTGTTTGTCTGCAGAGCTGGGGCCTTTGGAAGCAGAAAATCTGTGTCATAATGCCTGAAAAGAAGAGGAAATTCTGCAGCGAGATTTGAACGCCCTAGGTTGTGGTCATCCCACACCCTGGGGCACTGCCAGCCCCAGGCACGCACACACAAAAGTTGAGTGATTGCTGATGATGCTCCCTCACCCATAAGCTTTAGGAAGCAGCAGGGAACATCCTTAGCACAAACCTGCAGCTGCACCAAGCTCTGAGTCAGTCTCTGCAACAAGTCAGACATAAGGCAGTGGTGTAACACCAAGCTCATTCTGATGACAGCCTCTCCCCCAGGCAGACCATCCGAATGGGCTGCTACACATAGCAGAACCATTTGGGTTGGTTGTTTCCATTCAAGAAAACGGTATTTATTGTTAAACGCACCGGTGTGCCCTGTGCCCTCTCTATCAGGCAAGGTAAAAGACAGGGATTCATCCATCAAACACCATCCTTTGCTAATGAAACCTCTGGGTTTGCTTCAAAGAGAGCATGACAATAAAAACCTGTCGGAGGTGAAAGGAGGAAGACCAGCAGAAAGATGACTTGTGTTCACATGTGAGCAGGGAAAGACAGCAGCTTCAGCTGTCCAGTCAGCAAGATACCCCGGTGGCTGAGTGTCCGGCAGTGCTGCTGCTCACGTGCCCATCACACACTGCTAAAACCAGGCAAATGAAATAAAAAGAGACTGTGAGCCTTGGAGCAGCTGCTTTCCTCACTGCTGTTGCCAAACCTTCCCGAGCTCACGGCTATTCCTCAGCGCAGGGGAGAATTAATTTGCTTTACAAAGGAGCCGCGGGGCTTGGCGGGCAGTTGGGTGCCTGCCACAGCGGGTGCAGGGCTGGGGCAGCCCGGGGGCTGCGTGGGGAGCCAGGAGCACCACCTGGAGCCAGCCCTAAGGGTGCTCGAGGAGGCTGGAGAAGGGCCCAGAGCAAAGCCCCTCCAGTACAAACCCCTGCTGCTTCCCTTCTCAGACGCCCAGTCAAGATGCACCAGTCCCCAAACCTGCGCTCTCCATGCGGCAAAGCTCAGGTGCTGCTTGTGCAGCAGTGAGTGCTGGTGGCCCACAGCCCCCCGCCACAAGCTGGGGGACCTCTCCCTCCCAGGCACGCCTGACAAAGGGTACCAGCAGAAAACACGAGCTGCCTAGCCCCTCATTTCAGTATCCCAGCAAGCTGGCTAGCCTTTGGCCCAGACTCCCCGCTGCACGCTGCTTCGGGCAAGAGCCACGAGGACGGGCGCTCCTGCGCCTCAGCGCCAGGTCCGTGCCAGCCGGGGTCCGAACCCCTCTGCTCTGACCCTCTGCTGCGGCCAGGGCTGGGAGCACGGCTCAGGGCTGTGCCCACAGCCGCCTTCACCCCGCGCTGACCAGCCCTGCAGTGGCTGGGGGCAGGCAGAGCCCTGTCCCAGCGCGGGGGCACGGCCACATCCCCTGGTGCTGGTGCGCAGCTCGGACCGCTGGTGCTCGCAGCGCAGGGGGCTTCTGCACCGATGAGGCTGCAGGATGGGGCCGGAGACCACTCCCAGGGTACCAGTGCGTTTCCAGCACAGCTCCTCTGAACTACGTTCTGCTTGTGCTGTAGCAGCCTGGAGAAGTGAGTATTGCCTCCCTAGGAAGACTTAATTATAGATAAAATTAGAAGGAGGAAGCGTTAGTTAAAATTTCATACTTCTGGAAGGCAGCCGGTTCGTTAGCATTACTTTAATGAGGCACTAACCTCACTGTAGTGCTTTTATTAATGCTCATTGCTTATTGAGTGCCAACTGCTTGGCTCCTCTCCGACAGGCCGTCTGGTCCACAAAGCAAATGGTTGAGGGGTCCTTTGATGCAAAATGTGAGCACGTTTACACCACAGCCAGGACAAACGACAGTTGGTGAGATGAGACAGCCCAAAACTCACCAGATGGTGCCCAGAGCAGGCAATGCAGCGAGAGAGTGAGCTCAGGGTAGGCAGGAGAGGATATAGGAGGGAACAAGCAAAGGGAGAAGAGGAGATGCTGGTTCCACCAGCACTGTCCCTGTTGACTGCAGCAGGGTCAGAATGAAGGCCAGGACAATGAGCAATGTCAGTACATGAAGGTACGATGTGCTGGAGATTTGATGACAAGGGAAGACATCAAGTGGTACAGGATCCAGAGGGCAGGTCTCCAGTGGTGGAGCACTGCAGTCTGCCCACCTACCACTGCTGCAGATATCTCATGTTCTTTGAGGCCACAGCTGCATCCAGCCCAGATCTCACCGTAGACCCTTTCTGGTCACACATGGGTCTTTAACCAACTTCCAAACACCTAAGGCACCCATAGCCTGAAAGCCTCTCTCCCAGCGTGGCTGCTGTAGGGTAGCCTGTCCCTTTGAGGTGATCCCAGCACCGCTGTGGAGTTGTTCTGCCTGAAGGAGACCCAAGAGAGGATTGAGTCCCTCCTCCAGTCCCTCTGCACTGCACATGCTGTTGCCCATGGCCCTGCTGGGCTGCAGAGGGGAGGAAGGGACTTTGCCCCCCAGCTCTGCCCAGTCAGTGGAGCCCGCCTGCCCATGGGGTGATGCCCAGGCACTCTGAGCACACCTTTCCCATGGGGTCATGGACAGAAAGATAAGGATTACCCCAGCAGCTGTGGGGACACACTCCCCCACACCTCCTGGGAGCTGAGGTGAGCATATGCCATATGTTTCTCCTCCTGTTTCTCGAAACTCTCTGAACAGAGGGATTAAAAATTACCCATTGCGACCTGAAACAACAGAGCCAAGGCGCCAGCGCCGGCTGATATTCCAGCACAGTGGAGAGCAGGTGGGCTGCCGCATCCAGGGTGAGCAGGAATGGGAACAGCTTGTCGGAGAGCCTCGCCGTGGCTCTGCCTGCAGGGCCACCCCTCCAGGAGCTGCCACTCCATGGGAGCCCAGGCATCAATGGCAGCTTTGCCACCTCCCTGCTCCGGGCTGGCTGAGGGCCAATGCTTTTTCCCAGCAACGTGTACCAACCTGCAGTGAGGCACTTCCCCCTTCCGAGTGCTCAAAGGTAGATCTCGCCCAGGCTAAGCCAAGGTTTTTCTCCGCACAAGAGGTGGGCAAAGCAGCAAAGAGCTGAACTGTTGCTGCCCCAGTGTGAGCCCACTAGAAAGCCCTCCTCACTGTGCTGAGGATGCCTTTGCAGCCAGCACCGTGCTGCATGTGACCCCATGCCAGCCCTGGGTGCAAGCGCGGGCACAGTGCTGTCCCTCGTTTGGACTCACAGCACAGGGTCAAGTTCAACCACTTGTTCTGTCTGATGTCCCTGGTGTCCCGCTGCGGTCTGCGAATGGCTTCAGAGGTAACCGGTGAGTCCTTGGCCAAGAAAGGTTCAGCACCATATCATAACCTTGATTTTTCCTGCAACTGAAATAAAGTGTTTCATGTCATTTTAGCCAACAACAAGAGGGGAGATTATCCAGAGAAAAGAGAAGGAAGCCAGTTGGCTGCCTGGGCACAGAGCGATGGGCTGGGGCCAGCTGGATGAAACACAGGGCAGAGGCAGGAACCACCAGGGAGAAAAGCGCCTGTCCTCCAGTGCTTTCTGCCCAAACTGCAAGGCAAGAACACCAAACTACAAAGTCACTCAACTAGAAAATTCACAGCATATTTTTTCTCCACGTAACCTGACAGATTCAAAGCCAAACATGGAAATTTCACAGGGTGCTGATGTGCGTTTTTCCTGTTAAAGTTTCTCTGAAAACTGGCCTGGTTCTCGTGAAGGGGAGGGAAAAAAAAAAAAGAAAGAAAGAAAGAGGATATTTTCAAGTAAAACTAGTTAGATGCAGCCATTTTTAAAGTGGCTGCTATAGGCAACTGGGAAATTGATAAAATAAAAATGTGTTGCCAAGTATTTTTTGCCAAAATGTGGTGGGGTTTTTTTGTGATTTTTTTTTTTTGTTTTACTATGAGGCTTTGATCTAATGATCTAAATTTATCAATATTAGGAATAAATCAGAATCTAGGAATGAGAAGCAAACACACAAAATAAAATAGGGCAAAATGAAATGGCAAATGCTGTGAAAGTTTCATCTGGAATTTATAGCAGTGCCCAGAGCCTGCTCACACCAGACAGTACATGCTTGTTCCAAGCACAATAAAATAGTCCCAGGATAAATCTTTTTAATTTCTACTGGCCCCATTCAAAGCTTTCCTGCACTGACAGAAAGACCTCGCAGGTCTGCTGGGGCCCAAGCACAGCACCTCACACGTGAGCAACGGTGTCGCGGGACATTGGGGTGCCAGCCTGAAACACAGCTTTCTGATTTCTATGGTTCTAGTGGCAAAAATATTAGAAACTTGATATTTTAGATGGGATTTTATCCAGGGCACAAAGCGGAAGCATGTTGTCCTAAGCCAAAACAGGAAAACATGTTAAAAACTCAGCACAGCTGTAAACAAGATGCACGTTGGCAGGGATCATCACCCTGGCAAGGGTAATCGCTCTCAAGTTTAATCAAGGTAGAAGGGGGGGATTTGGAAGCATCACATCCATGGCACACTTCCCTGCTTTGTCACATCACACTAAACACTTGATAAAAGCTCCCTTTGAAGAGCAGCCAAGTCCTTCCTCGCTTGACTATAGTGATACTGGACTGGGTTTGCTGAGCCGGGCTTCCAGTGGTGCAAAGAATTTGTAAGAGGTAGAAAAAGAGGAGGAGTGAACAGAAAGTGTTGCAGTTCAAAGAAAACTACAAAAGATAGAGCAGTAATTAATTATTGGGCTTTACTTCTCTTTCTTTGTTGGCAGTGGGACTAACAGACTACTGTGTTAGTAAAATGTATTATGAGGGGGCCTGCTTCTACATATATTTGGATGTATGTCATTAAATATTCAAAAATCACTTGCCGTCTCCCCAAAATAACGAGATTGGTTAGTAAATCATGAGATTAAAAAACCCTAATAGTAACAAAGGGTTGTCTTTTGCTTTTTAGCTTCTGAGTTGTTAGGCTGCCAAGCTAATTTCAATAGAAACTCAGTTGAAGGAAAATAAAAAAGGGAAGGTGAGACTTTCCCATGATTACACGAGAAGTTTAGTTTCCCAGGAAAACGAATCTGTAAAGCAATGAGATCATTTCCATCTAATGAATCCAAAGTTTGTTTATAGAAGGCTAAAAAACCCAACCAAAAAAAAAAAAATTTAGAAAAAAGCCTAGCACCCAAACACAGATCACTTGGACCTTGGGTGTCTGGGCTGTGTGTATGCCCAGCCAGAGCATGTAAAGACCTCCCCTGCTTCCCAGTTAGGGCAAAGTGATACTGGTTTCCTTAGCAGAATTCATACTTGGGCAGAGATGTGAGCAGTCTGCCAGAGAAGGGACTGGTCACCTTTTTTCTCCTTTGTGACAACCCTACCACTTGTCCTCCGGTGTGACCCACACCCAAGAGCAGGACCTTCTCGGCAGGCTGTCCCCCTCCCCAGGCTCTCCTCCCGGCAGGCACAGAGGAGCCGCTCCCCATCACTCGCTAGCTGGGCACAGGGGAGCAGGGCGCTCGCCCCTTCTGCCTCTTGCAACAGCACGGCACCAGCATGGGCTGATGGAGATACCATCTTCTGCCAGCAGCCCCACCCTGGAGACCAACGGCTGCACAAACAGCCTCTGCCCACCAGCCTCCGCTCCCTTTTCAGCCCGTGCCCAGTTCCTCCCAGGCAGGTGTTGTTTGCTCTTCCATCACAGCTCCTGTTCATAGAGAAGCTGACTACAAAAGCTCAGCAGTCGTTGCTGTTTATTCTCAGCCCTGGCTGGGTTTTGTTGAGATGACCAGGTGAGTGGAGGCGGTTGGTTCTTCCACTTATTTTCTAGTCAATGTGGACATCAAATATTTGCTTTCAGAAATATTTGCAGCAGCTCCACTACAATTAGCGACATAAACTGAAATGTTCAAAAAGGGTGGGGGAGTGCTTCTGTGCCTTCGCTCTCTCCTGAGCTTTGCTAAGATGACCGAAAAACTCTTGGACTTTGCTGCTTTGCCACTGAGTGTCTCTCATGGGCAACACATTAAAATAGGTGGTGGGCTTCCCCTTGGTTTCATTGGAAGATGTTCGCAGGAGTGGATCTGAGACCTCCTGGTTCCCATTCCATACCAGACAGACTTGGAGATCTTAGGGAACAACTTTCAATAACACCAGTACAAATGCAGAGCAGCTAATGGAGTCACCTTAAACTAATGCTATTGCAGCAGAACACAATTTAGTCCTTGCATTTCAGGAACAACAAAACTGCTGGGGGATATGTGTTAAGTACAGACTACTTGTCTTCTCTGTCATTCTAGTTTACATTGCAAGACACCATCCCATCGACCAGCCTGGGGAAGAGTGTCTTATTTTTGACGTGAGGAAGCTCCAGCTGTGATCAAGTATGGATGCTGCATTCAAGGTGAATTCAGAGAAGGGCTTCACTTTACGCAGGGAAGGCTGAGCCAAGACCTTCTTTGTATGAGCCACATAGCCTGTTGAGTAGCTGGTGTCAGTAACAGTCACTGAGTGAGGTGTCCTCATCTGAGACCTCCAGAAGTGGTCTGAATCCCAGACAAGATTTCTCTCCCTCAAAACACACTCAGACAATGGCCATATTTCAAGAGCAGCCTAGGAATTTTGGAGTCAAAATTCTCCATCGCTGGAATGTGTAAAGGCTTTTGTGCTCTGAGGGACTTGCAATGCCTCCAGACGTGGCGGAGGCAGTGGGAGACAGGTTTTCTTCCAGGCACAAACCATTGCTCACTGCTGTGATAGGTACTTAAAGCCACAACTCAGCGTAAACTTTGCAAAATGGGAGACACCTACCCAAACCATGGGATTGCTTGGTTGGTACTGAGTGTTGCATCCAAAGTCCTGCTAGGGAAATGCCACTACCTGCAGGGTGAAACACAGCACAGCAACATCAGGACAGCGGAGGACAGGGGCATCCAACCAGGAAAGTCTGTGAGAGACTCTGGTCAGTGGGTTCAAGCCATAGCAGTCTCTGCCCCAGCTCTCACTACTTCTTCGTCACCTCTCCTGAACGACTGACAACAGGCAATCATTTAGGAGCGCATTTTAAACTCATTGGTTACTAATGGGATCAGACCCACATAGCGTGCAGGGTATGACTCGGTGCTAAGAGCCTTTTATTCTGCCTTCTTCCTCAGCAGAGAGTAAACTTTTGGCTTCATGCACTCTGCAGTTTCTCTCTTTTCCTTCTTTTTTTTTTTTTTAGCCTCTCGTAAAGACTTTGCTATGTCAGAATCTGTCAAACAACTCCTCATGCCATGTTTTCACAAGAATCCTACTTGCTGGTTGGTGCCAAGCACCCTTTTAAACAATACTCAGTGAAGTATTGCGTTGCTTGTGCTCCGCTCTTGGATGCCATATTTAGACAAAAGCTAGGGAATTCCCTGCCCTAGATGAGGGCTTGAATGAGTGCATTCTTTTCCCACCTCAGCTAAAACTCTAAGTGTTCACATCACCCAGGCCTTCTAGCAAGCTTTATTTTTAATTGATTCCAGCCTTTGATTTACTTACCTAGAAATCAGAAGGGGAAAAAGCAAAAAAAAAAAGAAGAAAAAGGAAACAAAACAAGTGAATGTGACCACAGGCAAATGCTCAGTCCTGCTGGGTGCATGGCCAAAGAGACCAAAACCCAGGCAGCAGTGGAAACAAAACACCCAAACCCCACATGGACACACGTGGAAACAAAACACCCGAACCCCACACGGACACACTAGGGCATGCACAGCTAACAACAGCCAGATCACAGCCAAAGGTGGCTTTTAGTGCTTTGGCCCAGGCTAAGCAAACAGCAAGGCTACAGCCTAACACTGATGAAGATATTGTCAGGAGGGTTTCTAGCAATGCATGGGGACCTTGCAGCCACCTGAGTCATTGGGGCATCAGATCTCTCTAGAGCAAAGGAAAACACCCTCGTCAGCAGGCACGTGGGGCTGGGTGCGCAGTGCCCTGTGCGCAGCCAGGGCAGGGAGCTCTGTGATCGCTGCACATACTGCCCTGCACGTTCGTCCATTCAAACTGGCAAAAGCCGGGGTGCAAGGGCTCTTTCCTGACGCTGCAAAAGTCAATGGGGCTGCAGATCCTTCTGGAGCGGCTATTGAAACGCCACATTCCAGAGCGCTATGCTAATCGCTTTTAGCCAGCCCTCCAACATCACTCCAGTCACTAATGTTTAAATTCTTTGCCATACTTTTGTCCACAGCGCGTGGGCCCCCCAGATTTTCTGACATGTGGTTCTTCCACTCACTGCCAAGTCTGCTGGGAGAGGATGTCAGCCTCACAGGACTAAAACAGATGCCTTCCATGCACTAACTCAGCTGGAAAAGCTTCAGATAAAGGCCTGTCCTCCCTCCTCCTCTGCTGTGCAAACATAAAAATATATACATTATATCTGCCCCGAGAACCTACTTTTTTGATTCCTGAAACAGAGTCAGAGCATTGCCAAGTACAGTGCACATAGCCTGAACTGCATGGTTAAATACTCTGAAAAAGACGACAGTTTACACTAGATTTTTGTTGTCATATACATACGTACATATATATAAAAACACTACAGCCATCTCAGTTGTATCTGTACTGGTAGTGATGATGGGGACCCTACTGCAGCCAGGATCCAGACAGGCACCTGCCTTTTAACTGCTGTCATTTAATTCTGTTCAGCGTTGCTCGAGCTGACATAATAACTGAGACATCATTCAAGCCTTGACTAGCCTGGTGTTCCTAGTGTTATTGCCACTGCTGGGAGCATTCCGGGGACAGTAAGAGAGGAAAGAAATTATACGGACAGATCTGTAATGTTATAAAATGCACCCTTAGGATCATATGTTCAAAAGCACTCAGCTCCCGTTTAGGAACCTAAATGAAGTTGGCAGGATTTCAGAAGTGCTCAGCATCTATCAGCTCCTACTGAGAACATACTGAGCTCTTCTTAAAATTGTTAGAGAAAAACAATTCAAAGATAAGATCCAGCTTGTGGCTTACAATTAACATCATTGTATGGGTCTTCAGAGCAGTTTGGCAAGAGCAAGAATAGCTGCTTTCACAGAAGATATTGTATATGAATTCATGTCCCGAAGCATGGGGCCAGGTCTATAAGCAGTTACCCCCACTGACTGCCTCCTGTAAGAGCTCTGCACCCCAAGGAGAATTTCCCACTTTGTGTCAGAGTGATGCCTTTATAGCCCTCAGTAAGTGGGAGTCTGCACCTGATGCTGCTGGGAGCAGCCACATCAGTGGAGATGAGAAAGACCAGTATGAGTACCCAACGGCTCAGAGCACAACCCATCGTGCTGCAGTCAGGGCAACTGTGAAAACATCTGGATAAACGCACTAATTTAGTTCTACCCTGTATTAGTTTTTGACATATAATTAGTAGCAATATGAATTGGCAGTTGGTACCTTTTGTCTTTGAACCCCAGAGTGCTCTTTGTTCTGTGAATGAGAAAAAGGTCTTCTCCCAGCCGTGACAGAAACAGTGGTCTGCCTCGCGCAGTCATGGCTGGGCTGACGCCAGCATGAACCTTCAAGAGACAGAAAGATTCATCACATCTCTCCAGACACTTCCAGAGGCATCAATCCAGCAAAGAACTTCAGCACTGCAGCAGTCCCACTCACCCTCCTGGAACCACCGATCTATTTAAAAGGAAGGCTGTGAATTTAAATCCTCCTACTCTTCACAGCCCACAGCTCCTCCAACCTTGAACCAGCTGAATCTTGGTGCCACACCAAAAGAAACCAAATCAAGCACAACAGCTTGTGTCAGGCTTCAGCTCGCCCAGGGACACATGATTCTTGAAGGGGACTAAGAAAAAATTCTTCTCCTCAAGATCCTCTTTTTCACAGGGTACTTCATCTTACCTTGAGATTCCAGAAGCTATCTTGCAGGTAGGAGTAGCTTGCTTATCCTTACTTCCCAGGTATTTCAAGGCTTACAATGCCTGTCTACCTCTTAGCTTGCTGTTTTGCTAGGTCTAATTCCATGGAAAAACTCCAGAGATTCTTCTGGGGACAGCAGGACCCTGAAGGATCTGATGAGTCTTACTACCAACAGGTCCCTTTGACTCACCTTGGTATGGGAGGTGGATCTATCATCTGCTCTCCTAGATAAAGGTGCTACACCTCACTCAGATCTGCCAGTCAACACTACCACTCATAGTATTAAGACAGCATGACTATTTTTTTCTCTTTTAGCTTAGGAGAACTTCTGTGTTTTCTCAGTAACAGGTCAAAATCCCATTTGTTGAAGGTGGGAGGAAATGTGTTGCTTCCAGAGGAGCTGCTGCTCCTAGACAAGCTCAAGAACCCAGGGGAGAGACAAAACATTGTGCAATCTGCACTCAAGCATCTCAGGTCATGTTGATTAACTTCCCAACATCTAGAAATGAAAGCAGAACAACAGAAAAATGCACAGCAGTATTTTCCATTCTGACTAAAACAAGTCCAAAAGATGCATGAATTTAGCTTGTCACTCCTCAAATATAATGATTCATTATGATTCATTACTTCCAAGTATTCTAGCTCATTTTATACACCTAATTAGCCTTGTAGGCAACAATTTGCCCAACAGGCACCAACTTTACAGGGGAACTCTATTCCCAGGAGGAAGGCTGCATCCTCTGCCGCCTTCTTCATGAAGCCGTAACTGCTTGCTGTGGGCTGGCCAAGGAGCATTGCTGCCCTTTCTCTCCTGAATGTGCTGTTTATAGAACAGGGACAGCCTGAGAAGACTCATTTAGCCAAGAAATGGAGAATTCTCTATGCCAGTGAGCAACACGTGCCTAGTTCAAATGTAGTCTCTCTTTGAGAGCAGGGAAGAGTTGGCTGGTCGTTGCCACAGCCACTGAAGATTAACAAATGCTCCTCCTTCTCACAGCTGAGCTGAGCTTAACTAGGCAGAAGAGAGGAGGGTAAGAAGAAGGATAAAGACACTCGGAGCAGTGAGAGGGGAACGGTGAGCAGTGCAGCTCCCCGGGCTAATGCCCTGTCCTAGGGAACCCAGTGGCTCACAATTGTGCAATAGTGTGGAATTTGGACAAGATCTTTGAGTCTTTCTCTTGGTCCCCTTTATCTCCTGATCAGGTTTACACATCCTCTCAGCTTCTCATATATATTTAGAACAAAGAAAAACAATGTTAAGACACCAAGGGGGCTTTCAAGGCAATTGTTTTGTTATATTAAACCAGCTTCATTCCTAAACTCTGCTGCTGTGAAATTACCCATTGGACAGGACACTTTAATCCTAAATTACTGATTAAGTGCCATTGTCACTGTCAGACAACTGCTGCCTTCACAGGTCAACCACAGCAGGAAAGAGAATTTTAACAAAACGCTTCCTCAGGGATTTACAGGCAGCCCCTGCTACATCAGGCACCTTGGTGTAACACGAAGGCACACATTCTTTGCTGCAAAAGCCTTCTTCCTAAAGTACCAACGCTGAGTGCTGAGCACTGCTGCTGGTTTGGAAACACTAAATGCCATGTCACTGGCATGCATTGTGCCGCTCCCACGGACGCTTTGCAGGACACTCTGTAGGAGAGCCGCAGCCGGAGTGTCACCCAGTGAAACCCAAGAGCTGCATCCATTTTTAGAACCAGCCTGCCTGAAGATACGTTGCGTTATCTGAGCACCACGTAAGGGAACAAAATGAACTGCAGCTCCCCTGGCCACTTACCCTCTGTTTAAACAGTGCCTGCCCAGCCCGCTCTGCTCCCCTCCCGTGCACCCACTTACTCGGCACTCGCAGGGCTGCCTGGTCTATTTTTAAAAGCATGCTGCTGGCTTTTATCTTAAGGTGCCTGATTTTTTTTTTCTAGCTTTTGCACTCTTAATCTTATTTAAAACATGTTGGCAGATAAAAGTAGCAAGGAGAGAGATAGCAAATGCATCACGGTTGGCATTGCGAGTTGAGAATTAAGGCAAGCGATAAAAACCAAACAGATTAAAAATGAATACCTAAGCTCAATGATTAGCGCCAAACAGCAGTGATCCTCACCGAGGGGATATCTCCCTTGTACTCAGAGTGAGGTTTATTTGAATGAAGACTTTAGGACTTGTTTGCCTCCAGCTGCTGGCAGCAAACACGCTTGGGTGCTCGCAGCGGGGAGCAGCAGAGCAGCAGCTGCAGGAGTCCCATAACCGGACTGGGTCGCCCAGCTGTAAGCCATTTTGAAGTTGTCTGGGGTTTGCCAGGTGGTTAAAGGCTCTGCTGGTTCCAGTTCTGAGCCGACATTAGCAGCACTGAAGTCAGTGGACTTGCACAGTCACACAGGTGGAGGAAATATTGGCAGGAGAGTCTCCAGCACTGCTCTCACTTGTGGGAAGGTGGGAGAGCGCCAGAAACATGTAGCTGGAAAATCCAGTTGCCCCACCAGTACCTGCAGCTGTGGCCTAAAACCAGGATGCACTTAGTGTCCTTGAACAGGGAGGCTGGTTCCGACTTCGAGCCTAAACCCCTCAGCACCTCTCAGCAGTAACTAGAACGAGAGACCGCCGGGGGCACAAAAAGTGGCACACCACTAGGCGATGGGCTGACTGCACTGACCCATCACCTAACAGTATGAGAAACCACTTCAAAAACTTCACGTTTTGGTAGCCTGGAGATTTTCTAGCTCATGCCTTAGATCTAGATTTTTCTCAACGGATATTCAGGTGCCAGGCACCGACACCGGTGCAGAGCTGTCTAAGCACCCTGCTGATGCTCCTGCAGCAAGCAGACACGTATAGCTGCCTCCGTTGAACTATGCATGTCTCAGGTTGCTCCATTTCAGATTCAGGGCATCTCTGAGAACTGGTTGAAACGAGGACTCACTAACGCTTCCATCAGATGCTGACGGGCCTTTTTGTGCCAGGAAAACGGATGTGTGCAACAACAGCAAAAAGTGCCTGGAATCATCCCAAAGCCTGAGTGAAATGAGGGAATTTTGAGTGGCATCAAACAAAAGGAGCAGTGATTTAATCTCCACAGATGGGGAGGGGGGAGCAGTGTCAGGAAAAGCAGGAGGATGAGATTAGCTAGGCAATAAAATGAAAATGAGCAAGAGGTGGAGCGAACTGTGCTGAGATAAGAGGAGGTGGATTACAGGGCTGGCAGATGGAGGGGGAGCAGGCAGCCAAACAGTGAACAAAAGACCCCAGGTAATAAATCTGGAAAAATTATAATCAACAATGTTAAATACCGTTTCTAACCCATTTTCTCTAAGAAGGGATAGGGCCATGGCAGATGGATACACAGTGAGCACCCTGTGCTGTCCCTCAGGGTGCAGCGGCACTGCCCCACGCTGCTGCGGTGGGCTCCGGCCCCTGCAAATGGCCAGCAAGGTGTGCTTGCCTGGGCTCTAAACTCTGGCAAGGCAGCCAGAATCCTTTCTGGCACATGGATAAAGCAGTCCTTTAACAGGAAAAGTTGAAAGAAAGTGCTTCTTTCTGGAGCACCTGACCATCCATCTGACTCAGCCTAATTCAGCAAAGCGACACACGGTCTCTTTCGCTGCTGAAAGGAGCGTTTCCTCGAGCCTCGCAGGAGCACCTTAGACTGGGTGTCTCAGTTCTGGATGATAAGGCAGCTTTTATCAAGAAACATTCATTAATGCAGCTCAACTGGCAATAGGCGATTGATAATAAGCAGACATTTGACCGCTATTTAAGTCATTAAGCCCTTTTGACCACTGAGTTTTTGGAGGATAATCTCTAGAATATCTTTGGCTGTGTCATTTTGGAAAAGCCATGCTGCAGCTTTCCAGATCTGTGCGTCCCCCACAGGAATTCCCCAATCCTCCATCACCCCCGATGGCAACACATCTTATCTCGGGAGGTTACATGAAATCATTTATTTGTCATTGAATTTTGAGTCTGGGAAGGAATAATGTATCTGGGTATTGCAAAAAAGGAAAAAAAGGGAATTAATGGATGAAGATAAGTAATTACCTTGTGAGTCTGAGACCTCTTTGGTGTAGGAACGGTGTTTTGCTCTGCACCAGTGAAATGCCTGGCCTGGTACAGTTTGTGTTGCAGCACCATTGCAAGGCAAAGGAACAGAAGTGATGGCTCATACACCCTTGCAAATGTCTTTGTGGAATAATATACACTGTTTTGAGTTGAGAATTTCATACCCAAATGTAAGGCCAGGTTAGATTAACCCCATTGCTGCTGAGCTAGGTTAAATGATCCCTGCTTTCAGCCTGCTCCTCCCTTATTCCCAAAAGGGTACGTCTTCCTCTTTGGCTTATTTAATGGCTCACTAACCTCCAGCACGACAGAAGAGGAGACAAGCAGCAGAGAGTGCAATCTGGGAAGAGTGATGGGGTCAAGGGGAAGGCAGGGAGAGCCTCGGTCAGGAGACCTTTGGCTGACAGCCTCCTTGAAAACCCACGTGACTCCGAGCTATCAGAATGTTATTAGGAATAAGAAACATTTCTAGCATGCTGAAATGACTGCATTTAAGAGCATTTGTTTTACTAGGAAAAGCACTGTGGTCAGCCAGTTCTTGGGCAGATTGTGGGCATTAAATGCATGAAATTCAATACTCTATATTATGTGCCAGAGACCAGGCTAACGGTCTCTTCAGATCTAAAACATAAATTAAGCAAACCGTTAACAAAAAAGCCCCTGAAGTCTTCCATTCAGCTTCTAGAAAACTCTTAAAGAACAAGATCTGATTGCCAAAAGTTAGCAGAGAGGCCCAAACCACCAGGACTCTGCATCTGACTTCAGTTTTTACAGCACTCACGCTCCCTGTCCGGCCACAGCCAGGAGGGAGGCTTGGTGAAGAGCATTGCCCCGACGAACCTGAACCGGGGCTGAAGCTGAAGAGCCCCGGGGCCCCCAGCTCTGCAGGCACTTGCTCCTCTTTTGACCCCTGAAGCTGCTGTATTTCACATGCTGTTCCTCCCTCACCCAAGCTGCGATGTGGGATAGCTCATCCTGTTGGAAACTATAACTAAAAACACTGTCTAAAAACAAATCCTCTTTCTGTGTGTCTGGAGGGGAGGAGCAGTCCCCAACCAGCAGAGAAAATGGAACTTGCATAAAGAGCTGAGCTGAAAGCAACGCAGGAGGGCAGCCCAGAACGGGGACTGTGGAGGGGTGATTTTACAGGAGGAGGCAGAAGGACCTCAGCACACAGCACAAGTCAGAAAAAGTGCCCAGCATGGACTTACCGACCCAGGATATACCCAAATCCACCCCATGAGCTGCATATGCTGTAGCTGCAATTGGTTGTGTCAGGTTCAGGCAAATGGTTGTGTCTTGGCACCAGGTGTTGAGAGGAGCCGATTTCCACCACAGGATTAGCAGCAGGATATACAGCACATACTCACTGCAAAACTGTGGTAATATCAAAGCTCCATCTGTACTCAGGCTGGAACTCGGAGCTATTAATGACTACTGTGGGAGAGCTAACATTTTTTTCTTATTACCAGTTAAATAAGCTTTCCTGCACCTTAAAAACCAATCATTCTGTTTCCTTTTAAGGTATGTGCATACATATATACCACTTTTCCTTTTCATATATACACCTACAGGGAAAGAGAGTTGCACAGATTTTAAAAACCAGAATATTTTAAATGCTCTGTTTACTCTTTTCTTTAGAAGAGCTCAACTGTTCTCTGCTTGGATGCAAATAAGGCACATACCTCCACTCTAGGTATTTTTGGTCAGAAGGAAAAGATAAATAGATAGTGTATTTCAAGCGTCACACTTTCAGCTGGCTTTATCTAACTTTGGTCAAGAATTTAAAACTTTGCACCGGACGCTAGCACATTTCAAGCTTGAACTGTAATTCACTTCTCCTGACAAGAATTTGCTGCTAACTGAGCCTGTCTGTGACATGGGAACCAACAGCCTAAAGCTGAAACCAAGGGTGTCAAACTCATTTCACTTATTAGTTATGAAATGGGAAAAAACAGTAAGCTTCAGTGTCACACGGAAACATGAGCGCAGCGGTGACACAGCCTTTTATACACAGTGTCAGCACTAAAAACAGCGTATAGATTATTTGGAAAGTAATAAACACTGATCTCGTGATTCTATTCTGGGCTGGTCCTATGACAAAAAAGGGAAAAAAACCCCAAACCATGAAAACAAAACCAGAAGCTGAAATCCCAAAGCAATTTGCAGTTGTGCCCGTAAGAAGCAGCGAGGGCAGTGCCGTGGTGCTGCTGTTCCAATGGAGCTCGCCCGGCCACGGCAGGGACCCCACATCCCCGGCGCGAGCCACGCCAGCCTTCTGGTCCAGGGGCAGGAGGATTTACACTGGGACAACTGCTGAAGTTACCACCCCCCGCTGCCTGCTGCACAGAGAGCTGGGCTGCTCCCAGCCCCTGAATGCACAACAGCTTAGGGCTGGCTTTTTTCTCCTTCTTTTATTTATTTTTTTCTTTTAAGGCAAAGAGCCAGTGCCAGGTTATCTGGCTGGTTTTCTCTCACAGTCCAGCGATGGCTTTGTGAAGAGGCGAGCTGTCTGTGCAGCATGCAGCGGCAGGCTGTGTCCCACCGGCCATCCCAGGAGCGGGCATCCAGCCCCGAGACACGCATGTCTGCTGAGCCTCCCGCCGCCGAGGTCAGGGCAGATGTTCGGAATGGCTCTTCCTAATCTTCAGCACGTCAAACCTTATTAGTTGACTTTATTAAGTCTCTCTCCAAACATCTCTGAAGTAACACTCTGTGTTGCTTTATCCCAAAATAGCCACTCAGTATGAGCTTTTGGCAGCCAGCAGAGAGGCTGGATGAGACCCCAGAGCCGGGTTAAGGAAAGCCGCAGCCCAACTGCTCGTCCTTTTGACTCACGCAGCTCCTTCCCAGCCCGACGTGGCCCCAAAACCTTTTACCTTAGGAACCCTGCAAGCATCCCTGCTCCTGCCCCTACCTCGAGCTCCAAATTGGGCCCAGAACAAAATTCGGCTCTCAAACAGCTTCAGTCCTAGGAGGAGATCTGCCGCTGGACCCAGGCTGAACTGCTGCAGGTACCTTCTACCTGCACACAGCCCTCACGGCCCCTCCAGCCACAGCACCTCTTCCCTTCTGCTGTCAGAGAGAGGAGATAGCTGTCAGACAGATGTACAGAGCCCCTGCGGCTGTTAATTATTAAAAGCATTTATTGGTAACTCTGGGACTGAAACTGTAGTCATGGGTGGGTACAAATGTTTTGCAAGCCATAAAATTCCATGAGAGAACTTTTCAGAGGGAAGAGCTGGAGGAAATCATAGTGTATTGTAAGGGCAATATGAATTCTTATCAGTGACTGTTTTGACACAGTTTTAACCTCTGACTACAGAGGTTTACAACTTCAAAGACATCTGGTAACTGATGATTTTGTGAGGTAGACAATCTAAGAGACATCTGGTAACTGATGATTTTTCAAAGCTAGAAGTCCATTGCATACATTCAAATGAGCTTGAAAAAAAGCACAGGCACATCTGGTTTCATGAATCAGAGCTCAGAAAAAAAAACAACCACCACCAAACCATTCTCTGTTGCAAAGTTGCTGTTGGTTTTGCCAACGGTGAAGTCGAAGGCAAGTAGAAAGCAGAGCAGATCTAACCTCTGAGGCTGGGGGGATGGGATGTGCTTCTGGGCTGAGCAGTCTGGAGCTGGACTGCTGGAAAATTTTGCCTGGTCTTCACCTGCATCCCAGGTCCATCACGCCTCCTGCCTTCCCAGGGGAGACCCTGGATTTCTTACTGCCATGCCAATGTTTTTGGGGTGCAGCCATTATGCAGTGGCCACCAGCTTGACAAACTCAAGGCCACTGTATTGCTTGCTGCTGAGAGACCATCATCAACAGAAACAGGGCCAGGTTATCACAAAACGCCTGCTGCCTGCACTTTGGTAGTGCTTCTGCAGAGCTGAGCATGGGCAGAGCCAAGTTGCTTTCAGTGTTATTTACCTTCAGTTAGATATGAGTAACACACGATAACACAGATGTTCATCCACCAGCACAGCCCTGAGCTTCTATAACCTTCCTCCAGGTCTGGGGTCCTTCCCCCACTTCCCATCAGGTCTAACAAGCAATGCTGGTCCTGGGATACAGCAGGTCTGTGGCTTGGTCTTCAACCCATCCTTCCTCTGAACACCAGGCCAGCAGACTGGGCCACCTTTCCCCATCCCGAGTATTGCCCTTCTTCACCCACCCATAGAATTATTTACATCTTTTCCATAAAAAAAATAAATAAAAAAATTCAGATTCAGCTCTGAGTCAAAAGATCCTCATTTGGCCCTGGTTGTGTTGAGAGCATGGGTCACACTCAAGAGCTGGAGCACAGAAAATCCTGTCTGTGTAAGTAACAGGGAATTCTGCCAAAAAGGCCAGGGATTTTTTCTGTAGTTGGCCCTTGGAGAATGCTTTCTTTGACAAAAAAAAAAAAAAAAAAAAAAAAAAAGTATATATAAAAAATCCATCCCTTGCAAGCTTATGAAAGCATGGCCATGTTCCATGGAGGCTAATGGGCTTTCTAGCTCCCCAGTAATGTCCCCCATCGTAACTCAAATGGCAGGAGCATACTCCAAGAAGTCCTCACTCCCTTTTTCTCTTATTTTTTGTTTTGTTTGTTTTAAATACAGCCATTAGATCCCTGGAAAAGCAGCTAGCACAAACTGTGGAAAGAGTTTTCCAAAGAGCTGCTGGAGGTGCTGAGCAGCCCCACACAGGACTAGAAGGTAAGTTTTCCATAGAGCCCACGTTCTCCCCTGCACAGAAGAAAACACTGGGAGGGAAAAACTCCACCTTTGATAGTGGGGGAAAAAGGTCTGTTCCAGTCTCAACTGAGCAAGGTGTGAGTTTCCTTGTCCCTCCCATCCCTCCCAAAGGGGAGAGACTGTCCTCTTTTTACAGGCAGATTCCACTTCCCTCAAACTTCTCTTACTGACCAGAAGTTTTGCATGTCTCTTCAACCACCATGCCCACGTTGATGGAGATGCCACCAGAGATCTGTCACTTCAGAGGGCTGCTATGCTACCAGCACCCTTGATCACAAATGTTAACCTTGGTCTTTCCTTCTTCACAGGGCCAAATCTTTCAGCTAGAAAATCACATTTTCCTCTAACAGCCCGTTCCACCACCTGACTGAAAACCTCACTGAATTAAAGAAACCATGACTTGACTTGTGACTAGGCCTTTGCCAGGAGAATTACCTGAAGTCCTACACCAGGATCCAGTTTTCTTCTATTGAATTTGATGGGAATTCTCCTCCAGCCAGGGGAGGCTCAGCCCTCAGTTTGAGCCATCACTGTTTCCCAGGGTTTGTGCTATCTGCAGTTTTTCCTGCAGCCAGGCTGGCTCTATTTCAACAGCTGGGAATGAGCTTCCTGAGCCATCCCATTCTCTTATCACTCACTGCCTTAAACAAGTTTGACCTTTTGATTGATTTGAACTGTGGACAGCATTAAAACACTTGTTCTAGCAGATGAAGTCAGTCACTCAGCTTTCTGCTTTATGTAACGGGGCAGTTAATGCTGCAGTGGTTTTAAATCATGGCATGTGCCCAACCACAAGGATAGGGGAAGAAACAAAACTCATGAGAGGTTGTCCCTGACGTGGGGCTGGGCCAGGCTTGAGTGTTGCACAGTTTCATCTTTCAGCTCCTGTGTCGTGGTTACTTCTGGTTATACGCATGCCAAAGAAAAAAGAAAAAAGAAAAAAGAAAAAAGAAAAAGAAATAGAAAAAGAAGAAACCTTTCAGATCATCTAGAAGTTCTTATCCCTCAGTCTTCCCCTCCTCTCCGTCATCCCCTCCTGACTTCCTGAAGCCATCCCTAGACTGTGGAAGATGCCTCTTGCAAAGGACAGTTGGGTCACTGCTGACCTTGAGCATAGGTTTTCAGTAACTAACAATGACAAACAAAACCTCAGGACTAGAAGAACATTTCCATGGTGTTCAAAATAGACTTGGAAGGAAAGAAATTTTGTCTAAACAAACAAACATAGTCCTCAAGCTGTCACAGGCCAGAATTTGTAACGTCATGCTGTATGTCAGACTTGGAAAGAAAAAAACCTAACTGGAAATGGATTACAAAGAACAAGCTGAAAGAAATGCAAAAATGAACTATGCAGGGAAAACCACACTGGAATGAACCCAAATATTTTCACCACTGTAAAGCTATTTTATGTTAATGTGAAAAGGAATTTATTATTTTATTAATTCAGGATTTTTTCTCTGCAGGATTCAATATAGATAAATAAAAGTGCTGTCAGTATCTTCATTAGTTTTACATAAAGGGGTTGGACACACACTAGCGGGCACTTCTTTGAGTTGTGTGACAAAGAGAAGTAATGACGGGCCATTTTTTTCCCTGCTTGCAGGCGAATGCTCATGAGTATAAAAGATCTCATAATATTTACTTATTTACAGTTACGGTTGGAAAAATTACAAAAGGAAATCTTAGTTGTAGAAGGGAAATCTATACATAAACCTGAGCATTGAGATAGTTTTTCTTCAGTGGTTTCCACGTTGTGAAGCTATGTACTCACAAATCTCCTCCTTGCTGGTCATTGTGTCATTCCTGTAAGGGGTCTTGGCTGTGAATGGGAAGGAGATAACCAAAGGGAAGGTGCCTGGGTATGATCACTTCTAGGGATGGTATGACCACCATCTAGGTAGATGGGTTGGCACATCCTCTCTTTCAGGTGGAACTTTTTCCTGATCTGTAGATAGATTTTTCGGAGCAATGAATTCTAGTTAAAGAGCACAGAAATCTGCCATAAGCTTATCACAGCAGTCTGGTTCAGAAGTACAGTCTTGTGGCTGATTTCCTATGGAAACATCCTGCTCCCATGGCTGTTTGGATTTCCCATAGTGTTTGGAAAGAAGAAAGCATTGGAGCATTAGAAAGGACCTCCTGGAAGTACAGCATTCATAGATCAACGTCTCCAGCATCACCTACCCAGGGTCAGCTTCAGCCAGCACATCCCCAGCCAGAGGCCGATTCTGATGCCACGAAGCAGCAGCTCTGGGTGGGCACGGCGGGGGGAAGCTCGGCGTTGCTCAGCCGTGGAACGGGCATCACGGGGCGCTCGGTCCTCACGGGGCGGTGGCCGCGTGGCCCTGCTGGGTGGGAGGCAGGTCGGGGACAGCCACCTCCACAGCTGCCCAGAGTGTCCCAGGGACGGGGCTGGCCTGCAGCCGGGCAGGTACAGGCCCCGCGGAGGCACCAGCGGAGGGACCGGCCCCGGCCCGGCCGTGCCCCATCAACCAGGGCAGTGCCGCTCTGCTGCCCCCTGGGGGCTGATGTGAGAAGTACCAGCACCCAGCAAAACCGCTTCAACCCACCGAGTAACATCGGTTTCCAGCTTGCAAACCCTACAGGATTTTTCATGCATTTACAAAACCACTTATAGCCAGTGCCAGAAGGCTTGTTAATCTCGGCTAACCCTTGCTGTTGCTTTAGAAGAGATCCACAGAGCCCCAAAGGTCTGCAGCTGCCATAACCCCTTATTCCCTGCCAACTCTAGTAAAGGATCTGGTTTTACTGGCCCCAAACATGTCATTTCTTTGGAGGAATACGGCTAAATCTTGAGTCTGAAGGGTCTGATGATCAGGGTGCATCAGTGCTTGCACACAGCAGAGAGCGAGTGATGCTGCGCACCTCCCACCCAGGCTGTGCCACAGCACGGTGCTATCTGCCCAAGGTGTCCTACACCAGGAGGGATGCAGCCCTGCAATGACGACCGTATGGGATACAAAGGAAGGAAGACAGACAGGACAGCAAGAATGCCACCTTTCAGAGCTCATAATTACACACAAAATTCACAGGAGCCACTTGCAGGGCTCTGAACATCTTTCAGCAGAGAGAGAGAAGAAAAAAAAATATTTTTTTTTAAATTATTTTATAAACAACACACAAACATGACTGCCTATAAATTTTACATAGCAACATTCTGTCCTTGGATCATCTTCCCATTTCTACTCACATTTGGAAAGTTAAATAAAGCTAGTATCTTGTAAAATATTAATTAAAGTAAGCATTATACTGGGTCCCATGAATCACTTTATGTGTGTTCAATATTTGCAAGTGTCACCATGGTGAGGAGTTGCACCTAGCTACAGTGCATTAGTTATAAAGACTAGTGAGCAATTGCTTAGCCATTGCTACTGGCTTCCTAAACTATAAACCTGTCATCTGAACTATGACAACTCAGAGATCATAAAAGAAGGCCTACAAGTGAACGTCAGTACTTGAAGTTGATCCACGACTCATGTCAGCTGTAAAAGTTAATGTTACGAACACAAAAATATCTATGATAGGAAAGTATTGACTGCTAAATATGCATGTTGACTAAGATAAAATAGAAGTGAAGATAGGGTCTTTTCAAAGAAACCCAAGCCAATAAATTAATGGGCAAGTGATTAGGATACAATACAAAGTGTGAAAGCTTTAAAGATCACAAGAACAGAAGAAGAAAATAATTTGCAAGCTCACTTACATGCCCTCTCAAGAGAGTCCTCTCAAGGCATATCTCCAGATCACTAGGGAAAGTGCCTTACAGATTACATTTTTGGAAGAGATCATCAGAATGTGCTCCTACATTCACAGAGGTCTAATGGCCACATACCAATATTCAATGTCCTATGAAAAAGCAGCATCTCATGTCTAGAAAAGTTGACGCTGGTTGTACTTTGTCAAATTTGGATCCAAGTACAAGATACTAGCTTTCTTTAACTTCTCGAATGTGAGTGAGCCTGGGGAGATGCTCCATTTGCCATGCAATCACTGCTACCTGGTAGCCAATGCATTGTGTACAAAGTACCTCACGTGGCCACTCGGACGTTTATCTGAGCCTTCCTATACTAAATCAGTCACAGAAAGACCAGCTGAAAATTGTTGAGCACAACATCTAGATCAGACTCTGCCAAAAGCTATTATTTTATCAAGTTGGCTTCTCCGTGGCTTGTGCTGTGAGGAGGTTTCCAGCACTCTCCCAAGCTCTGCCGGGGCTGCAGTAATGAGATCAAGCCATTCCCCAGCACTAAGCGTCTGACCAGATGAACCACCCAGGCAAAGCAAACCTCACACGTCCCTCCTCCTCCCCTGCTCTCAGCCCACTGATTATCTCAGATCACCAGTGTTTTGGATGACTGAATAAACAGGATTATCCTCTCCCAGTGCCTGTTAAGTCAAAACTGTATGGCGATCCTATTAGTGGATCGCAACACTGTGAGTATATCCAAGCACGAGATTATCTTTTGCTTGCTCTGTGGAGCTGAAAGCAGTACCAGGAAATTTTTAATCTCCACAAAGGGGACACTAGAGCTCACAGAAAGAAAATCAAATTCAATTTTATTATCATTCTCAATCAGCTGCCTAGCTCAAAAAAGTCATCCCGATTGACAAAGTCATAACCTTCTTTCACTGATATAGTACCGGATTTGGGATACCGATGAAAAATGTCTTACATGCCTAGCCTTTTTCATCTGAACTGATCCCAGAATGCTTTACCAGTGCTGCATGCAAATGGCACGTGGGATTAGCAGCACTTTACAGGGGTCTGTCTCTGTTCCCACTGAGGTTAGTGAGAACAGAAGTAGGACTTGCCGTTGAGTAAAATGTGAACCAGGCTGGAACGTGGCCAGGACACTGAGATCAGGGCTCGCATTCATTTGGAAACTGCTGGCACAATGGCCCTATTGATCAGGACTTTGGGTTTACGTCTTGTCGAAAACAATGTGACAAGCTACAATGGGGCATAAAATGATGCCATTTTAAACATGTTGGTAATTCATCATTATTTATGTTTCAGGCACTCAAAGATAAAAATATTGAAAGAACAAGCAAAGGAGGAAATACCCATATCTAAATTAAAATCTTCTTAAATAAACTATCTCGATTTTAACACAAAGTAGCATGCAAGCAAAGACAGCCAGCTCCCAACCCTTCTATATATATGCATGCAGAAAAACAAATTCCTTCAAAAGAGGCTTTGAAGAGCATAATTAAGCATGAAAGTAACCATATATTAAATTATACATCTAGTAAAAAAAGAGTCATTAGTCCAACAAATGGGCTGTTAATGATTTCAGGTTTGCCTAAGGCCATAAGCTAATAAACTAGTGATTAACCAGTATTTCTGGGATGCTTCTGTTGAAAGCTGGCAGCCTGGTGTCATAGCGCTCACCCACAGCTTAGGAACCACAGAAAAAATAAAGCCAGTTAAAAAACCCGTACTGTATTTCAGCCATAGAAACAACCAAAGTTTCAGGGGGTGAAAGCCCTTCTCTGGGGCACCGTGAGCTCCATCACTTATCAAGGCACCTGATTTCCACTCTGTGTTGGGATTGCAAAACACTGAACTGCCCAAGTCCAAGAGAAACCAAGCAGAGCAGCCAGAAGAGCCCCTTCCAAGGCAAGGGAAACTCCTTGTGACGTGTCCCAGCACAGACCATGCCCAGAAGAGCCTGTGTCACAGCTGCCCCACTCCCTGAAAGTCACCGCTGGTAGCAGCTTGGGACACCTCCCTGGTGCTCCTGACCTTGGGAGCAGCTGCCCCTCTCCTCTGGGGCCACACTTTGGAGGCCCTAGCAGCCATTTATACTTGTGGAACACCACAAGTGTGCTTGACAGATCACTTCAGGTATTTCTTAGCAGCCAGTAATACAAGGAAAAAAAAGAACAGACTTTGGCCAGCCAGCTCTCTCCGAAGCACCCATACTTATTTTCCTTGCCACAGTTTGAAAAGCTGAGGATGCGGGAAACTAAAACTAGCACAAAATAGTCCTCTCCAAGGCTGGAAATGGCAGAAGCAGGGAGGGGGGTGCCCACCCACTGATTATCAGGACTGCAGGGTACGCAAGAGTTTACATAGGTACTACAGTTACCTGTGCAGGGCAAACTCCCAAAATGAAAACACGAGCACGTGCACAAACCTCACCTCCAGACAAGCAAGTGGACATTTGTCAATGCAATTTCAGAAAAGTAAAACACTTCTTCACCCACACCAATGTAGCACGCTGGGTAATATTATAGGTCCAAAGAACTAGATAAATGAAGCAACATTTTTCAAAAGACATAATTACTCAGTTGTTCAGAACAGAGAACGGAAGCATTCCAGTAAATTGAAGAAAAAAAGTTGTTCATCCCTCAACCAACATCTTCACCAGCAGGCTCAGCAAAGCCCCTCGGTTTGGCTTTACTGTGGGCAAGACACCAGGCACGATGTCCCAAAACTGTGAGCGAAGAAATGCCCACCCACGTACATATTGCAATTCACAGAATAGTCCAAACCAGAGCGGGACCCCAGGGACTGGAGCCAGCCTGGCCTGCTGGGTGCTCAGTTCACATCACACATCGAGTGCTGAAGCCCAGTGGCCAGGGTGGGCCAGGGATGCCCGGAGAGCCCAGCCCGCCACCCCCAGCAGCTGCTGAGCAGCCCCCCGGGGAGGGCTCAGCCGCTCCCTTCATTGCCAAATTATCTGCCTCCCTCCTCTCTCTGGCTGATTTCTCCTCATTGCTCGCTTCCTGTGGTGAAACGCAAAAGTGTAGAAACTATTTCTTCACAGCAGCCCTGAGCCGTGCCGGCTGCTTTGCTGTTTGCTCCCCAGAGAGTTGCTAATGGTTTGATCTGACATAAAGTTCTCACACTTAAAATAAACGGTATAAACACAGCACTCTCCAGGAAGGTCTAAAAGCAAAGTGAGAGACTTGTTTGATTTAAGGAAGCTTTTCCTTGAGTATTTTTTAATGCTTTTAACTAACCAGTAGTTCCAATTACTTTTCTTTTTTTTTTCTTCTTAATAAAAAGACAAAGTCTTTTCCTCCTTAACTGTTCTTGTGACTAAGGTCCAAGTTTTATATTTCCACATAAGAATAAAAAAAATAAATGGGATCCTGTTTCAGTAGAGACAATGGCAAAAACTCCCACTGACTGCAGTTACCAATAGAACAAGGGCCCTGTGCAAACTTTGAAAGTAAGTTTTTCTGGAAACTACCAAATACTGCAAAGAGTTCACAACTTTTCATTATTTTCAACTTTCCTTACAGTAACATTTAAAGCACAACATCAGATGGTGTCGACAAACCGTCTTTTTAAAATCTACACTACCGTGTCATACAAGTCATATGTATGGTTCCTGAGCCTTCACATAAATGCTGTATTTTTTTCTTATTATTCCTACAAGAAGAACATGGCTTGATTTCGGCAGCAGTTGCACAGACTTCAGATTAAATATAGCAGTCATTGACTTTCCCTGAGACTCAGACACTTCTGAAAATAAGTTTTTTGGCACCCACTGAGGAACACACTGAACATCTCCTTTAGTTACAAGCCCTCAAAATAAAAAGAACTTATAAAGTTCTTACATGTTTCTATAAGAATTTGGTCTGAGATCTTATTTAACTCTCCTTATAAATATTCAGGGTTGGTCCTGCTCTCACTGAAGTCAGAATATCTTCACTGCAATCAGCGCTGGCATGACAGTGCACAACTGGAATATAATATAATAATTGGACATAAAGAATCAAATTATTCCTTTTTAAAAGCCTCACCTGTATTTGTAGGCTTGTACAACAGAGGTCATTTAAAGGGCACTGGACATACAACCTATGCTAGATCCTGAATGCCAACAGCTCCAAACTTCTGCAGCACACACAGCTCTGCCCTTCAGTCTCAGTTCTTAATATTTAAAATGACCTTTCCAAATTTGTTTTGTTTTTAATATGTTAAAAAAATCTTTCCCACTGAAGTGAGTAGATTTTCCAGTGAACTCCAGCACTTAACCCTGCGGCGTTTTACTATTTCGAGATTACAGCATAAGTTTCAAAATTTTTCCTGAAGAACAAATATCTGCATGAAGTTATGATGACGTTGTACTAAGCCTGAGTCATCCTGGAATAGAAAACAATCCTAGCAGCAATATTTGGCTCTAGATAGAAATTTTCCCAGAAGTTCAGGACTAAATTGCCTTTCTTCTGCTAATCCTACAAATAATTCTGAGTCTGGGCTCCTGTGCATGGTTCCTGAGGCCAACATACTGTACAATGTGTCAAAATTTAATATTCTGCCAGGAATAGTTTATATTATACCTTTTCCAATTCTGTCTTGTTCCAAAGACGACTTTCTGAAGGGAGCTAATCCTGAAACATTTTACCTCCTAATAGGTAAACACACCCGAGTACAAATGCAAGTAGACTTTGTAAGGTCTTCAGCATTTACCTTCACAAGGAACTACAACTGATTTGCATTATTTCTTATTAAAAGTGTTTTGTTTTGCTATTAAAAAAAACAACAGCAGGAGTGTTTTATTACCACAGCTGACCACAAGATGGAAATCCTTTTCCATAAGATGTCTTCTGATTAGGAAAAATACTAATAAAGAAAAAAAACCAAAACAACCAACAGTCTTTTTCCAGGAAAGTGTTTTAGAAGCAGAGTTTCTCATCCCATTAGTAACCTGTCTAGGAGGCCTCACCCATTTAATTTTCTTTCTCCATCCAGGAAGAAAAAAATTAGAAGGGCCTTCAGCAAAGATGGGGAAGCTCCTGGGCCTCCCCGTTTGCAGCCTGTTCTGCAGGAGCTGAAGGGAGGGGGGGCTGCACCTCCCTGCACAGCTCCCCACCACAGGCATGGCAGGGGTGTTACCAGCAGGCACCTTACAGAAATTGGAAAGATCCTTTTACCCAGGTGGATAGCCAAGCTGTCAATTTCATTTAATTTCATCAATTAAACAGAAGCTTAATTTTAATTTGATCAAAACCCAAGTCTTTTCCCGGGCAGTTCCACTTAGAAGTCATTCTGATGGATATCCCTAGCGGACTCCAGTTGCTACACTAGTAGCTCAGAAACACCAAGCAGAGAAAAGCACCGTCGACCTATGTGCATTGTTTAGTTTGGAAATATGAGGAATAAAGTAAACTCTTTCTTCATACCATTACTTTTTTTTTTTTTTTTTTTTTTTTTTTCCCCCCAAGAGTTAAAAAGCCCTCTGAGGAATGGTTCCAGCCACCCAAAGCCTGGGATGGCAGAGCTCAGGGAGTTCAGCAGGATTTTATCTAACCTGCTACACTGTATCCTGCGCAAACAAAACCACTGGTCTGAGATCTAAATGCTAAACGTCATTTATTTTGGTTATTGCTTACTTACAAAAATGTGCAGAGACTTGCACTGGGATGCCGCCGGGTGTAAACAGAACTAAAAGGCCATTCCTGTCCCCAGGGGCAGGAGAAGGGTTAGTGAACAGGGTGGCAGGAGGAGACGTGTCCCTTTCCCACCTCCAAAGCAGCAGAGGGGAGCGCTGGCTGTGCTGCTGCAGGGACCCTCACTCACGCTGCCACTGCATCTGGCCGAGCCCACTCCAGCTTGCTTCTGAATAAACTATTACTATGAAAAATGAAAGAATAGGTCCTGTGTTTTTAATTATCTGCTTAGTTTTTCACTCTAATTGAGACAGCAAATAGGGAGCTACATTTAACAGACAACACATTTGCATCTGTTTTGATGATTACAGTAGTTGCACATTTTACTTTAAACATCAATGAGTTGCAACTGTTGTTCAAATGATATGGATATGGCTACTTGATACTGAAATTTCCCTTAAGCAACAAAGGAAAGAATTAGCACACAGCTCTGCTTTTTATTTTAATAAAACAGTGGAAAACTCTTTGATGGTTCATGAGCAACACCTGTATCTTAATATTTTATTCATACCAAGTTACAGAATATTTTAATCCTTTTGTATAACTATTATGACAACAATTTCTAACTAAAATATCCCTCTCTATCTGAAACACTGAATTAACTTCATTTTCACAGGACTTCTTTGCCACGAAGATATACATAGGCAGGCTATATGGTTAATTATGCAAGGGAATTAAGATACCTCCAAGAATTTATAATTATTTTCAGATTTAGATGAAGCTAATCACAGAATGCCTTCATAGAGTCTGTCTTTGCACATACCCAAGAATCATTTCTCATGTGGTCAGTCCCACTCTAGGACTGAATCCTACCAATTCTAGCAGCATATAGCAGAGTCAGTGCAAATGAGAATCAGACCGCAGCCAAAACACAGCGCGAATTTTTCTCACTGAAGCACTCATAAGTAAAATCACTTGCATCCCAACAGTTTGCAGATCCCTTAACCCCTGTCCCACTTTGCACCTTTTTATGCAGTCCTAAAGACAGCAACTTTTTAGTGAATTTTAATGGTAAACTTCACTCTGGGCAGTAGAGGTTAAAAAGGTAAGGGATATATAAAGACAGGTTTAGTAGTCTCCCCCAAATCAATTACTTTTAGAGAAGACTGATTAAAAACATTTTACAGATTTTGAATGTTACTGCAAGTTATTGACATGGTAAAGAAACATAAGCAAATGCATATCACTGGCTTTTTACGTACCTTATAGGTACCTGCCAAGGAAGAGTTTCAAGAGGACCATCATGATCTTCCATTGACTCTGTTGTTACAGAACCTTCATCATCCCCCTCATGTACTTTAATCTGAACATCACCTCTCAGCATGGCTATCCAGAATCTGCTGAGGAAAGTAAAAGCGCATTGCAAACAAAATATTTTCAAAATCATCCCATGCAGACACATTGACAGAATTAATTTGCAAGACAGTCTGTCTAAAGAGACTGACTCACAGTATTTCTATTGATGTCAAAGATTTGAGGCTTCAGGGTGCTAGAACAGTAGGAAATTATCAAATCTTGACTAAACCAGATACTTTCCTGTTCTTGAAATTAGTTAATTTAAAACCTAGAACTCTGAACTCGATCACTGGGTCCTTGTGTTCCTTAAGCATCTAGCACAGATCTGGTAAGAAACTTCCAAATCATCATACGCAGGTTCAAGACACAAATGCAAACAGAATGATTAAACAAGCAACTCCTTTCTCTCAATAACAGGTTTCAGTGCATCCCCCCCAACAGACAGCAGTGCCGGTCTAGAGCTGCCTACGTTATGCAGAGGCACAAATTCTGCTCTTACTCACCCCCCCCTGCAGCCCCACTACCTTCGCTGGCTTTTTTTTCCTCACAAACACAAAAAGGAGAGCATTACCTCAAAATGTTTGCCCTGCGTTCGTCACACTAAAACCAACACAACAGGGCCAGCTACAACATATTTATGCAAGAGCTCTGATAACCGTACTTGCACTTTTGGTTTTGTTAGTCCCACATGAATATTTATGCACATTTCCACGATATGTCCACTGGTTTGCATAGGGCACAGGTTGTCAGCAGCTGAAAGCTATTAGCATCTGACAGCTGCTAAAATAGCTCGTTTGAAACAAATAGGTGGTCCCGGCCGTTGTCTGGCAGGCAGGTGATTAAGGCATCATTACAAGCGGCATCTTCTTTGGCAGCTGCAAGGACAAGGAGGGTCCTTCTTGCACAGCTCAGACCTGCCCAACGGAGGGGAGATTTAATTATTAGCACTACATAATGGGTAGTTTGTAGAAGACGAAGACCTGACAGAAACAGATAGTGGGCAAACACAGGACACAGATCGCAGCCGATGAAGTAATTACAATCCAAATAAGAGTGTATGAGCTGGCTGGGAGCAGCAGATGTTGCTGTCCATCAGCATCTCCATCTAAAACATATGTTCAAGTGTTTCTCGAAAAAAAGACAGCAGAACATTATCTGCAGAGCTACGGGATGCCTGGGGGGATGCTCAGGGAGGGAACTGGGATTCTTGCAAAGATATCAAGGGGATATCTCGGGACCAGAGAAGTGGAAGGCATCCAGCGCATGGGGCAGGGACTGCATGGATGGATACCGGGAGGGACCAGGGAGAAAGATGTTCCTTGGCCTTCAACCTTCCAACGTCCTCCCCTCCCAAACCTACTTCAAGGATCTGATTCTCCGGTAGGGAGAGTGGGAATGAGCTGATGAATTGTAATTGTGCTCAGAGGAAGAGACAGATGAAACCTGTGCCCAGGGCTGGCAGGGCCAATGACTTTCCACCTCAAAAGGGCAGCTGCTGGAAGGTGGTCAAAGCCCTGCTCACATTTAACCTCTCTAGGTGGAAAAGGTTGTAGGCACAGCAAGTGAAAGATGCTGCTCAATTTTTGTTCATGGCATCTTGCCTTCTCAAAAGTGAAATAAAAGCCTGTGTTGGGCAGAGATGAAACGGGCTTGTTAAACGCAATAGAAGGGAGATATGGTACAAGACAGCCCTTCAGAGATGCTGGAAATGCTTGTCTTCCTACCCCACTAATAAACACAATTATTCCACTTAAGGCTGTTTCATAAGTTATTTTTTTAAAAAAATTATGTAAAAGCAGGAAATGTCAACATGTGCACATTGCTTCCTTTCAAACCATTTTCTAGGCCACCACCTCATCTGCTCTACCTCAATCTTTCTTCCAAAAGGAATTAATATCTATCTTCATAACTGCACCACTTAAAGAATTTCTGAAATTACTTTACCTACAGAGCATCACCTTCCAGACTTGCGATGCTGACGCTTTTACCACACTTCATTCTTTCTGCATTCTTTTTTCTTCAAATATGTGTGAATAATTACCATTGTAAACACATTCATGCACCAGGTTTTTTAAAAAAGCCATACTGAATAGCAACATAAATTTGGTTTGTAAATTGCCATGTAGCACTCTGTCACATTATAAACAACTACGTACATGTACAGCTTCACTGCCTTTGATGCAAAGCCAGAATCAGACCTTTTCAACATTTTCTTATTAAGGAAAAATTACAAAACAAACCAAGCATGCTACAGTGCGACAGCCTTGACGGGAATGGTGTCCAGGTGTTACGGTTTCTTTGTTTAACATTGAAATAGCCTTTCAAATATTGCAGCCTTTTCTCTGAAGACATATAAAAGTCTCAGAATCAGGGATTTTAAAGTAAAAACATCATTCTTAGATAACGTCCCTCTACAAAAGGAGAGAATCCTGTCTTTTGATTTTGCCTGGGCTCACGAGAAGGGATGTCAGAAAAGACGAATGTATGCGTGTATTACATTTTGGGAGCTAGTTTTCAATTTCACTTCCCTCTTTCCCAGTTGTACCACCTCTGTAAGAAAGAAGATAACCCCTGGGGACAACCCAGCTGGATGCTGGATCCTAACGTCAGCCCACGGAGCAGTCTGCCACCTCTGCCTTTTGCCAGCCATCTGCAGCCCCTGCGGGAGGGGGCTGGCCCGGGGGGCAGCTGCAGCAGGCTGCACCGCCAGCGCTGACCCTCCGGGCAGATGCATCCTTCAGCCAGCAGCTCCCAGGGCAGGCAGAAAGAACAGGAGGCTGTCGGGGCTGGAAGTCTACCTCCTCACGGCAGTTCGGCTTCTTCTGAGCACGTAGGGAATCTGGCCTTGATCTCCCAGCAGAATTTTTCCCATGTTCTGTGTATATGGTTACTATTATAAGCATAATCATGGTGAATGTTTGTGCAAATGATTAGCCCTGAATCTTCTTGGTACTTTATACATCTTTGTTACTATTTTTATTTTATTTGTATTTTTGGAAATGCTGAGCGTGGAAATATACTCCACTTTCCTGGAAGAATACGCATAATATGGCTCTAATTCACAAGCCTTGAAGTTAAGAACAGCAAACATTTATGCCTAAAATCATAATTGAAGAACTGACCTCCATTATCCAGTCCCAGGGCTTACAAAATGCTCATCACTGCATGTTTGTGCAGTGTATTTTTACAACATGCACTGTTTAAAATATGCACAATTAATATTAACAAAGACCTGTAGTTCTCAGCGCGAGTGGCTGGAACAAGTGCTGCCTTCTGTCTGATGTGCAATGACCTTTTGAGATATTTTTAGGCACTGTCCTATAAGCAATGTGTCTTGAACAAATTACTTCTGCCCCAATATAAAGCAACATTAACCATGAGAAAGAGAGTGCAACATGGGATGGATTTGTGTTTTCTAATATTGGGAGAAAAAGAAAATTACTGGGGTTTATAAGAGGATTTATAAACTGCACAACTTCTCATTTAATCCTAACATACAGGACCATGTGCCAAGGATAAGGACATTCACAATGGACTGAAGTGTTGTGTTGATTCTCCCATTTTTGAGTAAAGGAAGATGACTACAGCAATTATTTCCTTGTACGAAACTGAATTAATGGAACCCATTATGCATTTAATTAGAAGTGTTTGCATCTTCCAGGGAGGACAAAGATTAATTTAGCTAACTACTAAACATTTTCAGTCTTCATAGCATTAAGCTAAAAACTGAAGTTAGAAGAAACCTGTGTGGAGAAATACTTACCACTCTGTGTGTTGGAAATTATTGCCCCTCCTAGCCATGGGAGAAGCCAAACTACATTGTGTACTGTGATATACAATTAGCTCATACTGTTACATATCTCTATATATCAATACTGAAAAAATCTAGGAAATTACATGAAGGATTAGGAAAAGCTCAGTGAAGTAAATAAAATTGAAAATATAAATTCAGACATTTTCACACGTCGAAGTTTTGGTCTGTGTCAGAAAGGGAATGTAGAAACAAAGGAAATACAGATTCAGGAAAATGTTACTAAACACATGCAAAACGTACACCCAAAACACTTTCTGTAATCTATTTCTGTGAATAAGTGCACAGAAAATAACTATTTAACTACCAACTGCTGTGATTCATCAGCTGGAGGGGGAGCCACCAAACACTCTAACCTGCTTCCAGCAGCAGCCAACAGCAAATCTACAGAAAGGAGTATTACAAGCACGATAAAGACAACGCCAGCCCACCTGAACACCCCCTCCATGCTACAAGCGGCACTGCTGGCACTTCCTGAGCCAGGGGGTGATTTAAACACACACTAATATTAACAACAGAACAACCGCAGCAATCAGTATCTTCCTTAAAAATTAAACTTAAGGCAGCATAAAGATTTGGTACAGGCATTAAATATACATATATCCAACTGCCATACATAAAATGGATATAAGCTGTAGTCAAAGACTGAATGTACAGTGCCCATTAAATGAAAAACAAATCAAAAACCCCCTTTACTTTCTACACATACAAATACAGCTTACATGCTTCAAAAATGAGGTCTCGTTGTTAATCCATAGATTTTCACACAAGTATAAGCTTGTGAAGGGAACAGAATCAGCTGCATTTTAGCTGCCAACAAAAACAAATGGTTGTGGTTACCCCACAGACAAAAGCTAATGTACCTGTGCTCAATCATTCTGTAGCAAACGAAGAGCTACCAGGAAGCTTTTTATCAATAGATCATACCACAAACCAAACCCTTGTCAAAATTTAGACAAGAGATGTAAGACTGAGGGCCTTGTTCCTACCCACTTACAATTAGAAAAGCCAAGTGTCAAAGAATAATCATCAGCATCCAAAAGATGAACCAAGTTCCAAATTAGTCTTTTATTTGTTTAGCCAAGATTCCTGAAAGGGGAAAAAAAAAAAAAAAAAAAAAAAAGATAGAAATAAAACTCAATGTAGAAATACTTCTGATGCAGGAAAAAACCAGAGTATGATTGCATAAAGGATCACCCGCTTTAGGTGATGCCGCCAGACAATTTCCTTCCCTGTACATCATCATTAGGTTCCTTATTAAACTCATTTATTTAAGTGTCACCCACAAAGGCCCTATAGCATCAAAATGCCAGATTCACAGGAGGCTTCATTAGTGAGGATAGGATCCAGGCTCTGCTGCTGCCCAAAGGGCACACCGAGCAGCTCAGTGCTGGGGACAGGAGTGAGTGGTGTTTTCAGAGGTAACAGCTCTTGAAGCCCTACAGTGAGCAATTTTAACGTATGGGTAGAAATAGCCAAAGCCTCGCCAGCTGCTAGTGTCCGGCTTTCCAGCTGCCTTGGATGTGGACCTTTTTTTGACAGAGGGCTGCAGGTCTTTGTGTGACCTGGTCCTCTCTGAAGCTCACTAGTGTAGACTACGATCAGCCCTGCAGCTGGATCTGAAAGAGTGAGCCCTGTCCTGACAGGAGAGCCAGAATCTCAAGGTACTAGGTCTTACCAGATTTCAGCAGTATCACATACATTTCATGTAAAAATCTCAATATCTGTATTCAGCTCCACAAGTGTTTGTTCTTCCCTTCCTTATTAACTGCTTGAGCCGTGTTGGCATGCTCAGTCCAAAAAATCTGTTGCAATCACCTGTTTAAAAAACATCTGTTGTTGAGACAGCCAACAAGCTAAACAGTTCAACTGACATCAAACTACACAGAAATTTTTAAAAAGACTTCCCCCCCCCCCCCCCCCCATTAAATCAGATTGAAATGCGTAATCTGTGGCATTTTTTCTGTTTAAGACATGGATATTAAATTCTTCTGGTGTAATGGTGCCACCAGCAGATAATAGTTAGAACTGGTTGTAGCTGAAAAACCTAGACAAGAATACAAATTTCTCTGCATAGGTTATTTAAACTTCCAAACCCATGTCCTTTAATCTTTTAAAACAATATTTTGATAAGAGCATGGAAGCTAAAAATTGATTTTAAATATGATCTATAAACAGATACAACTTTGGATTCATGATTCTCTATGTAAATTCCTTAGGTGTTCCCCTATGATTTACAAAGACAGGGGTGTCTGGTACCGTGTGGGTTTTTTTTCCCCAGCAGAAACTGGTGATTTTTCATGCCTGAACAACTGACAAACTCTGGAGGAGTAACAACAACATTACACTCTGAGAACTCTTCAGCTTTGTTTATATGACTATTGATCTGATAAACACTGAATATCTGAGTAGAGCAACTTTCTTTTTCCAGAGACACCCAGGACTCTTGTCACTTCTTGTAGAGGGAGAACTGAGAATACATATTTCTCCAGCCACTGCAGTGTTGACATTCCCAACGTCACTGTCACCTTTCTAGCTATAGTACCTTTATCACGTTCGAAATTAGTCACTTCTCATTCATTTTACTTAGTTATTTTAGGAATTTGGACTATAACCCAACACAGCCTCAGATAGGTTTTCAAGCATAAAGTACTCCCAAGAAAAGAGTGGAAAAGTGGACACAGAGGTGTCACTCCTCAATTTGTTCAAAAGCCAGAACAAAACCCAGATGCAGAACCTTGCCAGAGTTCACCAAGACTTTTTCATTGCCTGATCAAATTTTCATATGTCTTGGAATCAACCAGCTCAGGCACTGCCTGGTCCATCCTGGGGGAAGTCAGCTAAACTGCTGTCTGATCTGCTTCTGACAACCAGGACAGTCAGAGATGGTACATGCTACTTCTTCACTGTTAGAAGATCGGTCTTAATAAGACACTTCCAACCTTCCAGTCTGGCCCAGCAAGATCTCTCAATGGGGAGATAAGGAAAAGCAAGACATCTGAAGAGGGTTCCTCCAACACATTTGCAGGAAACAGCTGCTTGCAAGGTTCCCCATATGTGATTTGTAAAGTTCTTTCAGGAACAGTTACATTAAAAGCCTTCATGAAGCTAAAACTATGAAAAATTAAAAATAACATACTGTGGCATACAAAATCAAAAGGTATCCTAATACAGTACGCTCACCATAAGTTTGTTTGCTCTCCCATAGACAGAAGCTACCTCGGTTTTTAGTTTTTTTGTTGTGGTTGGTTTTTTTTTCCTTTTCTTTTTCCGCAGGACTAAAGTTTAAATTTCTAAAAGGGTGAGAAAAAAAAGACCCTTTTGTCTTTCTTCTTTTACTATTAAGTAATAAAACTAGGTCAATAAATAAAACTTCCAAAAATGCTTCTTAAGTCACCTTTAAAACAGGGATACACTAAAAAGGATTCTTTATGCTCATTCTGCTGAAGTGCTGGAAAGCATTATATTAATTCTAACAACGTAAAATATAGTTATTTGTCCTTTCTTTTAAAGGGACAGGCTTAAATCCTACTTTATTGATATGTACAAGTAACAAATTTTAGAAAACGTGACCAATTAATGATATATTCTTATCTGCTACATAAATTATGAAATTGCTACTTCATTTAAGTAATTAGCACATGGCCCGAAAACGCTTATGTCTGTAACGACAGCTTATCTGAAAATATATTTTCCTCTTCGACATAAATAATTCAGACTCAAGCAACTAATGTTTCTTTAAGGTACAGAGTGTAGTAATACAAGCTACACAATGAATTTGCTTAATTTGGTATAGTTTAGGCTTTAAAACTTGTCTTGGGAAAAAAAAGAAACCATTATATCCTTTGCATAAAAAAGAGACAGCTGACAACAATTTAAGATAGGCCAAACAACACTTAGGCTACAAAGCAAAAATTACACAAAACTTATCCTCCATGCAGAAAGAATCTCATGTGAAACTAAGGAGAGCAAGGAAACATCAGAATAACAGCTAACATTTCCTTTTCCTCAAAAATATCCCTATATTTTGCTTGCTGTGACAAGGTTTTCATAAGAAAAAATGCTGCTGCATCAGCCTACAGCTTGGCATGGCTTTCTCTCCCATAAACTTCTCTAGATAGTAAGTCTTCCACTTCATCAGCTCCAAAAACATTCAAAAAAGACAATAATGCTTCCCCAATTTCACAGATATTTTTTTCTGATGAAAAGCATGTAGAAGGTTATAAGCTGCTCAGATATTGCGGTAAAAGGAGCTTTTAACTGTCTCGATATAAATTTGTCCTAGTTTTCTCCAAATACAATTCTACTGAGACCTCCATACCGTGCAGGGATGGATTTCCTCTCATGGCTGCAGCAACGTAATTGAACTAAACTCAACTGCCCCGAGAAGACTTACTCCAGACTGAAATATGAATAGAGCAATCAGAGTTAGACCAGTTATCAGCAAGACAATTTAAAACAAGTTTTCCATCAGCTGATTTACAGGCTTTGAATACAAGAATATTTGTAGGAAACATACTCTGCAAGCCTTTACAGCCATAGCCTCTCACTGTCCATCTCGGGTTTAACGGAGCTAATCTGAAGCTCCCCTGGCAGCCCTGTGGGGCCCTCAGTGCACAGACCCACAGCTGAAAGTCACTGTCACCCGTTGTGCAGTCACACTATTGCACCTGCATATTTTATTTTGCACACAAAAGGTCAAAAGCTTGCCAGCAGGCTGCCTGCCTCCTCAGACACACAATGCGCAGACAAAAAGGACTCCAAGGAGCTGCCTGCTGTACTTTCCTGCAATTTAAGGCTACTTATTTTTAAAACTTTTGCTGCCAACCTTCCCATCTGACTGTCACACTCTTGCTGAATTTTATCATCAGAACATAGTAATTTATTAGAGATCAAATCCAACCAGTTATTTGACTGTCTTGGTTTTAAATACTACCCAGCCTTTTTAGCTGCTCTGAATCCTTAGGGCTCTCTATAATTAATGTTTCTTTAGCAGAGGCAGTAAGGGGACTGGCTGTGCACAGCCTGTGTTAACCCTTTGCTGAGGCAAATGTAACACCATAATGAGGGGCTGCATTTGCAAAGGGATGGCGAGAAATGATCCACAGAATTGTTCCTACTTTTGGCATTTGAAAACTATGCTTTCATACAAGTGGGCTGAGTATAGCCCTTATCTACCTACATGATTAGAAACTGGTCTGTGCCTGAAAATGTTAATTAACAGATTGGGGGTTGCACCCACACATATGGCACTTTGGGAGAGACTGGAACTTCTGTAAAGCCTTTGTGGCAGCTGAAGGGATTTGAGATGAGAGAATGGGAGTGAAAGGCTGAACATTCGCAGTATCAGATACACATGTTGGCTGTGATAGTGGTGCAGCAGGAAGCATGTATGTGAGAACCAGGGGCAAGCTAGCATGGAACATTTGAGCCAGAAGATGGGGTGGTAGGTGATCATTTCACCTGAGAGAGCACCAGAAGAGAAAAATAAGGATGCCCAGCATCAGTCATGCCAATTTTCCCCTCCAAATATGACCCAAAATGCTGAAGCCTAATGGCAAGCCAGGGGGGCTAAACTCAAGTGCTACATTTGAGGCACAAAAAGAAGGGTCAGCCTTTGCAGGCTGCCAGTACGCACCTATCTCCAGCCCAGCCTATCTAAATTCCCTGGCAACACAAGGGTTTGCTCAACCTCACTCACACTGGCCACCCCTAACCAGCTGTCAGAAGCTTCCAAAACTGACCTCTGATAAGCCTTTATTTGTAACACCAAGCAAGACATCAAAAAGCACTTGACTGCTCTTGAAATGCAAAAACAAATCATAGAATCACTGAGCAGCCCAGACTGGAAGGGACCTCAAACCATCATGTCATTCAAGCTTTTTTGGGAAAAAGAGCCTAGATAAGATCATCTAGCACCCTGTCCAATTGCACCTTGAAAACTTCTAGGTTGCTGCTATCCTTTAGAAATTTCTAGCACAAGTGAATGTTCAAGCTAACTTCTGTGTTCTCCTGAACAAGCTCAAACTGACTTAACTACGAGGGCCTACATCTACAGCAGTTTCAATGTTTTCTTGTTTTGTGACTTGCATGCTGCAACCTCACTCCTCCCGGTTTTCCTCACAACCGAGCAAGAACAAATACAAAAGGGCAACCACCAAGAGCAAATTGTGCTTCACAGACCTGGTCACCTTCTACAACAACGTAACCTGCTCAGCTGATGTGGGGCGAGTAGTGGACATTGTCCACTCAGATTTCTCCAAGGCTTTTTATAAAGTTTCCACAGCCGCCTCCGAGAGAAAGTAATGCCTTAGGATATGGACAAGTGGTCTGTGCTGGGTGGCTGCTGACAGGCTGCACCCGGAGGGTGGTGGTAAATTGCTCCTTTCCAAACTGGCAACCTGTATCAAGTGGGGTCCCCAGGGGCCCCGTGCTGTTAATATCTTCTTCAGTGATCTGAATGATGGGATCAAGTGCACTCTGCTGAAGTTTGCTGGTGATTCCAAACTGAGTGGGGAAGTGGACACTTTGGAAAGGAGGGCCACCCTGCAGGGAGAGCTGGATAGGCTGGAAGATTGGGCTGACAAGAACCTTATGAAGTTCAACAAGGACAAGTGTAAGGTTTTGCACCTGGGAAAACATAACCCAGGAGTGCAGCACAGGCTGGGATCTACCTGGCTGTGGAGCAGCTCTGTGGAAAGGGACCTGGGGGGTCCTGGTAGCAAGCTCAACGGGAGCTCACAATATGCTGCTGCTGCGGCAAAGAAAGCCAACAGGATGCTGGCTTGCATCAGCAAGGGCATCACCAGCAGATAAATCATGATCCTACTCAGTGCTTGTCAGACCACACTACTGTGTTCAACTTCAGTCCCCACTATGCAAAAAAGATGCAGACAGTCTAGAGAGGATCCAGAGAAGGGCCACAAAGATGATCAAAGGACTGGGAAGCCTGCCACCTGAGGAAAGGCTGGGAGGACTGGGTTTCTTCAGCTTTGAGAAAGGAAGGCTTAGGGGAGACCTTATCACCATGTTCCAGTATTATAAGGGCGGCTCCAAAGAAGATGGAGACTTGCTTTTTAAAAAGAGTCACATGGAAAAAATGAGGGGTAATGGGTACAAGTTACTCCTGGGCAGATTCCAATTGGACACAAGAGGAAAATTTTTCAGAATGAGAACAATCAGCCATTAAAATAATCTCCCCAAGGAAGTGGTAGATTCCCCAACACTGGATACAAGATCCAGCTGGACAGGGTGTTGGGCCATCTTGTCTAGACCATGCTTTTGCCAAGAGAGATTGGACCACATGATCTTTGAGGTCCCTTCCAACCTGGTATTCTATGATTTATGAGTAAATATTGAATTTTATTCCTATATTGGAAAATATAATCTCCCATGCTCTTTAGGTCAGTATTATCATAGCCTAGAGAAGGTCAATTAGCAGGTATTTGACAAGAAGTAAAAACCATCACACAGTAGAAGAAGCCTAATAATGAACACATTTTCCTTTAAATTTTAGTGTCTTGTTATGAACCTTTTTTCCCCAGCTATGACCTATCAGCATGAATAGAAAAAACCCATAACCTAGCATAAGA